>NC_140009.1:578537-923537 GCF_964263955.1 Coregonus lavaretus | reverse complement strand
CTCTCTTCTGTCCTCTCTCCTCTCTCTTCTGTCCTCTCTCTCCTGTCCTCTCTCTCTAGGTTATAGGGATGCTCTTCAGTATGGTGTTGTGTTGTGCCATCCGCAACAGCAGAGAGGTCATCTAAACAGGCACAACTCCTCACCAATCTCCCTCCTCCCCACTTCCTCCTGTTCCCCATCTCCTGCCTCCTCACCAATCTCCCTCCTCCCCACTTCCTCCTGTTCCCCATCTCCTGCCTCCTCTCCATGGCCCCCACCAGTAACAGCCTTCAGTCAGAATAAACTCCTCCACCTCCCTACAACTTTCACCCAACCAACCAGGGGGACACAGGGACCAGACTGCCATTTTCCCATAGTTCTCTAAAGCACGAGGAATTGTGTGCATTTCAGAAGTCTACAGCCCTTCTACAGACTCCTCAGGAGACGAGGAGACGAAGCCACTGTAGACTGTTGAGATGAAGCCCTTCAGTGTCACCCTCATGGCATGGAGGCCTTAGATCATGGAGACTAGGGTAACAATATTATGTTAAGTGAGATTAAGGGGGCACCAAACTGGATACCAGGCGCCTAAACGGAGAGGTGATTGGTGGACAGGGAGAGGGGGCCTAAACGGAGAGGTGATTGGTGGACAGGGAGAGGGGGCCTAAACGGAGAGGTGATTGGTGGACAGGGAGAGGGGGCCTAAACGGAGAGGTGATTGGTGTTGCTGGTAGAGGTTTCTTAGGTAGAGCTGTTTGTTATGTAACAGTCCTGATCTCTCCTCTGGCTGTGACGTTCTGCTCCTAACCCCCCCTGACCCTGTTGACATGTTGCCATGCCTTTTACATGACATGTTACGTTACTGTGGTGCTAATTTTGACACCCCTCCCAGCCCTATTGACACCCCTCCCAGCCCTATTGACACCCCTCCCAGCCCTATTGACACCCCTCCCAGCCCCACCAACACCCCTCCCAGCCCTACTGACACCCCTCCCAGCCCTATTGACACCCCTCCCAGCCCTATTGACACCCCTCCCAGCCCTATTGACACCCCTCCCAGCCCTACTGACACCCCTCCCAGCCCTATTGACACCCCTCCCAGCCCTATTGACACCCCTCCCAGCCCCACCGATACCCCTCCCAGCCCTATTGACACCCCTCCCAGCCCTATTGACACCCCTCCCAGCCCTATTGACACCCCTCCCAGCCCTAATGACACCCCTCCCAGCCCTACCGACACCCCTCCCAGCCCTATTGACACCCCTCCCAGCCCCACCGACACCCCTCCCAGCCCTATTGACACCCCTCCCAGCCCTATTGACACCCCTCCCAGCCCTACTGACACCCCTCCCAGCCCCACTGACACCCCTCCCAGCCCTACTGACACCCCTCCCAGCCCTATTGACACCCCTCCCAGCCCTACTGACACCCGTCCCAGCCCCACCGACACCCCTCCCAGCCCTATTGACACCCATCCCAGCCCTACTGACACCCCTCCCAGCCCTACTGACACCCCTCCCAGCCCTATTGACACCCCTCCCAGCCCTACTGACACCCCTCCCAGCCCCACCGACACCCCTCCCAGCCCTATTGACACCCCTTCCAGCCCTATTGACACCCCTCCCAGCCCTACTGACACCCCTCCCAGCCCTACTGACACCCCTCCCAGCCCTACTGACACCCCTCCCAGCCCTACTGACACCCCTCCCAGCCCCACTGACACCCCTCCCAGCCCTATTGACACCCCTCCCAGCCCTATTGACACCCCTCCCAGCCCTATTGACACCCCTCCCAGCCCTACTGACACCCCTCCCAGCCCCATTGACACCCCTCCCAGCCCTATTGACACCCCTCCCAGCCCTATTGACACCCCTCCCAGCCCTATTGACACCCCTCCCAGCCCTACTGACACCCCGCCCAGCCCTATTGACACCCCTCCCAGCCCTATTGACACCCCTCCCAGCCCTACTGACACCCCTCCCAGCCCTATTGACACACCTCCCAGCCCTACTGACACCCCTCCTAGCCCTACTGACACCCCTCCCAGCCCTATTGACACCCCTCCCAGCCCTACTGACACCCCTCCCAGCCCTATTGACACCCCTCCCAGCCCTATTGACACCCCTCCCAGCCTATTGACACCCCTCCCAGCCCTACTGACACCCCTCCCAACCCTATTGACACCCCTCCCAGCCCTATTGACACCCCTCCCAGCCCTATTGACACCCCTCCCAGCCCTATTGACACCCCTCCCAGCCCTATTGACACCCCTCCCAGCCCTATTGACACCCCTCCCAGCCCTACTGACACCCCTCCCAGCCCTATTGACACCCCTCCCAGCCCTATTGACACCCATCCCAGCCCTATTGACACACCTCCCAGCCCTATTGACACCCCTCACAGCCCTACTGACACCCCGCCCAGCCCTATTGACACCCCTCCCAGCCCTATTGACACCCCTCCCAGCCCTACTGACACCCCTCCCAGCCCTATTGACACACCTCCCAGCCCTACTGACACCCCTCCCAGCCCTACTGACACCCCTCCCAGCCCTATTGACACCCCTCCCAGCCCTACTGACACCCCTCCCAGCCCTATTGACACCCCTCCCAGCCCTATTGACACCCCTCCCAGCCCTACTGACACCCCTCCCAACCCTATTGACACCCCTCCCAGCCCTATTGACACCCCTCCCAACCCTATTGACACCCCTCCCAACCCTATTGACACCCCTCCCAGCCCTATTGACACCCCTCCCAGCCCTACTGACACCCCTCCCAGCCCTACTGACACCCCTCCCAACCCTATTGACACCCCTCCCAGCCCTATTGACACCCCTCCCAGCCCTATTGACACCCCTCCCAACCCTATTGACACCCCTCCCAGCCCTATTGACACCCCTCCCAGCCCTACTGACACCCCTCCCAGCCCTACTGACACCCCTCCCAGCCCTATTGACACCCCTCCCAGCCCTATTGACACCCCTCCCAGCCCTATTGACACCCCTCCCAGCCCTATTGACACCCCTCCCAGCCCTATTGACACCCCTCCCAGCCCTATTGACACCCCTCCCAGCCCTATTGACACCCCTCCCAGCCCTATTGACACCCCTCCCAGCCCTATTGACACCCCTCCCAGCCCTATTGACACCCCTCCCAGCCCTACTGACACCCCTCCCAGCCCTATTGACACCCCTCCCAGCCCTATTGACACCCATCCCAGCCCTATTGACACACCTCCCAGCCCTATTGACACCCCTCACAGCCCTACTGACACCCCGCCCAGCCCTATTGACACCCCTCCCAGCCCTATTGACACCCCTCCCAGCCCTACTGACACCCCTCCCAGCCCTATTGACACACCTCCCAGCCCTACTGACACCCCTCCCAGCCCTACTGACACCCCTCCCAGCCCTATTGACACCCCTCCCAGCCCTACTGACACCCCTCCCAGCCCTATTGACACCCCTCCCAGCCCTATTGACACCCCTCCCAGCCCTACTGACACCCCTCCCAACCCTATTGACACCCCTCCCAGCCCTATTGACACCCCTCCCAACCCTATTGACACCCCTCCCAACCCTATTGACACCCCTCCCAGCCCTATTGACACCCCTCCCAGCCCTACTGACACCCCTCCCAGCCCTACTGACACCCCTCCCAACCCTATTGACACCCCTCCCAGCCCTATTGACACCCCTCCCAGCCCTATTGACACCCCTCCCAACCCTATTGACACCCCTCCCAGCCCTATTGACACCCCTCCCAGCCCTACTGACACCCCTCCCAGCCCTACTGACACCCCTCCCAGCCCTATTGACACCCCTCCCAGCCCTATTGACACCCCTCCCAGCCCTATTGACACCCCTCCCAGCCCTATTGACACCCCTCCCAGCCCTATTGACACCCCTCCCAGCCCTATTGACACCCCTCCCAGCCCCACCGACACCCCTCCCAGCCCTATTGACACCCCTCCCAGCCCTATTGACACCCCTCCCAGCCCTACTGACACCCCTCCCAGCCCTATTGACACCCCTCCCAGCCCTACTGACACCCCTCCCAGCCCCACCGACACCCCTCCCAGCCCTATTGACACCCCTCCCAGCCCTATTGACACCCCTCCCAGCCCTACTGACACCCCTCCCAGCCCTACTGACACCCCTCCCAGCCCTATTGACACCCCTCCCAGCCCTATTGACACCCCTCCCAGCCCTACTGACACCCCTCCCAGCCCCACTGACACCCCTCCCAGCCCTACTGACACCCCTCCCAGCCCTACTGACCCCCATCCCAGCCCTATTGACACCCCTCCCAGCCCTACTGACACCCCTTCCAGCCCTATTGACACCCCTCCCAGCCCTATTGACACCCCTCCCAGCCCTACTGACACCCCTCCCAGCCCCACTGACACCCCTCCCAGCCCTATTGACACCCCTCCCAGCCCTACTGACACCCCTCCCAGCCCCACCGACACCCCTCCCAGCCCTATTGACACCCCTTCCAGCCCTATTGACACCCTTCCCAACCCTATTGACACCCCTCCCAGCCCTATTGACACCCCTCCCAGCCCTATTGACACCCCTCCCAGCCCTACTGACACCCCTCCCAGCCCTACTGACACCCCTCCCAGCCCTATTGACACCCCTCCCAGCCCTATTGACACCCCTCCCAGCCCTATTGACACCCCTCCCAACCCTATTGACACCCCTCCCAGCCCTATTGACACCCCTCCCAGCCCTACTGACACCCCTCCCAGCCCTATTGACACCCCTCCCAGCCCTACTGACACCCCTCCCAGCCCTACTGACACCCCTCCCAGCCCTATTGACACCCCTCCCAGCCCTACTGACACCCCTCCCAGCCCCACCGACACCCCTCCCAGCCCTATTGACACCCCTCCCAGCCCTATTGACACCCCTCCCAGCCCTACTGACACCCCTCCCAGCCCTACTGACACCCCTCCCAGCCCTATTGACACCCCTCCCAGCCCTACTGACACCCCTCCCAGCCCCACTGACACCCCTCCCAGCCCCACTGACACCCCTCCCAGCCCCACTGACACCCCTCCCAGCCCCACTGACACCCCTCCCAGCCCTATTGACACCCCTCCCAGCCCTATTGACACCCCTCCCAGCCCTATTGACACCCCTCCCATCCCTACTGACACCCCTCCCAGCCCTATTGACACCCCTCCCAGCCCTATTGACACCCCTCCCAGCCCTACTGACACCCCTCCCAGCCCTACTGACACCCCTCCCAGCCCTATTGACACCCCTCCCAGCCCTACTGACACCCCTCCCAGCCCTACTGACACCCCTCCCAGCCCTATTGACACCCCTCCCAGCCCTATTGACACCCCTCCCAGCCCTACTGACACCCCTCCCAGCCCTATTGACACCCCTCCCAGCCCTACTGACACCCCTCCCAGCCCTACTGACACCCATCCCAGCCCATACTGACACCCCCTGTGCCTTAAGGCTTAGACACACCAATAGTGGTTTCCGGGTTGAGAGTACTTGGCACCTCTGAACAGAGTGCCGGCCTTAACTTGCAAACCGATTTCACATGTAGAATCGTGTGACAATGTAGGCAGTCAAATGTCCACCAGCGGGTGGTCCCTAAAACACAAACGGTAGATCAACATGTTCCATTGGTTCTGGGTCCATTCCCCAAGTCAGATCCCCCACTGGGTCCATGTTGTAGATATTATGTGATATGGTAGTTGGAGTCTAACTATAGATGCAGGCTAACTACAGATGCAGGCTAACTATAGATGCAGGCTAACTACAGATGCAGGCTAACTACAGATGCAGGCTAACTACAGATGCAGGCTAACTACAGATGCAGGCTAACTACAGATGCAGGCTAACTACAGATGCAGGCTAACTACAAATGCAGGCTAACTACAGATGCTGGCTAACTACAGATGCAGGCTAACCACAGATGCAGGCTAACTATAGATGCAGGCTAACTACAGATGCAGGCTAACTATAGATGTAGGCTAACTACAGATGCAGGCTAACTACAGATGCAGGTTTGCAGTAGGTGTACTGTAGTAGTAGTAGACACTGGCACGTCTCAAATCATACCCTATCCCCTACATTGTGCACTACTTTTGAACAGAGGGTAGTGCACAGGGAGTGAGCTGGTTTTGTAAGGAGTATGGTCACATCCAAAATGGCACCCTATTCCCTATAAAATGGCACCCTATTCCCTATGAAGTGGCACCCTATTCCCTATGAAATGGCACCCTATTCCCTATGAAATGGCACCCTATTCCCTATGAAGTGGCACCCTATTCCCTATGAAATGGCACCCTATTCCCTATGAAGTGCACTTGTTACACTAGCCGTAGAGCCCTGCTCAGAATCTGTAAGTGGCTCTGGATGAGAGCTTCCGCTAACAGACCCATAGTCGTCATGACAACGCTGTTCCAGAGCCAGCACACTCTCTTCAGGTGCCTTTCTTCTTTTCTACCGCAAAACAAACATATCAAACAACCAATCTGTGGCCAGAAGCAACGTTTTTTAACAATACCAAACCTGCCCATCAACTAGATTCCTGTACATAATACTGTAAGGTTTTAGAAGACTTCTTTAGAGGTGGATGTGTTGTTCTACGGTCCTGCAAGGAGCACTAGTGATCTGGCTGTTGTCTGGCTGCCGCATTACATCAACCAATCGTTACCTGCTATGTCATAGACTGAGAAGTCGGGCATCAGATTGCTATATAACATGATGTGGTTTAGCTGATATGTTAAACACCTATCCAGGCGTTGTGAGATTTGGTCATGTGGTCAGTCTGAATGTCACGTTCGTTTAAAGACGGGTCGGACCAAGGCGCAGCGTGATATGCGTACATGTTTATTTACGATAAACACACGACAAAACAACAAAGGTAACGGAACGTGAAGTCCGAAAGGTACAACACAACAAACCTTACACGGAACGAGAACCCACAACTAGACAGTGCCAAAAGGCTGCCTAAGTATGATTCCCAATCAGAGACAACGAGCGACAGCTGCCTCTGATTGGGAACCACACCGGCCAACATAGAAATACAAATCTAGAATATTCACACCCTGACCAAACTAGCTAGAGTTCTGTAGGCCAGGGCGTGACACTGAAACATGGCCATTATGACCGCTAGCCCAAGCCAGGTCACTAAACTCCTCCCTGTGAAGGAGAACAAAGTATTTTTGTAATGTATCTTATTCCCTAAAGACCTGTTACAGTCCCGCTGTATGTGATTGTGTGTTAATGTATTTTATTTTATTTTAATGTCTGATGTAATTTGGGTTCTGATGGTTTTCCGAGCCGCTCAGAAAGATAGATGTTCTGTTCAACTAATAAACTTTTAAAAGTTTTACCCAGTTCTTCCTGTCTCGCTACTTCCTTTGCGTTCCTTTCGAAACTGTTTTACCAGAATGCAACTCTACATCATCAGAAGTCAAACACAAACACACAGTCTTGTATAACTAACCTTGTGGGGGGACACAATTCAGTCCCATTCAAAATCCTATTTTCCCTAACCCTAAACCTTAACCTAACCTCAACCCGAAACCCTAGCTCCTAACCCTAAAACTAACCCTAGCTCCTAACCCTAAAACTAACCCTAGCTCCTAACCCTAAAACTAACCCTAGCTCCTAACCCTAAAACCAACCCTAGCTCCTAACCCTAAAACTAACCCTAGCTCCTAACCCTAAAACTAACCCTAACTCCTAACCCTAAAACTAACCCTAGCTCCTAACCCTAACACTAAATGTAACGTTGTCCTTAAACTGCCTAGAAATAGCATTTGACCTTGTGGGGACTAACAAAATGTCCCCAGTTGGTCAAATGTGTGTTTGTTTACTATTCTTGTGGGGACATCTGGTATATTTAAACACATCCACCATATCAATCAGTTCTCATGATAGTCAGGCATTCCTATTAGTAATCTGGGTAGAAGAAGCCTTCTGTGATCGACCATACTGTAGAGAGACTACGGTTAGAGCAGCTGACGGTTAGAGCATTCAGTCAGCAGGGTTAGCGGGTTAGGAGGACCAGTCAGTCAGCAGGGTTAGCGGGTTAGGAGGACCAGTCAGTCAGCAGGGTTAGCGGGTTAGGAGGACCAGTCAGTCAGCAGGGTTAGCGGGTTAGGAGGACCAGTCAGTCAGCAGGGTTAGCGGGTTAGGAGGACCAGTCAGTCAGCAGGGTTAGCGGGTTAGGAGGACCAGTCAGTCAGCAGGGTTAGCGGGTTAGGAGGACCAGTCAGTCAGCAGGGTTAGCGGGTTAGGAGGACCAGTCAGTCAGCAGGGTTAGCGGGTTAGGAGGACCAGTCAGTCAGCAGGGTTAGCGGGTTAGGAGGACCAGTCAGTCAGCAGGGTTAGCGGGTTAGGAGGACCAGTCAGTCAGCAGGGTTAGCGGGTTAGGAGGACCAGTCAGTAAGCAGGATTACTGTGTTACGACCAATCAGTCAGACGGTCAGTAGGGTTAGTGTTTTAGGACCAGTCAGTCAGTAGGGTTAGTGTGTTAGGACAAGTCAGTCAGCAGGGTTAGTGTGTTAGGAGGACCAGTCAGTCAGCAGGGTTAGTGTGTTAGGACCAGTCAGTCAGTAGGGTTAGTGTGTTAGGACCAGTCAGTCAGCAGGGTTAGTGTGTTAGGAGGACCAGTCAGTCAGTCAGCAGGGTTAGTGTGTTAGGACCAGTCAGTCAGCAGGGTTAGTGTGTTAGGACCAGTCAGTCAGCAGGGTTAGTGTGTTAGGAGGACCAGTCAGTCAGCAGGGTTAGTGTGTTAGGACCAGTCAGTCAGTAGGGTTAGTGTGTTAGGAGGACCAGTCAGTCAGTAGGGTTAGTGTGTTAGGAGGACCAGTCAGTCAGCAGGGTTAGTGTGTTAGGAGGACCAGTCAGTCAGCAGGGTTAGTGTGTTAGAACCAGTCAGTCAGCAGGGTTAGTGTGTTTGGACCAGTCAGTCAGCAGGGTTAGTGTGTTAGGAGGACCAGTCAGTCAGTAGGGTTAGTGTGTTAGGACCAGTCAGTCAGTAGGGTTAGTGTGTTAGGACCAGTCAGTCAGTAGGGTTAGTGTGTTAGGAGGACCAGTCAGTCAGCAGGGTTAGTGTATTAGGAGGACCAGTCAGTCAGTAGGGTTAGTGTTTTAGGACCAGTCAGTCAGTAGGGTTAGTGTGTTAGGAGGACCAGTCAGTCAGCAGGGTTAGTGTGTTAGGACCAGTCAGTCAGCAGGGTTAGTGTGTTAGGAGGACCAGTCAGTCAGCAGGGTTAGTGTGTTAGGAGGACCAGTCAGTCAGTAGGGTTAGTGTATTAGGAGGACCAGTCAGTCAGTAGGGTTAGTGTTTTAGGACCAGTCAGTCAGTAGGGTTAGTGTGTTAGGACCAGTCAGTCAGTAGGGTTAGTGTGTTAGGAGGACCAGTCAGTCAGTAGGGTTAGTGTGTTAGGACCAGTCAGTCAGCAGGGTTAGTGTGTTAGGAGGACCAGTCAGTCAGTAGGGTTAGTGTGTTAGGAGGACCAGTCAGTCAGTCAGTAGGGTTAGTGTGTTAGGAGGACCAGTCAGTCAGCAGGGTTAGTGTGTTAGGACCAGTCAGTCAGCAGGGTTAGTGTGTTAGGAGGACCAGTCAGTCAGCAGGGTTAGTGTGTTAGGAGGACCAGTCAGTCAGCAGGGTTAGTGTGTTAGGAGGACCAGTCAGTCAGCAGGGTTAGTGTGTTAGGAGGACCAGTCAGTCAGCAGGGTTAGTGTGTTAGGA
The DNA here is from genome assembly GCF_964263955.1 of Coregonus lavaretus. Classification (NCBI taxonomy): domain Eukaryota; kingdom Metazoa; phylum Chordata; class Actinopteri; order Salmoniformes; family Salmonidae; genus Coregonus; species Coregonus lavaretus. The sequence continues at coordinate 913,821 of NC_140009.1, read as the reverse complement.
GGACCAGTCAGTCAGTCAGTAGGGTTAGTGTGTTAGGACCAGTCAGTCAGCAGGGTTAGTGTGATAGGACCAGTCAGTCAGCAGGGTTAGTGTGTTAGGAGGACCAGTCAGTCAGCAGGGTTAGTGTGTTAGGAGGACCAGTCAGTCAGCAGGGTTAGTGTGTTAGGAGGACCAGTCAGTCAGTCAGTAGGGTTAGTGTGTTAGGACCAGTCAGTCAGCAGGGTTAGTGTGTTAGGAGGACCAGTCAGTCAGCAGGGTTAGTGTGTTAGGAGGACCAGTCAGTCAGCAGGGTTAGTGTGTTAGGACCAGTCAGTCAGCAGGGTTAGTGTTTTAGGACCAGTCAGTCAGCAGGGTTAGTGTGTTAGGAGGACCAGTCAGTCAGCAGGGTTAGTGTGTTAGGAGGACCAGTCAGTCAGTCAGTAGGGTTAGTGTGTTAGGAGGACCAGTCAGTCAGCAGGGTTAGTGTGTTAGGAGGACCAGTCAGTCAGTAGGGTTAGTGTTTTAGGAGGACCAGTCAGTCAGCAGGGTTACTGTATTAGGAGGACCAGTCAGTCAGCAGGGTTAGTGTGTTAGGAGGACCAGTCAGTCAGTAGGGTTAGTGTGTTAGGAGGACCAGTCAGTCAGCAGGGTTAGTGTGTTAGGAGGACCAGTCAGTCAGCAGGGTTAGTGTGTTAGGAGGACCAGTCAGTCAGCAGGGTTAGTGTGTTAGGAGGACCAGTCAGTCAGCAGGGTTAGTGTTTTAGGAGGACCAGTCAGTCAGCAGGGTTAGTGTGTTAGGAGGACCAGTCAGTCAGTAGGGTTAGTGTGTTAGGAGGACCAGTCAGTCAGCAGGGTTAGTGTGTTAGGAGGACCAGTCAGTCAGTAGGGTTAGTGTGTTAGGAGGACCAGTCAGTCAGCAGGGTTAGTGTATTAGGAGGACCAGTCAGTCAGCAGGATTAGTGTGTTTTAGGAGGACCAGTCAGTCAGCAGGGTTAGTGTGTTAGGACCAGTCAGTCAGCAGGGTTAGTGTGTTAGGACCAGTCAGTCAGCAGGGTTAGTGTGTTAGGAGGACCAGTCAGTCAGTAGGGTTAGTGTGTTAGGAGGACCAGTCAGTCAGTCAGTAGGGTTAGTGTGTTAGGAGGACCAGTCAGTCAGCAGGGTTAGTGTGTTAGGAGGACCAGTCAGTCAGCAGGGTTAGTGTGTTAGGAGGACCAGTCAGTCAATCAATCAATCAATCAATCAATTTTATTTTATATAGCCCTTCTTACATCAGCTAATATCTCGAAGTGCTGTACAGAAACCCAGCCTAAAACCCCAAACAGCTAGTAATGCAGGTGTAGAAGCACGGTGGCTAGGAAAAACTCCCTAGAAAGGCAAAACCTAGGAAGAAACCTAGAGAGGAACCAGGCTATGAGGGGTGGCCAGTCCTCTTCTGGCTGTGCCGGGTGGAGATTATAACAGAACCATGCCAAGATGTTCAAAAATGTTCATAAGTGACAAGCATGGTCAAATAATAATCAGGAATAAATCTCAGTTGGCTTTTCATAGCCGATCATTAGAGTTTAAAACAGCAGGTCTGGGACAGGTAGGGGTTCCATAACCGCAGGCAGAACAGTTTAAACTGGAATAGCAGCAAGGCCAGGCGGACTGGGGATAGCAAGGAGTCACCACGGCCGGTAGTCCCGACGTATGGTCCTAGGGCTCAGGTCTCTCAGTTGGCTTTTCATAGCCGATCATTTAGAGTTGAAAACAGCAGGTCTGGGACAGGTAGGGGTTTCGTAGCCGCAGGCAGAACAGTTGAAACTGGAATAGCAGCAAGGCCAGGCGGACTGGGGGCAGCAGGGTGTCATCATGCCCGGTAGTCCTGACGTATGGTCCTAGGGCTCAGGTTCTCAGAGAGAAAGAGAGAACGAGAGAATTAGAGAGAGCATACTTAAATTCACACAGGACACTGGATAAGACAGGAGAAGTACTCCAGGTATAACCAACTAACCCCAGCCCCCCGACACATAAACTACTGCAGCATAAATACTGGAGGCTGAGACAGGAGCGGTCCGGAGACACTGTGGCCCCATCCGAAGAAACCCCCGGACAGGGCCAAACAGGAAGGATATAACCCCACCCACTCCGCCAAAGCACAGCCCCCGCACCACTAGAGGGATATCCCCAACCACCAACTTACAATCCTGAGACAAGGCCGAGTATAGCCCACAGAGGTCTCCACCACAGCACAAACCAAGGGGGGGGGGGGCGCCAACCCAGACAGGAAGATCACGTCAGTAACTCAACCCACTCAAGTGACGCACCCCTCCCAGGGACGGCATGAAAGAGCACCAGCAGGCCAGTGACTCAGCCCCTGCAACAGGGTTAGAGGCAGAGAACCCCAGTGGAGAGGGGAACCGGCCTGGCAGAGACAGCAAGGGCTGTTCGTTGCTCCAGCCTTTCCGTTCACCTTCACACTCCTGGGCCAGACTACACTCAATCATATGACCTACTGAAGAGATAAGTCTTCAGTAAAGACTTAAAGGTTGAGACCGAGTCTGCGTCTCTCACATGGGTAGGCAGACTGTTCCATAAAAATGGAGATCTATAGGAGAAAGCCCTGCCTCCCGCTGTTTGCTTAGAAATTCTAGGGACAATTAGGAGGCCTGCGTCTTGTGACCGTAGCGTACGTATTGGTATGTACGGCAGGACCAACTCGGAAAGATAGGTAGGAGCAAGCCCATGTAACGCTTTATAGGTTAACAGTAAAACCTTGAAATCAGCCCTTGCCTTAACAGGAAGCCAGTGTAGGGAAGCTAGCACTGGAGTAATATGATCAAATTTCTTGGTTCTAGTCAGGATTCTAGCAGCCGTATTTAGCACTAACTGAAGTTTATTTAGTGCTTTATCCGGGTAGCCGGAAAATAGAGCATTGCAGTAGTCTAATCTAGAAGTAACAAATGCATGGATTAATTTTTCTGCATCATTTTTGGACAGAAAATTTCTGATTTTTGCAATGTTACGTAGATGGAAAAAAGCTGTCCTTGAAACAGTCTTGATATGTTCGTCAAAAGAGAGATCAGGGTCAAGAGTAACGCCTAGGTCCTTCACAGTTTTATTTGAGACGACTTTACAACCATCAAGATGAATTGTCAGATTTAACAGAAGATCTCTTTGTTTCTTGGGACCTAGAACAAGCATCTCTGTTTTGTCCGAGTTTAAAAGTAAAAAGTTTTCAGCCATCCACTTCCTTATGTCTGAAACACAGGCTTCTAGCGAGGGCAATTTTGGGGCTTCACCATGCTTCATTGAAATGTACAGCTGTGTGTCATCCGCATAGCAGTGAAAGTTAACATTATGTTTTCGAATAACATCCCCAAGAGGTAAAATATATAGTGAAAACAATAGTGGTCCTAAAACGGAACCTTGAGGAACACCGAAATGTACAGTTGATTTGTCGGAGGACAGACCATTCACAGAGACAAACTGATATCTTTCCGACAGGTAGGATCTAAACCAGGCCAGAACTTGTCCGTGTAGACCAATTTGGGTTTCCAGTCTCTCCAAAAGAATGTGGTGATCGATGGTGTCAAAGGCAGCACTAAGGTCTAGTAGCACGAGGACAGATGCAGAGCCTCGGTCTGACGCCATTAAAAGGTCATTTACCACCTTCACAAGTGCAGTCTCAGTGCTATGATGGGGTCTAAAACCAGACTGAAGCATTTCGTATACATTGTTTGTCTTCAGAAAGGCAGTGAGTTGCTGCGCAACAGCTTTTTCTAAAATTTTTGAGAGGAATGGAAGATTCGATATTGGCCGATAGTTTTTTATATTTTCCGGGTCAAGGTTTGGCTTTTTCAAGAGAGGCTTTATCACTGCCACTTTTAGTGAGTTTGGTACACATCCGGTGGATAGAGAGCTGTTTATTATGTTCAACATAGGAGGGCCAAGCACAGGAAGCAGCTCCTTCAGCAGTTTAGTAGGAATAGGATCCAGTATGCAGCTTGAAGGTTTAGAGGCCATGATTATTTTCATCATTGTGTCAAGAGATATAGTACTAAAACACTTAAGTGTCTCTCCCGATCCCAGGCCCTCGCAGAGCTGTGCAGATCCAGGACAGCTAAGCCCTGGAGGAATACGCAGATTCAAAGAGGAGTCCGTAATTTGCTTTCTAATGGTCATGATCTTTTCCTCAAAGAAGTTCATGAATTTATCACTGCTGAAGTGAAAACCATCCTCTCTTAGGGAATGCTGCTTTTTAGTTAGCTTTGCAACAGTATCAAAAAGAAATTTTGGATTGTTCTTATTTTCCTCGATTAATTTGGAAAAGTAGGATGATCGAGCAGCAGTGAGGGCTCTTCGGTACTGCACGGTACTGTCTTTCCAAGCTAGTCGGAAGACTTCCAGTTTGGTGTGGCGCCATTTCCGTTCCAATTTCCTGGAAGCTTGCTTCAAAGCTCGGGTATTTTCTGTATACCAGGGAGCTAGTTTCTTATGACAAATGTTTTTCGTTTTTAGGGGTGCAACTGCATCTAGGGTATTGTGCAAGGTTAAATTTAGTTCCTCAGTTAAGTGGTTAACTGATTTTTGTCCTCTGACGTCCTTGGGTAGGCAGAAGGGGTCTGGAAGGGCATCAATGAATTTTTGTGTTGTCTGAGAATTTATAGCACGACTTTTGATGCTCCTTGGTTGGGGTCTGAGCAGATTATTTGTTGCGATTGCAAACGTAATAAAATGGTGGTCCGATAGTCCAGGATTTTGTGGAAAAACATTAAGATCTACAACATTTATTCCATGGGACAAAACTAGGTCCAGAGTATGACAGTCAGTCAGTAGGGTTAGTGTGTTAGGAGGACCAGTCAGTCAGTCAGTAGGGTTAATGTGTTAGGACCAGTCAGTCAGTAGGGTTAGTGTGTTAGGACCAGTCAGTCAGCAGGGTTAGTGTGTTAGGACCAGTCAGTCAGCAGGGTTAGTGTGTTAGGAGGACCAGTCAGTCAGCAGGGTTAGTGTGTTAGGAGGACCAGTCAGTCAGTAGGGTTAGTGTGTTAGGAGGACCAGTCAGTCAGCAGGGTTAGTGTGTTAGGAGGACCAGTCAGTCAGTAGGGTTAGTGTGTTAGGATCAGTCAGTCAGTAGGGTTAGTGTGTTAGGAGGACCAGTCAGTCAGCAGGGTTAGTGTGTTAGGAGGACCAGTCAGTCAGCAGGGTTAGTGTGTTAGGATCAGTCAGTCAGTTGGGTTAGTGTGTTAGGAGGACCAGTCAGTCAGTAGGGTTAGTGTGTTAGGAGGACCAGTCAGTCAGTAGGGTTAGTGTGTTAGGAGGACCAGTCAGTCAGCAGGGTTAGTGTGTTAGGATCAGTCAGTCAGTAGGGTTAGTGTGTTAGGAGGACCAGTCAGTCAGCAGGGTTAGTGTGTTAGGATCAGTCAGTCAGTAGGGTTAGTGTGTTAGGAGGACCAGTCAGTCAGTAGGGTTAGTGTGTTAGGACCAGTCAGTCAGTAGGGTTAGTGTGTTAGGACCAGTCAGTCAGCAGGGTTAGTGTGTTAGGAGGACCAGTCAGTCAGTAGGGTTAGTGTGTTAGGAGGACCAGTCAGTCAGCAGGGTTAGTGTGTTAGGAGGACCAGTCAGTCAGCAGGGTTAGTGTGTTAGGACCAGTCAGTCAGCAGGGTTAGTGTGTTAGGAGGACCAGTCAGTCAGCAGGGTTAGTGTGTTAGGATCAGTCAGTCAGTAGGGTTAGTGTGTTAGGAGGACCAGTCAGTCAGTAGGGTTAGTGTGTTAGGAGGACCAGTCAGTCAGTAGGGTTAGTGTGTTAGGAGGACCAGTCAGTCAGCAGGGTTAGTGTGTTAGGAGGACCAGTCAGTCAGCAGGGTTAGTGTGTTAGGAGGACCAGTCAGTCAGCAGGGTTAGTGTGTTAGGAGGACCAGTCAGTCAGCAGGGTTAGTGTGTTTGGACCAGTCAGTCAGTCAGCAGGGTTAGTGTGTTAGGACCAGTCATTCCACCCCGAAGAGCACGACCTAGACGCCGGTTTCCGCCTGACGTGCTTCTCAGATCTGAAGGGATGAGGGTGTAAGGTCCCGCAGGAGGCTCTGCTCAAACTCCTGGCGGGACTGGAGCCCCACCGGCCGGGGGAAGCTTGGGACCAAGGCTCTGTATTCGGACAACTCGCTCCCAACACCCCCGCAGGTTCCCGGCTAGGTAGGGTTATTTAACACCCCCACAGGTTCCCGGCTAGGTAGGGTTATTTAACACCCCCACAGGTTCCCGGCTAGGTAGGGTTATTTAACACCCCCACAGGTTCCCGGCTAGGTAGGGTTATTTAACACCCCCACAGGTTCCCGGCTAGGTAGGGTTATTTAACACCCCCACAGGTTCCCGGCTAGGTAGGGTTATTTAACACCCCCGCAGGTTCCCGGCTAGGTAGGGTTATTTAACACCCCCACAGGTTCCCGGCTAGGTAGGGTTATTTAACACCCCCACAGGTTCCCGGCTAGGTAGGGTTATTTAACACCCCCACAGGTTCCCGGCTAGGTAGGGTTATTTAACACCCCCACAGGTTCCCGGCAAGGTAGGGTTATTTAACACCCCCACAGGTTCCCGGCTAGGTAGGGTTATTTAACACCCCCACAGGTTCCCGGCTAGGTAGGGTTATTTAACACCCCCACAGGTTCCCGGCTAGGTAGGGTTATTTAACACCCCCGCAGGTTCCCGGCTAGGTAGGGTTATTTAACACCCCCGCAGGTTCCCGGCTAGGTAGGGTTATTTAACTCGGTACAGTAGCCAACTAGCTTTTTAACGTATATCATTTCGTTCTAGCTACGTTTGTACGTGTACTTGCTACATTGGCAAGCTAGCTAATGTAGCTAGATTTTTTATTAGCTAACTAACGTTCATTGGCTAAGATAGCCGTGCAGACATAATTTTAAAAAATTGTTGTTGACATTTTAGTCATTTAGCAGACGCTCTTATCCAGAGCGACTTACAGTTCGTGAGTGCATACATTTTCATACTGCCCCCCTGTGGGAAACGACCCCACAACCCTGGCGTTGCAAGCGCCATGCTCTACCAACTGAGCTACAGGGGGGCCAATGGCTTGCTATGAGGATCACTATGGAAATACTTTTTTAAACGTGCTTGTGTCATACTCGATGATTTTAATGGCATGTATCCACGTGGTTGAATTGTGTTTAAAATGGCCAAATAAATCAAATATAAAAATGTCCCTTCTCTTGCTAGCCAGTCAGCTAACAGTACTGGATCTGCAATTAGCGTGTATGCTAGCTGAAGTTAGCTAGGCTTGTCAGCGCCTTCTATTTCAGCATCTCTGTTGCAGGGCTTGCCTGGAAACTCGACGTTGAATTGCTTGCATTCAATTCTATGTCGGGCAGAAATGAACGTTTGAGTCAGGAAAGTTTCCTCTCACGACCTCTACAAGCCAGAATGTTGAATAAAATGTTTGTTTTTTAACGTACCTTACCGGTTGTCCATGCAGTTGGGCCTTCTGTAATTATACACAGGGAAGTATAATGACTAATTACGTCAACTTTTCTAAGCGGCGGTAAAGTCAGTTCATTCAGCTTTCTATCGCCTGAAGTATGCGCAGAACCATGTGATAGAAATCTGAATGCACTACCAGCGCTTTGAAAAGTTTATGTATTTATGCTTTCCTGTGGATATATTGTCTCGTATTACTACAGACAACCGGTAAAGGAAGTTAAAATGTGGTTGTATTAAACATTCTGGCTTGTAGAGGTGGTGAGAGGAAACTTTCCTGATGCATATGCTCATTTCTGCACGATGTAGTATTCAATGCAATTCATCGACAGATTTCCAGGCAACTGCAAGGCCTTAAATAACCTTTCCAGTTGACTGTTTATCACTCAGTTGTAGTTACCCAATGCTAGCTGCTGTTAGTAAATTAATAACGTTAGTTAGGTCCACACGGTTATAAAGGTGCCCAGGAATGATGCTGAAAGCTCCTTACTGAGAGGGGGGGGGGGTGTTGTCTCATTCATCATTCAATGAATCATTGCATACCAGGGTAGCTTGAACATTGCTAAACTCTGTGGGTGCTGTGCAGGTATAGGCATGGACTCCTGTGTGGTCCCTCTGAGACACGGAGGCCTCTCATTGGTCCAAACTACGGACTTCTTCTACCCTCTGGTGGAGGACCCCTACATGATGGTGAGTTCTAACCCCTGACCTTTAACCCCTCAACTTCAACCTCTAGTAGAGGACCCCTATACAATGGGGGAGTTCTATTCTGACCCTAAACACCTCACCTTTCTCAGGGCAAGATGTATGCTTTTTGCTCTGTTACATCTCAATCCTCTCTCTCTCTCTCTTCCCCCGTCTCTCTCTCCAGGGAAGGATAGCGTGCGCTAATGTCCTCAGTGATCTCTATGCTATGGGCATCACAGAGTGTGACAACATGCTGATGCTACTCAGTGTCAGCCAGAAGATATCTGAGAAGGTAGGTAACCTCATGCTCTCTGTGTGTGTAGTTGAAGTAGCTAGCAGGGTGACTGGTGGGGCTTCAGAACAAAAAACAAAAATTCATGAACCCACTCATCTCCAATTTGTCAGACTTGGACTGTTCCATGTGAAGCAACCTGTCTGTAGCACGTGTGTGTTTTTGTGTGCGTCAGACGTGCATGTGTTCCTGGAGTTATGCCCAGTCAGTCTAACCTGCAGAACAGGAAGCTAGTTGGCCGTGATGAAATGATAACCGTGTGTGTGAGCTAGTTGGCCGTGATGAAATGATAACCGTGTGTGTGTGCTAGTTGGCCGTGATGAAATGATAACCGTGTGTGTGTGCTAGTTGGCCGTGATGAAATGATAACCGTGTGTGTGAGCTAGTTGGCCGTGATGAAATGATAACCGTGTGTGTGAGCTAGTTGGCCGTGATGAAATGATAACCGTGTGTGTGAGCTAGTTGGCCGTGATGAAATGATAACCGTGTGTGTGAGCTAGTTGGCCGTGATGAAATGATAACCGTGTGTGTGTGCTAGTTGGCCGTGATGAAATGATAACCGTGTGTGTGAGCTAGTTGGCCGTGATGAAATGATAACCGTGTGTGTGTGCTAGTTGGCCGTGATGAAATGATAACCGTGTGTGTGTGCAGGAGCGTGAGCGTGTGATGAAATGATAACCGTGTGTGTGTGCTAGTTGGCCGTGATGAAATGATAACCGTGTGTGTGAGCTAGTTGGCCGTGATGAAATGATAACCGTGTGTGTGAGCTAGTTGGCCGTGATGAAATGATAACCGTGTGTGTGTGTGCTAGTTGGCCGTGATGAAATGATTACCGTGTGTGTGTGCTAGTTGGCCGTGATGAAATGATAACCGTGTGTGTGAGCTAGTTGGCCGTGATGAAATGATAACCGTGTGTGTGAGCTAGTTGGCCGTGATGAAATGATAACCGTGTGTGTGTGTGCTAGTTGGCCGTGATGAAATGATAACCGTGTGTGTGAGCTAGTTGGCCGTGATGAAATGATAACCGTGTGTGTGAGCTAGTTGGCCGTGATGAAATGATAACCGTGTGTGTGAGCTAGTTGGCCGTGATGAAATGATAACCGTGTGTGTGTGCTAGTTGGCCGTGATGAAATGATAACCGTGTGTGTGCTAGTTGGCCGTGATGAAATGATAACCGTGTGTGTGCTAGTTGGCCGTGATGAAATGATAACCGTGTGTGTGAGCTAGTTGGCCGTGATGAAATGATAACCGTGTGTGTGAGCTAGTTGGCCGTGATGAAATGATAACCGTGTGTGTGTGTGCTAGTTGGCCGTGATGAAATGATAACCGTGTGTGTGTGCTAGTTGGCCGTGATTAAATGATAACCGTGTGTGTGAGCTAGTTGGCCGTGATGAAATGATAACCGTGTGTGTGAGCTAGTTGGCCGTGATGAAATGATAACCGTGTGTGTGAGCTAGTTGGCCGTGATGAAATGATAACCGTGTGTGTGTGTGCTAGTTGGCCGTGATGAAATGATAACCGTGTGTGTGTGTGCTAGTTGGCCGTGATGAAATGATAACCGTGTGTGTGAGCTAGTTGGCCGTGATGAAATGATAACCGTGTGTGTGAGCTAGTTGGCCATGATGAAATGATAACCGTGTGTGTGTGCTAGTTGGCCGTGATGAAATGATAACCGTGTGTGTGAGCTAGTTGGCCGTGATGAAATGATAACCGTGTGTGTGTGCTAGTTGGCCGTGATGAAATGATAACCGTGTGTGTGAGCTAGTTGGCCGTGATGAAATGATAACCGTGTGTGTGAGCTAGTTGGCCGTGATGAAATGATAACCGTGTGTGTGTGCTAGTTGGCCGTGATGAAATGATAACCGTGTGTGTGAGCTAGTTGGCCGTGATGAAATGATAACCGTGTGTGTGAGCTAGTTGGCCGTGATGAAATGATAACCGTGTGTGTGTGTGCTAGTTGGCCGTGATGAAATGATAACCGTGTGTGTGTGTGCTAGTTGGCCGTGATGAAATGATAACCGTGTGTGTGAGCTAGTTGGCCGTGATGAAATGATAACCGTGTGTGTGTGCTAGTTGGCCGTGATGAAATGATAACCGTGTGTGTGTGCTAGTTGGCCGTGATGAAATGATAACCGTGTGTGTGTGCTAGTTGGCCGTGATGAAATGATAACCGTGTGTGTGAGCTAGTTGGCCGTGATGAAATGATAACCGTGTGTGTGAGCTAGTTGGCCGTGATGAAATGATAACCGTGTGTGTGTGCTAGTTGGCCGTGATGAAATGATAACCGTGTGTGTGAGCTAGTTGGCCGTGATGAAATGATAACCGTGTGTGTGAGCGTGAGCATGTGATGCCTCTGATGATCCGTCGTTTCCGTGATGCGGCGGAGGAGGGGCGGGACTTCTGTGACTGGCGGCCAGACGGTGGTCAACCCCTGGATCATCGTAGGGGGCGTGGCCTCGGTTGCCTGCCAACCAAACAAGTTCATCATGTAAGACAGTGTGTTTTGAGGAGTGTGTGTTTTGAGGAGTGTGTGTTTTGAGGAGTGTGTGTTTTGAGGAGTGTGTGTTTTGAGGAGTGTGTGTTTTGAGGAGTGAGTGTACTTCCTCAGGTGGTGAATAATGTTGCCTATATGGTGAATAATTGCTTTTATAAATTTTGTTGCTTTATTCTTAACCGGAGCTTCTTGTTAACAGGCAACAACTGCACTCAGAATGGTGTTTGGCTGCGTCCCAATACTCTGAGAATGATTAGCAATTTTGCAGACCGATGCTGAAATGTATTCTGAAGAAAAATGAACAGGATGGACTACTGTGGTCTTCCGTGCAATAAGAGTTAAGGGAAGGAACGTTTGTGTGGCTCAAAACGTATTTCTGGGATTGGTTATTATGATGGTAAAACATTGAATGTGTAGTTAAGTGTAGTGGTTCCCATGCATATTCGCTTTTTTGATTACGTTTGCGCCACCCATATTTTGTTAAAATCGACACTGTGTGAGAAAGTGTGGGTGTGTAGGCCAGACAGAGCGGTACCAGGGGATGTGTTGGTCCTGACCGTGTCTGTGGGTGTGTAGGCCAGACAGAGCGGTACCAGGGGATGTGTTGGTCCTGACCGTGTCTGTGGGTGTGTAGGCCAGACAGTGCAGTACCAGGGGATGTGTTGGTCCTGACCGTGTCTGTGGGTGTGTAGGCCAGACAGTGCAGTACCAGGGGATGTGTTGGTCCTGACCGTGTCTGTGGGTGTGTAGGCCAGACAGAGCGGTACCAGGGGATGTGTTGGTCCTGACCGTGTCTGTGGGTGTGTAGGCCAGACAGAGCGGTACCAGGGGATGTGTTGGTCCTGACCAAGCCTCTAGGAACCCAGGTAGCTGTCAACGCTCACCAGTGGCTGGACCAGGTATGTCTTATTCTTGCGTTCTTCTCTGTCCGTCTCTCTCTCCATCCGTGTCTCTGTCCATCTTGTATCATTCTTGGCTCTCTCCCTGTCTTGGCTCGTTCTCTCGCTCCCTGTCTTGGCTCTCTCTCTAGCTATCCCTGTATTGGCTCTCTCTCCCTGTCTCTCTCTCCCTGTCTTGGCTCTCTCTCTCTCTTCCTGTCTTGGCTCTCTCTCTCCCCCTGTCTTGGCTCCCTCTCTCTTCCTGTCTTGGCTCTCTCCCTCTCGCTCTCCCTGTCTTGGCTCTCTCGCTCTCCCTGTCTTGGCTCTCTCCCTCTTGCTCTCTCTGTCTTGGCTCTCTCTCTCTCTCTTACTTGGCTCTCTCTCTCTCTTACTTGGCTCTCTCTCTCTCTACTTGGCTCTCTCGGCGCTCTCTCTCTGTCTTGGCTGTCTCCCTCTTACTTGTCACTCTCTCTCTCTCTGTCTCTCTGTCTTGTCTCTTGCTCTGTCTCTCTCCCTCGCTCAGTCTTGTCTCTCTCTCTGTCTTGTCTCTCTCTCCCTATGTCTCTGTCCCTCTGTCTCCATTTGTTCACATTCATTGTTTCATAACTTCATTGTGTGAATTGTTTGCGTTTGATTGTTAGTGTCTATCAATTCCCCATTACGTATATCACCAGTAGTACATTTACCGTTCATTCCAATAATTTCTAATCTACAATGTTTGTTACTTTTGGTTACGGTCATTTCTTTTAATGCATTCAATATTATTATTCCAGTCTTCCTGTTCTCATTGTCGGAGTGGACACATTGTTTTCAGAGTGCACAACCTATGCTACACTTGGGAGAAACAAGTTTTGGTTGATTTAATTCCATTTACGAGTTCTGTCAATTTAGTCATTGCCTTTTGTTTGGAGCGGTCCTGTCAATGTTGAGTAAGGACACGCACGCTAATGTAGGCATATAAATGTGCACATTTGGGGATCTGATAGTATTTCTGATTGGCTTAACGCACCACCACTAATGACCTGTGGAGCTTCTCATAGTAATGTTTTCTTCACCTCAAACAGCAAACAAAGTCGTTTTTTTTTACATCCATTGACAATTACAATAGTTCCTCAATGTAGTTGAAAAATCTTTCCAGCTCTCTTTCGATAACCAATCAGCGTAAAAGGGAAAAATGTCATGCTCTGATCCAGTTCAAACGTCATAAAATAGGCTTATCAGTGCTTGACTTGGACTGAAATAGGTTCCGGTACTCATTTTGGGTGCTGGTGCTGTTTATATTTAAGTGCAGAAGCTCCACAATACTTTTGAGCTAATATATATATATATATATAACTATAAGAGGAACAGAAGCGCAAGCAGTAGAACATTTGAGGTGCAGGTACTCAGCTCCGGTGAGCTCCTACCCAAGTCAAGCATTGCTGCTTATCCCTTGCGCAAATTAGCCTACAGCTGTGTCTGTCCTGAGTGGGAAACTCTTGAGGGCCCAGAATATTTTATACAATGTTCACTAGCCAAGCTTCGGGCCGGACCCAAGTTAATAGTTGATACAATGTTTCTGGTTTCTTGCAGACAGGCCATGCATAGCCAATGTGATTTATATGATATTTATTTTGATCAGGATATTTTCTACCTGCAGGCTGCAATGTTTTTATTTGTTGGCTTTATAAGCTATTTCTACATAGTTGGCAATATAAGTTACTTTTTAGGTTTGTATCATTTTCATTTAGATTTGGATAGAATTTTGATTAACCACATGACAATGATTTTGAGATATGAAGTTGTTATTATAAATTAAACTTTCATGAAAATGTGCATATGAAAACCATAACTGTTAGGCAGATCGGTAGAAATGGTAAGATAAATTGTCATTCCAGGAAGGTTGCCGACTCGTCGTGTAGCCTATCACCTTCGGGAGAGTAACGGCAGAATCTGCCAGCAGGAGCGGGAGGAGAATAGTTGGGTCAGGTTAAGTTTTTTTTATTCTGGTTATCTAGATCTCTGGTGCCCTCTTGAGGCATCAAACCGTAGACCAGCTCAATGCATCTAGTTGATTTTATTAAAACACATAGGGTGTGTCTATATATGGAAAAATACACATATATTTTTTTTCATATTGACAAGGCATCGTTCAGGAACATGTATTTTCCATAAAATGTATGTTCAATTTTTCATTGGGAAGGCAGTTAATGCACATATGGGTTTTTTATCAAGGCCAAACTCTTTAGCATGTGAAAACTCAATCCTAAATAAATACTAATTTTTTGAAGTCATTTTTTCGATCTTTACTAACGACATGCCGCTGGCTTTGAGTAAAGCCAGTGTGTCTATGTATAGATAACAAAACATTATACACGTTAGCTGCTACAGTGCATCCGGAAAGTATTCAGACCCCTTGACTTTTTCCACATTTTGTTACGTTACAGCCTTATTCTGAAACAGATTAATAAAACATTTTACTCATCAATCTACACACAATAGCCCATAATGACAAAGTGAAAACAGGTTTGTAGAATTTTTTGCAAATTTTGTAAAAATAAAAAACAACCTTATTTATATAAGTTTTCAGACCCTTTGTTATGAGACTCGAAATTGAGCTCAGGTGCATCCTGTTTCCATTGATCATCCTTGAGATGTTTCTACAACTTGATTGGAGCCCATCTGTGGTAATTTCAATTGATTGGACATGATTAGGAAAGGCACACACCTGTCTATATAAAAGGTCCCACAGTTGACAGTGCATGTCAGAGCAAAAACCAAGCCATGAGGTCGAAGGAATTGTCCGTAGAGCTCCGAGACAGGATTGTGTCGAGGCACAGATCTGGGGAAGGGTACCAAAACATTTCTACAGCATTGAAGGTCCTCAAGAACACAGTGGCCTCCATCGTTCTTAAATGGAAGAAGTTTGGAACCACCAATACTCTTCCTAGGGCCTTGGTCAGGGATGTGACCAAGAACCCGATGGTCACTCTGACAGAGCTCTAGAGGTCCTCCGTGGAGATGGTTGTCCTTCTGGAAGGTTCTCCCATCTCTGCAGCACTCCACCAATCAGGCCTTTATGGTAGAGTGGCCTGACGGAAGCCACTCCTCAGTAAAAGGCACATGACATCTCGCTTGGAGTTTGCCAAAAGGCATCTAAAGGACTCTGAACATGAGAAACAAGATTCTCTGGTCTGATGAAACCAAGATTGAACTCTTTGGCCTGAATGCCAAGCGTTACGTCTAGAGGAAACCTGGCACAATCCCTACGGTTAAGCATGGTGGTAGCAGCATCATGCTGTGGGGATGTTTTTCAGCGGCAGGGACTGGGAGACTAGTCAGGATCGAGGGAAAGATGAACGGAGCGAAGTACAGAGATCCTTGATGAAATCCTGCTCCAGAGCGCTCAGGACCTCAGACTGGGGTGAAGGTTCACCTTCCAACAGGACAAAAACCATAAGCACACAGCCAAGACAACGCAGGAGTGGCTTCGGGACAAGTCTCTGAATGTCCTTGAGTGGCCCAGCCAGAGCCTGGACTTGAGGTGTGGATAATAAACTGTTCCTTCCACCCATAATGTGACCTCGACCCCCATTCCTCACTAATCCACAGCTCTCCACCCTGACCTCGACCCCCATTCCTCCCTAATCCACAGCTCTCCACCCTGACCTCGACCCCCATTCCTCCCTAATCCACAGCTCTCCACCCTGACCTCGACCCCCATTCCTCCCTAATCCACAGCTCTCCACCCTGACCTCGACCCCCATTCCTCCCTAATCCACAGCTCTCCACCCTGACCTCGACCCCCATTCCTCACTGATCCACAGCTCTCCACCCTGACCTCGACCCCCATTCCTCACTGATCCACAGCTCTCCACCCTGACCTCGACCCCCGTTCCTCACTGATCCACAGCTCTCCACCCTGACCTCGACCCCCATTCCTCCCTAATCCACAGCTCTCCACCCTGACCTCGACCCCCATTCCTCCCTAATCCACAGCTCTCCACCCTGACCTCGACCCCCATTCCTCCCTGATCCACAGATCTCCACCCTTATCAGTGACTGCAACCATGTGATAGCCTCTCCTTTAATCAGTACACTCCAAGCCCCTGGCTCATATCCAACCTTAATTGACCACACCATACAGTGGGGGGAAAAAAGTATTTAGTCAGCCACCAATTGTGCATGTTCTCCCACTTAAAAAGATGAGAGAGGCCTGTAATTTCCATCATAGGTACATGTCAACTATGACAGACAAAATGAGGGGAAAAAATCCAGAAAATCACATTGTAGGATTTTTAATGAATTTATTTGCAAATTATGGTGGAAAATAAGTATTGCACAATTAGTGGCTGACTAAATACTTTTTTTCCCCACTGTACATTCCTCCTACAAATAACCATTAACTTCTGGAGTAGAAACCAGACTGTGGCCCTTGTCATTTCCATAGGATACCTGATGATTAACAATATTTCAAGTTTAGAAGTCAGAACCCATCAGGTGCCTTTTGGCAAACTCCAAGCGGGTTGTCATGTACCTTTTACTGAGGAGTGGCTTCCGTCTGGCCACTACTATAAAGGCCTGATTGGTGGAGTGCTGGAGAGATGATTGTCCTTCTGGAAGGTTCTCCCATCTCCACAGAGGAACTCTGGAGCTCTGTCAGAGTGACCATCGGGTTCTTGGTCACCTCCCTCCCGCCATTCAACCCTAGTCTGAAGCTACTTCAAAAGCCTAGAAGGAAAACAATCTCTAGATATTGAACTTTATAAAGACTGAATGCTAAGTTAAAGGGCTACCAAGCTTGCTAGGAAAGAACAGACCCGGCTGCAACTTTAATTAGCACTGAAGTGAGAGGTGTGAAGTCCAACAATGGCAGCAGAGTTCAATACTACCCGCAAAACACCAGTCTCAACGTTAACAGTGAAGAGGTGACTCCGGGATGCTGACCTTCTAGGCAGAGTTGCAAAGAAAAAGTCCAGTGTGTGTGTTCTTTTGTCCATCTTAATATTTTATTTTTATTGGCCAGTCTGAGATATGGCTTTTTCTTTGCAACTCTGCTGACGTTGAGACTGGTGTTTTGCGGGTACTATTTAATGAAGCTGCCAGTTGAGGACCTGTGAGGCGTCTGTTTCTCAAACTAGACACACTAATGTATTTGTCCTCTTGCTCAGTTGTGCACCGGGGCCTCCCACTCCTCTTTCTATTCTGATTAGAGCCAGTTTGTGCTGTTCTGTGAAGGGAGTAGTACACAGCGACGTACTGGATCTTCAGTTTCTTGGCAATTTCTCGCATGGAATAGCCTTCATTTCTCAGAACAAGAATAGACTGACGAGTTTCAGAAGAAAGTTCTTTGTTTCTGGCCATTTTGAGCCTGTAATCGAACCCACAAATACTGATGCTCCAGATACTCAACTAGTCTCAAGAAGGCCAGTCTTATTGCTTCTTTAAATCAGCACAACAGTTTTCAGCTGTGCTAACATAATTGCAAAAGGGTTTTCTAATGATCAATTAGCCTTTTAAAATTATAAACTTGGATTAGCAAACACAACGTGCCATTGGAACACAGGACTGATGGTTGCTGATAATGGGCGTACGCCTATGTAGATATTCCATTTTAAAAAATCAGCCGTTACCAGCTACAATAGCCATTTACAACATTAACAATGTCTACACTGTATATCTGATCAATTTGATGTTATTTTAATTGACAAAAAAATTGCTTTTCTTTCGAAAACAAGAACATTTCTAAGTGACCCCAAACTTTTGAACGGTAGTGTATAATAATGTATCAATCCTACAGGCAATACAAGACTATCACCCTCAGGCACTTAAGGAAATCACGAATATCACGGATATATTGGAACTAGTGCATAAACAGTGGGGAGAACAAGTATTTGATACACTGCCGATTTTGCAGGTTTTCCTACTTACAAAGCATGTAGAGGTCTGTAGTTTTTATCATAGGTACACTTCAACTGTGAGAGACGGAATCTAAAACAAAAATCCAGAAAATCACATTGTATGATTTTAAAGTAATTAATTTGCATTTTATTGCATGACATAAGTATTTGATCACCTACCAACCAGTAAGAATTCCGTCTCTCACAGACCTGTTAGTTTTTCTTTAAGAAGCCCTCCTGTTCTCCACTCATTACCTTTTTTTTTTTTGCCTTTATTTAACCAGGTAAGCCAGTTGAGAACAAGTTCTCATTTACAACTGCGACCTGGCCAAGATAAAGCATAGTAGTGCGATAAAAACAACAACACAGAGTTACATATGGGGTAAAAAAACAAAGTAAAAAAAAATACAACAGAAAATGTATTAACTGCACCTGTTTGAACTCGTTACCTGTATAAAAGACACCTGTCCACACACTCAATCAAACAGACTCCAACCTCTCCACAATGGCCAAGACCAGAGAGCTGTGTAAGGACATCAGGGATAAAATTGTAGACCTGCACAAGGCTGGGATGGGCTACAGGACAATAGGCAAGCAGCTTGGTGAGAAGGCAACAACTGTTAGCGCAATTATTAGAAAATGGAAGAAGTTCAAGATGACGGTCAATCACCCTCGGTCTGGGGCTCCATGCAAGATCTCACCTCGTGGTGCATCAATGATCATGAGGAAGGTGAGGGATCAGCCCAGAACTACACGGCAGGACCTGGTCAATGACCTGAAGAGAGCTGGGACCACAGTCTCAAAGAAAACCATTAGTAACACTCTATGCCGTCCTGGATTAAAATCCTGCAGCGCACGCAAGGTCCCTGTGCTCAAACCAGCGCATGTCCAGGCCCATCTGAAGTTTGCCAATGACCATCTGGATGATCCAGAGGAGGAATGGGAGAAGGTCATGTGGTCTGATGAGACAAAAATATAACTTTTTGGTCTAAACTCCACTCGCCATGTTTGGAGGAAGAAGAAGGATAAGTACAAACCCAAGAACACCATCCCAACCGTGAAGCATGGAGGTGGAAACATCATTCTTTGGGGATGCTTTTCTGCAAAGGGGACAAGACGACTGCACCGTATTGAGGGGAGGATGGATGGGGCCATGTATTGCGAGATCTTGGCCAACAACCTCCTTCCCTCAGTAAGAGCATTGAAGATGGGTCGTGGCTGGGTCTTCCAGCATGACAACGACCCAAAACACACAGCCAGGGCAACTAAGGAGTGGCTCCGTAAGAAGCATCTCAAGGTCCTGGAGTGGCCTAGCCAGTCTCCAGACCTGAACCCAATAGAACATCTTTGGAGGGAGCTGAAAGTCCGTATTGCCCAGCGACAGCCCCGAAACCTGAAGGATCTGGAGAAGGTCTGTATGGAGGAGTGGGCCAAAATCCCTGCTGCAGTGTGTGCAAACCTGGTCAAGACCTACAGGAAACGTATGATCTCTGTAATTGCAAACAAAGGTTTCTGTACCAAATATTAAGTTATGCTTTTCTGATGTATCAAATACTTGTTCTCCCCGCTGTATGGAGGCTTAAATATCCTGACCTATTGAGACATGGCGGAGGCTCAATCAAGCTGTCGTCGTTCTCTTTCTTATGCATCAAATCTTTTTTAAATCTTTTACATAGAAATGCTACCAAAAATAATTTACAGAAACGACGGTGTCACCCATGATTCACCAAACAATATTTTGAAAGAGGAAGCAAAGTACTTTAAGCATATGTTTTTGTTTCAGTCTCCTCCTTCTCCACTAACCAAAGTTAAAGTCTAAAGGATTTATTTTCTATTAATAATGTAAAATTAACAGCTAACGTGAAGGCCGAATTAGAGGAGGAACTTCTAGATGCAATTAAAGCCTTTAATCCGGGAAAACTCCAAGGCTGGATGGCGTACCAGTTGAGGTATACCAAACCTTTTTGATGTACTCAGAGGATCGTTATTAGCATGTTTTAACCACTCCTATAAAAATGGTAGATTATCAGATACTCAACAAGAAGGTCTGATCTCATTATTACTGAAACAGGATACAAGCGGTAAATATAAAGATCCAGTACATTTAAAAAAAATTGGAGGCCCCTTACACTTCAGTGTTGTGATGGAAAAATTCTAGAAAAATGCATAGCGCGTAGAATTAAAAAGGTATTGTCGAATATTATTCATCCTAATGAGATTATTTGGAGATAATATAAGACAAGTACTGGAAACACAACATAACACTATGAAAAATCTGGGAAACCACGCCTGGTATTCATAGCTGACTTTGAAAAGGCCTTTGGTCAAGTATGACTGGAATTTATATATAAATGCCTGGAATATTTCAATTTTGGAGAATCACTTATACAATGGGTTAAAGTTATGTATAGTAACCCTAGGTGTAAAATAGTAAATAATGGCTACTTCTCAGAAAGTATTAAACTGTCAAGAGGAGTGAAACAAGGTTGTCCACTATCGGCATATCTATTTATTATGGCCATGGAAATGTTACCTATTAAAATCAGATCCAACAATAATATCAAGGGGCTAGAAATACAGGGCTTAAAAACAAAGGCGTCATTGTACGCTTATAATTAATGTTCTTTTAAATCCCCAATTTGGATCCCTCCACAGCCTCATAAAGGATCTAGACAACAGGCCTATTTATATAATTACTATGAATTCGGAGGGAAGAAAATATTAAAGCCTTAGACCTCTCACTAAAGGCTCACTTAAATCCGAACTGGTTCTCTAGCAGATTAGTAAGAATGTCTCACCCCATGTTCAAGAATGGCCTTTTTCCCTTTATTCGGATTACAAACTCTCACTTTCGGTTATTTGAAAATGAAATCTCCAAAATATCGCTATATTTCAAAGAAGCCATAGAATGTTGGTTGCAATTTCAGTTTAATCCACCAGAAAAGACAGAACAAATATTACAACAAATATAAAATGGTTAAAGTCAAATATACTAATTGATTAAAAAAACAAAACAAAAGTTTAAAAACGGTATAATCTTTTAAAATTATATAATAGGACTGGTGACGTTATGTCACATGCAGCTAACAAAAATATATGGAAGAGGCAAGTGGAAGGGGGAGAAAGTAAGGAACTTGTGATAAATAAAAAAGTATACCAGTTTCATTTAAGGACCAAAAAATTGACAGTTGTGCCATATAGACTGCAAAATAGTTGGGAAGAGGTACCGATTGCATGGTTGATGAACTGATACACAAAACTAATATGGATTCGAAACTTAGAATGTTTCAATTTAAATTATTATCTAAAATTCTTGCAACCAATAGAATGTTATTTGGGGGATACAACAATCCCAACTCTGCAGATTTTGCAGCGAAGAGACAATCATTATATAATTTGTTTTCGTACTGTCCATATGTAGCTTGTTTTTGGTCGGAATGGCTGAAGAAGTTGCACAGTCTTGGCATTCTCTCAACCAGCTTCACCTGGAATTATTTTCCAACAGTCTTGAAGGAGTTCCCACATATGCTGAGCACTTGTTGGCTGCTTTTCCTTCACTCTGTGGTCCGACTCATCCCAAACCATCTCAATTTGGTTGAGGTCGGGGGGTTGTGGAGGCCAGGTCATCTGATGCATCACTCTCCTTCTTTCCACTCCCCTTACAAAGCCTGGAGGTGTGTTGGGTCATTGTCCTGTTGAAAAACAAATGATAGTCCCACTAAGCCCAAACCAGATGGGCTGGCGTATCGCTGAAGAATGACACAGACAGTGTCACCAGCAAAGCACCCCCACACCATAACACCTCCTCCTCCATGCTTTACGGTGGGAACTACACATGCGGAGATCATCCGTTCACCCCTACTGCATATTGACTGACCTTCATGTCTTACAAGTAATGATGGACTGTCATTTCTCTTTGTACCAAATAGGGCTATCTTCTGTATACCCCCCCCCCCACCCCACACCTTGTCACAACACAACTGACTCAATATATATATATATCTATTTACAACAACAAAAAAATGGGGGATTGGAAATGCAGAGAATTACATTGATGGAAGCCACAATCTTCCCCCAGAGATTTTTTTTAATAAACAACAACATTTTTTACATCTAAGAAGGGAGAACATCAAGGGGTCTTGCAGAATGCTGCTATATCAAAACAGAGGCAAATGTTATTTTTTCCAAACGATCCATCATGCTAAGGTGGTCTGGGATCCCAGAGTAAAACCAAAAGGCATATTTGGAAGGCATCTGAATATAAGAAGTTTGGTCCGAAAGTGTGATGAGATTAGATCATTGCTTACTGGATCCTGGCTTCGTAGTAACATTTAAACTAATATGATTGATGTTCCTGGATACAACTGTTTTAGAAGAGATAGAGCTACAGGGAGAGGGGACGTTTTGAAATACATGAAGGACTCCATAAAGTGCCATGAAGTACATCTGGGAAGTGAGCCATCTATGGAAGGTGTAAATGTGTTATAATCCCCCTGCATGTGATGTAGAATATTATGTCAAATTAGAACAACTACTTAACCCTCCCGTTGTCCTAGGGTCAAAATGACCCGCCACTGTGTTGAACCAACTTTATTTAATTTTTATATTTTTGGGATCATTTGTGAGAAGGAGTCAGTGACACTTTAAAGAAAGTATCACTGCCTCCTTCTCACAAATGATCCAAAAAATATAAAAATTAAATAAAGTTGGTTCAACACAGTGGCGGGACCCTAGGACAACGGGAGGGTTAAATCTTTTCAATCCAAGTCCGAATGGCTGTTTTTTGGGTGACTTCAATATCAACTGGATGGACAAACCTAGCAAAAAGAGGCTTAAAACAGTTATGACAAAACTAGCTCTGTCAAATGGTTCACCAGAATAAGCAGAAACAGCAGGGCTCAGATAGCTCTGATATTCACAAACAGAGAGGGTTGAATAACAAAAGCATCCAATCTAGTGACCGGATTATCTGATCACAATATTCACAATATCTGATCACAATATTACATGAATTGCAAGTAAATTATCGAAGAAACATCTTCCTGGTGGAAATCAAAAGCTAATTAAGTGTTACATCCCAAAGAAAAATTTGCCGCAGTTTTGAGAGAATTTAAGAATGCCAATTCGTGTAATGTACTATCAAATGAAAAAAACCCAATTAATGTTATAATGAAATTATGACCTCTATAGGGCAAATAAGTATCTGAGGGAAAGGTACACATGGAAAAGCTGTCCTGGTTAAGTGACTCCATAATGCAATTAATGAAACAAAGAGATCATGCCTTGAAGATGTTTGTAAAAAGTCGGAATAGTGTTGATTTGCTATTGATAGATATAAAGCAGAGAAATAGTGTGGTTATGGAACTTAGGGCTGAGAAAACTATTACATTATCTTAGATGCTAAAAGGTCCATAACCACACTATTTCTCAGTGCTTTATATCTATCTATAGCAAATAGTGCCATGATATGGCACAGTGGTCTAAGGCACTGCATCGCAGTGCTAGCTAGCTGTGCCACTAGAGATCCTGGTTCGTATCCAGGCTCTGTTGTTGCCGGCCGCAACCGGGAGACCCATGGGGCGGCGCACAATTGGCCCAGCGTCGTCCAGGGTAGGGGAGGGAATGGCCGGCAGGGATGTAGCTCAGTTGGTAGAGCATGGCGTTTGCAACGCCAGGGTTGTGGGTTCAATTCCCACGGGGGGCCAGTATGAAAAATAATGTATGCACTAACTGTAAGTCGCTCTGGATAAGAGCTAAATGACTAAAATGTAAATGTAAATACACTACAAACTTGATGAAACCGAGTACAGTGAGTGAGTTGAAGGTGGGGGTGGGGGCAATCTACAGTATTACTGATAACAGCCTAATTGCACGAGTTCAACAATTTCTTTATTCAATCTGTTGAGGACCTTGCCAGGAATTGTAATCATTCAGAGATCAGTGTAGTTACTACTGTATATAAGGAGTACAGTAGGGCATGCAGAAGTGTAATAATCCATTTGAAACCACCTATTCACAAGACAGATTTAATTTAGACACCGTATTTTTTAAGAAACACAGTGACATACTGGTCAAGCCTCTCACCCACCTGATAAACCTGTCAATAAGGGGACATACTGGTCAAGCCTCTCACCCACCTGATAAATCTGTCAATAAGGGGACATACTGGTCAAGCCTCTCACCCACCTGATAAACCTGTCAATAAGGGGACATACTGGTCAAGCATCTCACCCACCTGATAAACCTGTCAATAAGGGGACATACTGGTCAAGCCTCTCACCCACCTGATAAACCTGTCAATAAGGGGACATACTGGTCAAGCCTCTCACCCACCTGATAAACCTGTCAATAAGGGGACATACTGGTCAAGCCTCTCACCCACCTGATAAACCTGTCAATAAGGGGACATACTGGTCAAGCCTCTCACCCACCTGATAAACCTGTCAATAAGGGGACATTCTGGTCAAGCCTCTCACCCACCTGATAAATCTGTCAATAAGGGGTTGGAAAAGGGCACTGCCCATTTCAACAGGGTGAAGTTGACCAGGCATGTACCTGTAGGCTGATTAGCATTCTCCCAGTTCTATCAAAAGTACTGGAGAAAGTTGTTGCAGAGCAATTCATGGCCTACTTGGAGGACACTCAATTCCTGCATTCACAGCATATTGGTTTTAGACGTAAAAAACACTCAACAGAAACAGCTGTTCATTGGACAAAGGCAAAGTGGTTGGCGCTATCTTTCTCAATTTAAGCAAAGATTTTGATACAGTTAATCACAACATCCTGGTGTCGATTTTTTTTTAAGGTAAAACATTTCAAAACAAAGCACTAAGATGGTTTGAATCATGTTTCAAGGACAGGGAACAAAGTTATCAACAGCTCAGAAAAGCAGAATGGGTGTCCCCACAAGGATCGGATCTTGGCACACTTCTTTTTAGTTTATACATAAATGATCTTCCCGAGGTATGTCCAGGAGATAGTATCCAGATGTATGCTGATGACACTGTAGTTTATGCAGCAGGAAAAACTTGTCTTGCGGTTACTGATGCATGTGTTGACACAACATAAGGTTTCTATTGTAGAATGGCTTGATAACTCATGCTTGAATATAAAGAAGACCTCTGATTTGATTTTTCCTCCAAAAAACAGCCAATGTTAGAATCACTCAACATAATGATTAAAGGAGAGCAAATCAAGCAGGTTTCTGATGTTAAATATCTTGGAATCATCTTAGACTCAACTTAAGTTTGATAATCATGCAACAACAACAAAAAAACATTGCAGAACACTGAAAGCAAGTCTCAACTGTTTTAGTTTAATAAGAAACTGTTTATCCTTTGATACTGCACTTTTGTTTTTACACACAATGACCATTTCGCAAATATCCTACTGCATGACAACATGGACTCAGGCGAAACTCACAGTAAACAAATCTATACAATCACTCTACAATAGAGCCTTGAAAAATCGAGACAAAAAGCCACTGACGTGTGCTAAGGAAACAATTAGTTTAGTTCACAGCTTTTGTACATTTATCAGTGATTTTGATTTTTCAAAGCCTGCGTGGACTCGCTTCACAATTACTCTGTAACTTGGTGACCATATTGCAATCCACAAGTATATACTGTAAATGTATGTATTTATTTAGTTGTTTCTTTATCTTTGTTTCTTGTATTGTTACTGTATCTATATAATGCTGTTGGGTCTGTAACCATGAGGAGGGGATACTATATAATGCTGTTGGGTCTGTAACCATGAGGAGGGGATACTATATAATGTTGTTGGGTCTGTAACCATGAGGAGGGGATACTATATAATGCTGTTGGGTCTGTAACCATGAGGAGGGGATACTATATAATGTTGTTGGGTCTGTAACCATGAGGAGGGGATACTATATAATGCTGTTGGGTCTGTAACCATGAGGAGGGGATACTATATAATGCTGTTGGGTCTGTAACCATGAGGAGGGGATACTATATAATGCTGTTGGGTCTGTAACCATGAGGAGGGGATACTATATAATGTTGTTGGGTCTGTAACCATGAGGAGGGGATACTATATAATGTTGTTGGGTCTGTAACCATGAGGAGGGGATACTATATAATGTTGTTGGGTCTGTAACCATGAGGAGGGGATACTATATAATGTTGTTGGGTCTGTAACCATGAGGAGGGGATACTATATAATGTTGTTGGGTCTGTAACCATGAGGAGGGGATACTATATAATGTTGTTGGGTCTGTAACCATGAGGAGGGGATACTATATAATGTTGTTGGGTCTGTAACCATGAGGAGGGGATACTATATAATGTTGTTGGGTCTGGAACCATGTTTTCCAGTGACAGTCTCTTCCCATTCAAATATATATATATATATATATATAGACATGTAATTCCAGTTGATATTGTGAGGGTTGTTTTGTTTGCGCAATGCGCTGTCTGTGCGTCGGTATATTGTCTATAAAAGTGGATCCTAGTGATTGTATTTTCCTTCCTTTTTAGACCACATAAAAGGATCATATCACCTCCACTTTACCTGACACCCTAGATCCACAGACGATGCAATCGCCATCACACTGCCCACTGCCCTATCCCATCTGGACAAGAGGAATATCTATGGAAGAATGCTGTTCATTGACTATAGCTCAGCCTTCAACACCATAGTACCCTCCAAGCTCATCATTAAGCTCGGGGCCCTGGGTCTGAACCCCGCCCTGTGAAATACAGTTTCTATCTCAAGGCCATCAGACTGTTAAATAGCCATCACTAGCCGGCCTCCACCCAGTACCCTGCCCTGAACTTAGTCACTGTCACTAGCCGGCTACCACGTGGTTACTCAACCCTGCTGCCCTATGTACATAGACATGGACTCACTGGTCACTTTAATAAATGTTTACATACTGTTTTACTCATTTCATATGTATATACTGTATTCTAGTCAATGCCACTCCGACATTGCTCGTCCTAATATTTATATTTTACTATTAGATTTGTGTGTATTGTTGTGAATTGTTAGACACTACTGCACTGTTGGAGCTAGGAACACAAGCATTTCGCCTCCCTCCCTCCCTCCCTCTCTCTCTCCCCCTCCCTCTCTCTCTCCCTCCCCCCCTCCCTCCCTCTCTCTCTCCCTCCCCCCCTCCCTCCCTCTCTCTCTCCCTCCCCCTCCCTCCCTCCCTCCTTCCAAAACTCAGGTCAGCATTCCTTATTATTGAAGGAGAATGACGTTCTTAGAGTTACACAAATCCACAAGGAGTCAGTAGAATCCATATTTGTTTAAGCAAGTCAGCCATATCAGCTATGGTTTTTAAAAAGGCAGTTACTCTCCCGAGTGGTGCAGTGGTCTAAGGCGCTGCATCGCAGTGCTAGCTGTGCCACTAGAGATCCTGGTTCGAGTCCAGGCTCTGGTCGCAGCCGGCCGCAACCGGGAGACCCATGGGGCGGCGCACAATTGGTCCAGGTTAGGGGAAGGTTTGGCCGGCAGGGATGTTCTTGTCCCATCGCGCACTAGCGACCGGGCCGGGCGCAGTGCATGCTGACTCGGTCGCCAGGTGTACAGTGTTTCCTCCGACACATTGGTGTGGCAGTGCGGCTCGGTTGTGTTTCGGAGGATGCACGACTCTCGACCTTCGCCTCTCCCGAGTCCGTACTGGGGTTGCAGCGATGGGACAAGACTGTAACTACCAATTGGATACCACGAAAAAGGGGGTAAAATACAAAAGAAAAACAAAGGCAGTAAATGGCTGAATGAACGGTTTTGCTGCCAGACAAGGCTCCACTGATAGCCAGGTGTAGCGGTGGTAAGGATTCACTCCATGGTGCTGAAAAGAAAGCTCTGCTGTTGGGACGGCTTTATGGAGGCCCTAACAGTTTGTGGACACCGTTATAGTGCAATTAATGTATTGTTTAGTGTTGTGGCTTTGCTGGCATGCATCTAAAATACTTTTTTGGGTTGGTGAAACCCCCGAAGGATTTAGGAAGCCTGGGTTTTCCATCACTAGCATCAGGAACATCCTTTTACATTATTTTATCAACCTCCTCACAGTTTTTCGTCTATATTTTATTTGTATATTTCAGGATTAAACCACATAACTAAATACAGCAAAACATTGTTATATGATTTTAATCTCGTATAAAATGTTTCTATCAACTGAAATGAGGATCTGTGAGTCAGAGCGGTCTCCTCCCAGTGCTCCGTCATGCCCTCAGCTCAGGTAAAGCAGAGAACTGGAACACTATCTGGGAGCCAAAACATTATATTCATTAAAACTTTCAGAAGCTTTGTGATATCTAAAATAATTGGTTGATCCCTACCAAGATTTACATGCAAAGAAATCGCCACTGAGCCTACACTGAACTAAAATATAAACACAACATGCAACAATTTCAAAGATTTTACTGAGTTACAGTTCATAAGTAAATCAGTCAATTGAAATAAATTAATTAATTAGGCCCTATTCTATGGATTTCACATGACTGGAAATACAGATATGCACCTGTTGGTCAAAGATATAGAAAACCAGTCAGTATCTGGTGTGACCACAATTTGCCTCATGCAGCGCGACACATCTCCTTCGCATAGAGTTGATCAGGCTGTTGATTGTGGCCTGTGGAATGTTGTCCCACTCCTCTTCAATGGCTGTGCGAAGTTGCTGGATATCAGCGGGAACTGGAACACGCTGTCGTCCACGTCGATCCAGAGCATCCCAAACATGCTCAATGGGTGACATGTCTGGTGAGTATGCAGGCCATGGAAGAACTGGACATTTCAGCTTCCAGGAATTGTGTACAGATCCTTGCGACATGGGGCCGTGTATTATCATGCTGAAACATGAGGTGATGGCGGCGGATGAATGGCACGACAATGGGCCTCAGGATCTCATCACGGTATCTCTGTGCATTCATATTGCCATCGATAAAACGCATTTTTGTTAGTTGTCCGTAGCTTATGGCTGCCCATACCATAACCCCACTGCCACCATGGGGCACTCTGTTCACAACGTTGACATCAGCAAACCGCTCGCTCACAGGTCTGCCATCTGCCCGGTACAGTTGAAACCGGGATTCATCCGTGATGAGCACACTTCTCCAGCGTGCCAGTGGCCATCGAAGGTGAGCATTTGCCCGCTGAATCTGGTCTAGCGCTCAAACTCTAGGCGGAATCATGTGTAATGTAATGGAGCGGAGTCGTGATCAAGGGCTAGCTCTGGTCCAACATTAGTTAACTCTCTGAAGTACAAAGACATTCAAAGTTCCTCCATGGAAGCCGATCCTCCGTAGGTGTACTTCCGAGGGCCTAACTCAGATAACGCATGTCCATCGCTTCATGCCCAGCGTGTTCATCACCCTACGCTACACTTGTCTGTCCAACGCATGTACATAGCTTGCCCGCTCCATAGCAAGCTGCTCTATCCATCGGTGAAGTCATTTAATGTCAAGCTAAATGTAAAACAAAATAATTGATTTCCGAGGTTCAAAAAGGAACAATATAAACCGTTACTTTTTGGTTCGAACCGGTTCAGAACTTTATTCTGCTGGTAGGAACAGTGCAATGGAACGAAAAAAAAAGAAATGTTCTGTTCAGAACTAAATGATCGGAAAATAATGTCGGATCCAACCCGTTACATTGTATTTCTGACGTTTAAATAATGACTTTCGATAAGCATATCATGCAATGGTCTTTAGTAAATGTTCATATATTTTTTTTACTCGTTTCAAAGCATAGATAGATCGTTTCAAAGTAACATTACCACATGATCAATGACGTCCGAAGCTTCTTTTGATCACATGCTTTTTTTTTTTTAACCGTTTGTTGCAAAATGCGTGATCCTACTGATTTCGCCGCGGTGCCGGTGTTTTCGTTGATGCAAAGTAGCTTTCAAAACACCGACCTCTCCTGGACACCTAATTTATGAATGTAGTATGATTTTTTTAGCCTATAGCACCTGAGCTGTAGCTCATTCGGTCGGGTCAGGGATTTAGGACCAGATCGAATCCTGGCAATGGTTGAAAAATAATTTTCTGTGAAACAGCACCATTTTCCCATCGTTGTTCAAATAATTAACTTTATTTTGTTTATTTGTCTTCAGCATCCTAAATAAGACCACAGAATAGTGAGCATGGAGCCAAGAAGGGTAACAGGATGCGAACCCCACATTCTAACTACATGTAGATGACCAACGCTCACACCTATCCATTCTGCCACAACGTTTTGATGGATGCAATGGGAATACAAGTCTATATAAACAAACGTGCTAATATTTCATCCTGACCAGCAGATGTCACTAATGTACACAGTGTTCAAAGCTCGCAGTAATGAACCCCCTCTTGGGTTGGTGAAACCCCCGAAGGATTTAGGAAGCCTGGGTTTTCCATCACTAGCATCAGGAACATCCTTTTACATTATTTTATCAACCTCCTCACAGTTTTTCGTCTATATTTTATTTATATATTAATTTCGGATTAAACCACATAACTAAATACAGCAAAACATTGTTATATGATTATAATCTCGTATAAAATGTTTCTATCAACTGAAATGAGGATCTGTGAGTCAGAGTTGTCTCCTCCCAGTGCTCCGTCATGCCCTCAGCTCAGGTAAAGCAGAGAACTAGAAACACTATCTGGGAGCCAAAACATTATATTCATTAAAACCTTCCGAAGCTTTGTGATATGTCGATATTTATATATTTATTACGTCTCCAATACAACAATTTAAAACACTGTCTCTACTTGAAAGACCTAGAATTACAGACAATATTCACAGAAATGGGCATTGTGAATTATCATGTGCTTACATTCTGATAGACTGACAGACACCACAGGGAGGTATTCATTTTGTTGCTAAACGTTTCCTAACCAGAAGCAAACAGTACAAAACGGAGAGGGACCTAGCTGAATTTGCCCAATAGAAACCCTTGTTTTGCGCCGTTTGCTTCCGTTTGGTTCTTAAACGCTAAACGGTTTTCGTAATGAATACACCCCTGGTACACAGGGTCAGGGGTCGGAGGTCAGGAGACTCATTCACACTTTCAGTCTACCATCTGAGAGGGATAGCGGGATGGAGGGAGAGAGAGAGAGATAGGGATATGGAGGGAGAGGGATATGGAGGGAGGGAGAGAGCGAGAGAGAGGGATATGGAGGGAGAGGGATATGGAGGGAGGGAGGGAGAGAGAGAGAGGGATATGGAGAGAGCGAGAGAGAGGGATATGGAGGGAGGGAGAGAGAGAGAGGGGGATATGGAGGGAGGGAGAGAGAGAGGGGGATATGGAGAGAGCGAGAGAGAGGGATATGGAGGGAGGGAGAGAGAGAGAGGGATATGGAGGGAGGGAGAGGGATATGGAGGGAGGGAGAGGGATATGGAGGGAGGGAGAGGGAGAGGGATATGGAGGGAGGGAGAGAGAGAGAGAGGGATATGGAGGGAGGGAGAGAGAGAGAGAGGGATATGGAGGGAGGGAGAGAGAGAGAGAGGGATATGGAGGGAGGGAGAGAGAGAGAGGGGGATATGGAGGGAGGGAGAGAGAGAGGGGGATATGGAGGGAGAGGGATATGGAGGGAGGGAGAGAGAGAGAGAGGGATATGGAGGGAGGGAGAGAGAGAGAGAGGGATATGGAGGGAGGGAGAGAGAGAGAGGGGGATATGGAGGGAGGGAGAGAGAGAGGGGGATATGGAGGGAGAGGGATATGGAGGGAGGGAGAGAGAGAGAAGGGGATATGGAGGGAGGGAGAGAGAGAGGGGGATATGGAGGGAGAGGGATATGGAGGGAGGGAGAGAGAGAGGGATATGGAGGGAGGGAGAGAGAGAGAGGGATATGGAGGGAGGGAGAGAGAGAGAGAGGGATATGGAGGGAGGGAGAGAGAGAGAGAGAGAGAGGGATATGGAGGGAGGGAGAGAGAGGGATATGGAGGGAGGGAGAGAGAGGGATATGGAGGGAGGGAGAGGGATATGGAGGGAGGGAGAGGGATATGGAGGGAGGGAGAGGGAGAGGGATATGGAGGGAGGGAGAGAGAGAGAGAGGGATATGGAGGGAGGGAGAGAGAGAGAGAGGGATATGGAGGGAGGGAGAGAGAGAGAGGGGGATATGGAGGGAGGGAGAGAGAGAGGGGGATATGGAGGGAGAGGGATATGGAGGGAGGGAGAGAGAGAGAAGGGGATATGGAGGGAGGGAGAGAGAGAGGGGGATATGGAGGGAGAGGGATATGGAGGGAGGGAGAGAGAGAGGGATATGGAGGGAGGGAGAGAGAGAGAGGGATATGGAGGGAGGGAGAGAGAGAGAGAGGGATATGGAGGGAGGGAGAGAGAGAGGGGGATATGGAGGGAGGGAGAGAGAGAGAGAGGGATATGGAGGGAGGGAGAGAGAGAGGGGGATATGGAGGGAGGGAGAGAGAGAGGGATATAGAGGGAGGGAGAGAGAGAGAGGGATATGGAGGGAGGGAGAGGGATATGGAGGGAGGGAGAGAGAGAGATAGAGGGATATGGAGGGAGAGAGGGAGAGAGAGAGAGGGATATGGAGGGAGGGAGAGAGAGAGGGATATGGAGGGAGAGAGAGAGGGATATGGAGGGAGGGAGAGAGAGAGAGAGAGGGTTATGGAGGGAGGGAGAGAGAGGGATGGTGTGAGTGTGGGGGGAGAATACTTTAAAAGGGGACTGTATATGGTAGAGAGGGGGAGGGAGAGAGAGTTTAAAGGCGTGTGTGTGTGTGTGTGTGTGTGTGTGTGTGTGTGTGTGTGTGTGTGTGTGTGTGTGTGTGTGTGTTACTGGATACAGTCCATGACATGTATCTGCAGTGTGTCCATGTCCGGGGCTTGGTACTGGCACTTTGGACAGCGGTAGTCAGGGAGCTCCTCAGCCCCGCCTCCAGCCACTCCCCCTGCAGACAATCCCACGCTGCGGAAGGAGGAAGGGGTCGTGTTAAAGGCCCCTGGGAATGAGAGAGAGAGAAAATCCTCCTTTACTGTGATAATATTCCTCACCAAGATATTCAGTGTTCACAGAAGTTAATACATTTATTCCAAATTTTAACTTCAAACCCAGAGGAAAAACTAAAAATACTCATGGGCGAAGGAGCAATGGCTCCTCTTGCAGCCAAATATGTATTTGCCTGCCATAGCCTGAGGGACACTGGATAATAACATCTGCATAGTAAATAGTAACATATTTATTATTATTGTTCCAAATAGTAGTGGTACAGGTAGTAGGGGTGATGGTAATGATATCAGTTTAATGATGGTGGTGGTAGTAGTAGTAATGATGATGGTAGTAGGGGTGATGGTAATGATATCAGTTTAATGATGGTGGTGGTAGTAGTAGTAATGATGATGGTAGTAGGGGTGATGGTAATGATAGCAGTTTAATGATGGTGGTGGTAGTAGTAGTAGTAGTAATGATGATGGTAGTAGGGGTGATGGTAATGATAGCAGTTTAATGATGGTGGTGGTAGTAGTGGTAGTAATGATGATGGTAGTAGGGGTGATGGTAATGATAGCAGTTTAATGATGGTGGTGGTAGTAGTAGTGGTAATGATGATGGTAGTAGGGGTGATGGTAATGATAGCAGTTTAATGATGGTGGTGGTAGTAGTAGTAGTAATGATGATGGTAGTAGGGGTGATGGTAATGATAGCAGTTTAATGATGGTGGTGGTAGTAGTAGTAGTAATGATGATGGTAGTAGGGGTGATGGTAATGAT
The DNA here is from genome assembly GCF_964263955.1 of Coregonus lavaretus. NCBI lineage: Eukaryota > Metazoa > Chordata > Actinopteri > Salmoniformes > Salmonidae > Coregonus > Coregonus lavaretus. The sequence goes on along the minus strand of NC_140009.1, from coordinate 880,460 downwards.
AGCAGTTTAATGATGGTGGTGGTAGTAGTAGTAGTAATGATGATGGTAGTAGGGGTGATGGTAATGATAGCAGTTTAATGATGGTGGTGGTAGTAGTAGTGGTAATGATGATGGTAGTAGGGGTGATGGTAATGATAGCAGTTTAATGGTGGTGGTGGTAGTAGTAGTAGTAATGATGATGGTAGTAGGGGTGATGGTAATGGTATCAGTTTAATGATGGTGGTGGTAGTAGTAGTAGTAATGATGATGGTAGTAGGGGTGATGGTAATGATATCAGTTTAATGATGGTGGTGGTAGTAGTAGTAGTAATGATGATGGTGGTTGTAGTACTAATGTAATGGTGAAGATGACTGTTATTTAGTTATAAGTTAGTTATAGTTTCATTTTCCATATTTAGCGTTTTCTATTTATTATATTTCTACTATTAACTGTTACCATTTTATTGTTATTATTTTATTTATTTTTCTTTAGTTGTATTATTTACTACCATTTTATATAATTATTTTTCATTATTTTATTACAATGTATACATTGTTGCTTTGGCAATATTGACACAATGTTTTTCATGCCAATAAAGCAGCTTGAATTTGAGTGAGAGAGTCAGAGTGAGACAGAGAGACAGAGACAGAGAGAGAGAGACAGAGAGAGAGTGAGACAGAGAGAGACAGAGAGAGAGTGAGACAGAGAGAGAGTGAGACAGAGAGAGAGAGAGAGAGAGAGAGACAGAGAGAGAGAGAGAGAGAGAGAGTGAGACAGAGAGAGACAGAGAGAGAGAGAGACGGAGAGACAGACAGAGAGAGAGACAGAGAGAGACAGAGAGAGAGACAGAGAGAGAGAGACAGAGAGAGAGACAGAGAGAGAGACAGAGAGAGAGACAGAGAGAGAGACAGAGAGAGAGACAGAGAGAGAGAGAGACAGAGAGAGAGAGAGACAGAGAGAGAGACAGAGAGAGAGACAGAGAGAGAGACAGAGAGAGAGGGAGAGAACTATTTGGCCCTAAACAGAAAGTACACAGTGGCAGAACACCTGACCACTGTGACTGACCCAAACTTATGGAAAGCTTTGACTATGTACAGACTCAGTGAGCATAGCCTTGCTATTGAGAAAGGCCGCCGTAGGCAGACCTGGCTCTCAAGAGAAGACAGGCTATGTGGTGGAAACTGAGCTGCACTTCCTAACCTCCTGCCAAATGTATGACCATATTAGAAACACATATTTCCCTCAGATTACACATACCACACCCAATTTTGATAAACTCCCTTATCTACTGGGTGAAAAACCACAGTGTGCCATCACAGCAGCAAGATGTGTGACCTGTTGCCACAAGAAAAGGGCAACCAGTGAAGAACCAACACCATTGTAAATACAACCCATATTTATGTTGATTTATTTTCCCATTTGTACTTTAACTATTTGCACATTGTTACAACACTGTATATATACATAATATGACATTTGAAATGTCTTTATTATTTTGAAACTTCTGAGTGTAATGTTTACTGTTAATATTTACTGTCTATTTCACTTGCTTTGGCAAAGTTAACATACGTTTCCCATGCCAATAAAGCCGAGAGAACAGCCAATAACGCCCTTAAATTGAATTGAAATTGAGAGCGAGACTCCCAAACGCTGGAACGTCGGCCTTCTGGTCCACCGTGCTTCGGCACCCCTCGCTTCACCAGCTCAGGGCGCGCACGGCCCAGCATGCACTTCTAGTCTACTTGTGTGCTGCTACAGCCCCTTTGCTTTAGCTACTGTCATGGAGTTCACTAAATATATTCATGAAGAAACCGATAAAACACACAGGTGCTGAATCAAGATGACTTATAAAGATGAGGACCAAGAGCAGGAGGGGGAGTGTGGTGATGTAGTGTCCACAACTAAAGAATCATGGTGGAATCTGAAAAGACACGTCTCCTGAAAGCATGATGGAGTCCTTACTACGTGCACATGCTAAAAGAAAGGAACAAGGTGGGGTAGATAACTAAATGTGTCATTGTAGCAAAAACTAAAAATCTGATCTCAAACGTTTTGTTCAATTTTATAGACTATAATGATTTAATACAACTAAATGTTGTTTAAATGCTGAGCGCTTTCTGTCCCTACCAGTCTAGTGTGTTGCACTCGCTAATGATTCACAATGTATTTATTTGTAGGCTATAGTCTTTAAATTATTTAAACAATATATCCTAAATAATTCATTTTTGTTCCTTCTTAGGCTCCCTGTCTGTCTCCTGACCTATTTAGAGTGTTTATATGCTGTTTAATAAGACATGTAGACTATTTAGAGTGTTTATATCCTGTTTAATATGACATGTAGACTATTTAGAGTGTTTATATCCTGTTTAATATGACATGTAGACTATTTAGAGTGTTTATATCCTGTTTAATATGACATGTAGACTATTTAGAGTGTTTATATGCTGTTTAATATGACATGTAGACTATTTAGAGTGTTTATATCCTGTTTAATATGACATGTAGACTATTTAGAGTGTTTATATCCTGTTTAATATGACATGTAGACTATTTAGAGTGTTTATATCCTGTTTAATAAGACATGTAGCCTATTTAGAGTGTTTATATCCTGTTTAATATGACATGTAGACTATTTAGAGTGTTTATATCCTGTTTAATATGACATGTAGACTATTTAGAGCAGGTGTGTCAAATGTCCGGCCCGCGGGCCGGATCAGGCCCGCAAACGGGTTTAATCCGGCCCGCGAGATGATTTTGAAAAAATAAAAAAATAATAATTTTGTAAAGTATAAAAATGCGCTACAATTTTTTCAATAAAATAAACTGCTGTTCCAATTGCGTCCACTGGATGGCGCAATAGCAATTGTGTTAAGCAAGCAAACTGTTTATACCGGGACAGAGCAAGTAGGTCAAGCACGTGCAGCCAATGAGCTACTTTGTTTTGCCCGCGATATTTATTACGGCTTCTACTTTTAACATTATGTGCTTTGGCACCCTCATTGCCCCAATATGTCTCTGTCAAAAAAGAGAAAAGTGGACGCAGAGTGCAGAATGTTCCAAGAAAAATTGTCATCCTATTTATTCACGGAATTGAATGGGAAAGCTGTATGTTTGGTGTGTTCAGAGCATGTTGCAGTGCTGAAAGAATATAACCTTCGTCGCCACTATGTGAGTCTTCATGCCGACAAATATGACAACTTTCAAGGACAGCGGAGATGAGAGAAGGTGAATGAACTGTTGGCGGGTCTGAAGAAACAGCAGTCTGTGTTTACTCACAGCCGAGACATCAGTGACGCTGCAGTGAAAGCTAGCTACCTCATTGCTAATGAAATCGCAGTGGCTTCAAAACCATTTAGTGAGGGTGAATTTGTAAAAACATGCATGATGAAGGCAGCGGAGATTGTGTGCCCTGAAAAGCGGCAGGCTTTTGCAAATATCAGCCTGACAAGAAACACAGTTGCAGACAGGATTTCCGATCTTTCAGTGGATTTGGACAGCCAGTTGAAGCAAAAAGTAAAGTCATTTATTGCGTTTTCGGTTGCAATTGATGAAAGCACGGACATTACAGATGTTGCACAACTGGCCATTTTCATCCGCGGAGTTGATGACACATTGACCGTCACCGAGGAGTTCGTGGAGTTGGTGCCGATGACAGATACAACGACAGCAGCTGATATTTTTACCGCACTCGTCGGCGCGCTGGACAGGGTCGGAGTGGACTGGTCCCGCGCTGTCAGCCTGGCTACAGATGGTGCGCCCTCAATGATCGGGAAAAAAGCAGGCGTTGTGACAAAGTTCAGAGAGAAAGTGCAATCTGCAAATGGAGGACGTGATTTTTTGACTTTTCACTGTATTTTGCACCAGGAAGCTTTGTGTTGCAAGTCATTAAAGATGGATAACGTCATGAAGGTGGTCATCCAAACTGTTAATTTCATCCGATCCAGAAGCCTGAATCACCGTCAGTTTGACAGCCTTCTCAGAGAGAAAGACCACATCTATGGCCTGCCATACCACACTGAGGTAAGATGGTTAAGCCGAGGTGCTGTGCTGAGGCGTTTCTTTGATTTACGAGAAGAAATTGAACAGTTCATGGAAGAAAAGGGCAAACCAGTGTTAGAATTTCATTTCGCAGAATGGATGCAGGACCTTGCATTTATGGTGGATGTTACAGAGCACCTGAATAACTTGAACAAACAGCTGCAAGGGCGCAACAAAGTTGTCACGCAGTATTATGACAGCATACGTTCTTTCAAGTTGAAGTTGTCATTGTGGGAGACGCAACTTGCCGGTGGTGATGCAGCTCACTTCCCCTGTCTGAAAAATGTGTGCGCGACCCAACATGTGGCAGACATGAAGCTATTCTTGACTCTGTGGTTCTTGCACTTGTTTGGGGAACAGGATTTCATTATTTGTATCTACATTTCTGCCTGAGAAATGACACCCTGATATAGTTCTGTGATCTGTGAAACAGTTCTGTTAATCACTGAGGCATTGTGTGTTTGTGTGTTCTTTTTCTTTAGAATTTTCAAATAAACTTGACGTGTTTTATGATTAATAGTGATGTTGTGCTTGTACTATTTTGGACACACTGTCCTCAGGCTCCAGCTTTATGTTGTATGTTGATCGTATTAAAACAAAGAAAACAATCTGAAGTTGTTGTTTTTAAGTTTTTTTTTTTTTTTTTTGTTGTCCGGCCCACTTGGGAATAGATTTTCCTCCATGTGGCCCCTGAGCTAAAATGAGTTTGACACCCCTGATTTAGAGTGTTTATATCCTGTTTAATATGACATGTAGACTATTTAGAGTGTTTATATCCTGTTTAATATGACATGTAGACTATTTAGAGTGTTTATATCCTGTTTAATATGACATGTAGAATATTTAGAGTGTTTATATCCTGTTTAATAAGACATGTAGCCTATTTAGAGTGTTTATATCCTGTTTAATATGACATGTAGACTACTTAGAGTGTTTATATCCTGTTTAATATGACATGTAGACTATTTAGAGTGTTTACATCCTGTTTAATATGACATGTAGACTATTTAGAGTGTTTATATCCTGTTTAATATGACATGTAGACTATTTAGAGTGTTTATATCCTGTTTAATATGACATGTAGACTATTTAGAGTGTTTATATCCTGTTTAATATGACATGTAGACTATTTAGAGTGTTTATATCCTGTTTAATATGACATGTAGACTATTTAGAGTGTTTATATCCTGTTTAATATGACATGTAGACTATTTAGAGTGTTTATATCTTGTTTAATATGACATGTAGACTATTTAGAGTGTTTATATCCTGTTTAATATGACATGTAGACTATTTAGAGTGTTTATATCCTGTTTAATATGACATTTAGAGTGTTTATATCCTGTTTAATATGACATGTAGACTATTTAGAGTGTTTATATCCTGTTTAATATGACATGTAGACTATTTAGAGTGTTTATATCCTGTTTAATATGACATGTAGACTATTTAAAGTGTTTATATGTTGTTTAATATGACATGTAGACTATTTGAAATGATTAGCGCTTTTTTTAAATACTATTCATTCAAATCATATGGTTTGGTTTCAGTACTTCAAATCCAAGTGGTAGGTCCAGGTAGTCACAAAAATAGATGGGTGTTTGTTAAACTGTGATTTTAATGAATGGAGCGTGTAGCGGTTGGAAAGGATGTGGAGCACCAGAGCTGTGCTCACACACTCTGACCTGGTTGTGGGGGGGGGGGGGGGGGGGGGGTGTGTCCCTGGTTGTGGGGGGGATGTGTGTGTCCCTGGTTGTGGGGGGGGGTGTGTGTCCCTGGTTGTGGGGGGGGTGTGTGTGTCCCTGGTTGTGGGGGGGGTGTGTGTGTCCCTGGTTGTGGGGGGGGTGTGTGTGTCCCTGGTTGTGGGGGGGGATGTGTGTGTCCCTGGTTGTGGGGGGGGGGATGTATACCTGGTTGTGGTGGTCTGAAGACCTCCAGGTGTCTCTGCTGCATTTCCTCCATCCGAGCCCTGAAACACACACACACACACACACTTTAAAAACTTTATTTGAATCCACAAATCCCATTCCAGTGTGTGTGTGTATGTGTGTGTGTGTGTGTGTGTGTGTGTGTGTGTGTGTGTGTGTGTGTGTGTGTGTGTGTGTGTGTGTGTGTGTGTGTGTGTGTGTGTGTGTGTTACCGTGAGGTCCCCTCCTGTTTCAGACGCTCCATCTCAGCCAGTGCTCTGTTCAGCTGGTCCTGAAGCTCCTCCTTCTTCTGGTTCAACTTCTCTCTGGCCTCCCGCTCCGCTAGGAAGTCTGCCTTGTAGATCTCAGCCTAACACACATCCCATTAGAATCAAAAGGGATTCAAATTTTAAAAGGTCACAGATACATGGACGCTCAGTTGGTAGAGAATGGTGGTTATAATGCCAGGGTAGTGGGTTGTATTCACGCATGACTCTGGATAAAAGTGTCTGCTAAATGGCATATTATTATTATTATTATTATTATTATTATTATAGAAAAAAAGCACCTTCTCCATACAGCTAGACTGACCATAACAGTACCTTCTCCATACAGCTAGACTGACCATAACAGCTGAAACAGAGCAGTACCTTCTCCTCCATACAGCTAGACTGACCATAACAGCTGAAACAGAGCAGTACCTTCTCCATACAGCTAGACTGACCATAACAGCTGAAACAGAGCAGTACCTTCTCCTCCATACAGCTAGACTGACCATAACAGCTGAAACAGAGCAGTACCTTCTCCTCCATACAGCTAGACTGACCATAACAGCTGAAACAGAGCAGTACCTTCTCCTCCATACAGCTAGACTGACCATAACAGCTGAAACAGAGCAGTACCTTCTCCTCCATACAGCTAGACTGACCATAACAGCTGAAACAGAGCAGTACCTTCTCCATACAGCTAGACTGACCATAACAGCTGAAACAGAGCAGTACCTTCTCCTCCATACAGCTAGACTGACCATAACAGCTGAAACAGAGCAGTACCTTCTCCTCCATACAGCTAGACTGACCATAACAGCTGAAACAGAGCAGCACCTTCTCCTCCATACAGCTAGACTGACCATAACAGCTGAAACAGAGCAGCACCTTCTCCTCCATACAGCTAGACTGACCATAACGGCTGAAACAGAGCAGTACCTTCTCCATACAGCTAGACTGACCATAACAGCTGAAACAGAGCAGTACCTTCTCCATACAGCTAGACTGACCATAACAGCTGAAAGAGAGCAGTACCTTCTCCATACAGCTAGACTGACCATAACAGCTGAAACAGAGCAGCACCTTCTCCTCCATACAGCTAGACTGACCATAACAGCTGAAACAGAGCAGTACCTTCTCCTCCATACAGCTAGACTAACCATAACAGCTGAAACAGAGCAGTACCTTCTCCATACAGCTAGACTGACCATAACAGCTGAAAGAGAGCAGTACCTTCTCCATACAGCTAGACTGACCATAACAGCTGAAACAGAGCAGCACCTTCTCCTCCATACAGCTAGACTGACCATAACAGCTGAAACAGAGCAGTACCTTCTCCTCCATACAGCTAGACTAACCATAACAGCTGAAACAGATCAGTACCTTCTCCTCCATACAGCTAGACTGACCATAACAGCTGAAACAGAGCAGTACCTTCTCCTCCATACAGCTAGACTGACCATAACAGCTGAAACAGAGCAGTACCTTCTCCTCCATACAGCTAGACTGACCATAACAGCTGAAACAGAGCAGTACCTTCTCCTCCATACAGCTAGACTGACCATAACAGCTGAAACAGAGCAGTACCTTCTCCTCCATACAGCTAGACTGACCATAACAGCTGAAACAGAGCAGTACCTTCTCCTCCATACAGCTAGACTGACCATAACAGCTGAAACAGAGCAGTACCTTCTCCTCCATACAGCTAGACTGACCATAACAGCTGAAACAGAGCAGTACCTTCTCCTCCATACAGCTAGACTGACCATAACAGCTGAAACAGAGCAGTACCTTCTCCATACAGCTAGACTAACCATAACAGCTGAAACAGAGCAGTACCTTCTCCACCATACAGCTAGACTGACCATAACAGCTGAAACAGAGCAGTACCTTCTCCATACAGCTAGACTGCCCATAACAGCTGAAACAGAGCAGTACCTTCTCCATACAGCTAGACTGACCATAACAGCTGAAACAGAGCAGTACCTTCTCCTCCATACAGCTAGACTGACCATAACAGCTGAAACAGAGCAGTACCTTCTCCATACAGCTGGACTGACCATAACAGCTTAAACAGAGCAGTACCTTCTCCTCCATACAGCTAAACTGACCATAACAGCTGAAACAGAGCAGTACCTTCTCCTCTATACAGCTAGACTGACCATAACAGCTGAAACAGAGCAGTACCTTCTCCTCCATACAGCTAGACTGACCATAACAGCTGAAACAGAGCAGTACCTTCTCCATACAGCTAGACTGACCATAACAGCTGAAACAGAGCAGTACCTTCTCCATACAGCTAGACTGACCATAACAGCTGAAACAGAGCAGCACCTTCTCCTCCATACAGCTAGACTGACCATAACAGCTGAAACAGAGCAGTACCTTCTCCATACAGCTAGACTGACCATAACAGCTGAAACAGAGCAGTACCTTCTCCTCCATACAGCTAGACTGACCATAACAACTGAAACAGAGCAGTACCTTCTCCATACAGCTAGACTGACCATAACAGCTGAAACAGAGCAGTACCTTCTCCTCCATACAGCTAGACTGACCATAACAGCTGAAACAGAGCAGTACCTTCTCCTCCATACAGCTAGACTGACCATAACAGCTGAAACAGAGCAGTACCTTCTCCATACAGCTGGACTGACCATAACAGCTGAAACAGTGCAGTACCTTCTCCTCCATACAGCTAGACTGACCATAACAGCTGAAACAGAGCAGTACCTTCTTCTCCATACAGCTAGACTGACCATAACAGCTGAAACAGAGCAGTACCTTCTCCATACAGCTAGACTGACCATAACAGCTGAAACAGAGCAGCACCTTCTCCTCCATACAGCTAGACTGACCATAACAGCTGAAACAGAGCAGTACCTTCTCCTCCATACAGCTAGACTGACCATAACAGCTGAAACAGAGCAGTACCTTCTCCTCCATACAGCTAGACTGACCATAACAGCTTAAACAGAGCAGTACCTTCTCCTCCATACAGCTAAACTGACCATAACAGCTGAAACAGAGCAGTACCTTCTCCTCTATACAGCTAGACTGACCATAACAGCTGAAACAGAGCAGTACCTTCTCCTCCATACAGCTAGACTGACCATAACAGCTGAAACAGAGCAGTACCTTCTCCATACAGCTAGACTGACCATAACAGCTGAAACAGAGCAGTACCTTCTCCATACAGCTAGACTGACCATAACAGCTGAAACAGAGCAGCACCTTCTCCTCCATACAGCTAGACTGACCATAACAGCTGAAACAGAGCAGTACCTTCTCCTCCATACAGCTAGACTGACCATAACAGCTGAAACAGAGCAGTACCTTCTCCTCCATACAGCTAGATTGACCATAACAGCTGAAACAGAGCAGTACCTTCTCCATACAGCTAGACTGACCATAACAGCTGAAACAGAGCAGCACCTTCTCCTCCATACAGCTAGACTGACCATAACAGCTGAAACAGAGCAGTACCTTCTCCATACAGCTAGACTGACCATAACAGCTGAAACAGAGCAGTACCTTCTCCTCCATACAGCTAAACTGACCATAACAGCTGAAACAGAGCAGTACCTTCTCCTCTATACAGCTAGACTGACCATAACAGCTGAAACAGAGCAGTACCTTCTCCTCCATACAGCTAGACTGACCATAACAGCTGAAACAGAGCAGTACCTTCTCCTCCATACAGCTAGACTGACCATAACAGCTGAAACAGAGCAGTACCTTCTCCTCCATACAGCTAGACTGACCATAACAGCTGAAACAGAGCAGTACCTCCTCCATACAGCTAGACTGACCATAACTGCTGAAACAGAGCAGTACCTTCTCCACCATACAGCTAGACTGACCATAACAGCTGAAACAGAGCAGTACCTTCTCCTCCATACAGCTAGACTAACCATAACAGCTGAAACAGAGCAGTACCTCCTCCATACAGCTAGACTGACCATAACAGCTGAAACAGAGCAGTACCTTCTCCTCCATACAGCTAGACTGACCATAACAGCTGAAACAGAGCAGTACCTTCTCCTCCATACAGCTAGACTGACCATAACAGCTGAAACAGAGCAGTACCTTCTCCTCCATACAGCTAGACTGACCATAACAGCTGAAACAGAGCAGCACCTTCTCCTCCATACAGCTAGACTGACCATAACAGCTGAAACAGAGCAGTACCTTCTCCATACAGCTAGACTGACCATAACAGCTGAAACAGAGCAGTACCTTCTCCTCCATACAGCTAGACTGACCATAACAGCTGAAACAGAGCAGTACCTTCTCCTCCATACAGCTAGACTGACCATAACAGCTGAAACAGAGCAGTACCTTCTCCTCCATACAGCTAGACTGACCATAACAGCTGAAACAGAGCAGTACCTTCTCCATACAGCTAGACTGACCATAACAGCTGAAACAGAGCAGTCCCTTCTCCTCCATACAGCTAGACTGACCATAACAGCTGAAACAGAGCAGTACCTTCTCCTCCATACAGCTAGACTGACCATAACAGCTGAAACAGAGCAGTACCTTCTCCATACAGCTAGACTGAACATAACAGCTGAAACAGAGCAGTACCTTCTCCTCCATACAGCTAGACTGACCATAACAGCTGAAACAGAGCAGTACCTTCTCCTCCATACAGCTAGACTGACCATAACAGCTGAAACAGAGCAGTACCTTCTTCTCCATACAGCTAGACTGACCATAACAGCTGAAACAGAGCAGTATCTTCTCCATACAGCTAGACTGACCATAACAGCTGAAACAGAGCAGTACCTTCTCCTCCATACAGCTAGACTGACCATAACAGCTGAAACAGAGCAGTACCTTCTCCATACAGCTAGACTGACCATAACAGCTGAAACAGAGCAGCACCTTCTCCTCCATACAGCTAGACTGACCATAACAGCCGAAACAGCGCAGTACCTTCTCCATACAGCTAGACTGACCATAACAGCTGAAACAGAGCAGTACCTTCTCCACCATACAGCTAGACTGACCATAACAGCTGAAACAGAGCAGTACCTTCTCCTCCATACAGCTAGACTGACCATAACAGCTGAAACAGAGCAGTACCTTCTCCTCCATACAGCTAAACTGACCATAACAGCTGAAACAGAGCAGTACCTTCTCCTCTATACAGCTAGACTGACCATAACAGCTGAAACAGAGCAGTACCTTCTCCTCCATACAGCTAGACTGACCATAACAGCTGAAACAGAGCAGTACCTTCTCCATACAGCTAGACTGACCATAACAGCTGAAACAGAGCTGTACCTTCTCCTCCATACAGCTAGACTGACCATAACAGCTGAAACAGAGCAGTACCTTCTCCTCCATACAGCTAGACTGACCATAACAGCCGAAACAGCGCAGTACCTTCTCCATACAGCTAGACTGACCATAACAGCTGAAACAGAGCAGTACCTTCTCCACCATACAGCTAGACTGACCATAACAGCTGAAACAGAGCAGTACCTTCTCCTCCATACAGCTAGACTAACCATAACAGCTGAAACAGAGCAGTACCTCCTCCATACAGCTAGACTGACCATAACAGCTGAAACAGAGCAGTACCTTCTCCTCCATACAGCTAAACTGACCATAACAGCTGAAACAGAGCAGTACCTTCTCCTCTATACAGCTAGACTGACCATAACAGCTGAAACAGAGCAGTACCTTCTCCATACAGCTAGACTGACCATAACAGCTGAAACAGAGCAGTACCTTCTCCATACAGCTAGACTGACCATAACAGCTGAAACAGAGCAGCACCTTCTCCTCCATACAGCTAGACTGACCATAACAGCTGAAACAGAGCAGTACCTTCTCCTCCATACAGCTAGACTGACCATAACAGCTGAAACAGAGCAGTACCTTCTCCTCCATACAGCTAGACTGACCATAACAGCTGAAACAGAGCAGTACCTTCTCCATACAGCTAGACTGACCATAACAGCTGAAACAGAGCAGTACCTTCTCCTCCATACAGCTAGACTGACCATAACAGCTGAAACAGAGCAGTACCTTCTCCTCCATACAGCTAGACTGACCATAACAGCTGAAACAGAGCAGTACCTTCTCCTCCATACAGCTAAACTGACCATAACAGCTGAAACAGAGCAGTACCTTCTCCTCTATACAGCTAGACTGACCATAACAGCTGAAACAGAGCAGTACCTTCTCCTCCATACAGCTAGACTGACCATAACAGCTGAAACAGAGCAGTACCTTCTCCTCCATACAGCTAGACTGACCATAACAGCTGAAACAGAGCAGTACCTTCTCCTCCATACAGCTAGACTGACCATAACAGCTGAAACAGAGCAGTACCTTCTCCTCCATACAGCTAGACTGACCATAACAGCCGAAACTGCGCAGTACCTTCTCCATACAGCTAGACTGACCATAACAGCTGAAACAGAGCAGTACCTTCTCCACCATACAGCTAGACTGACCATAACAGCTGAAACAGAGCAGTACCTTCTCCTCCATACAGCTAGACTAACCATAACAGCTGAAACAGAGCAGTACCTCCTCCATACAGCTAGACTGACCATAACAGCTGAAACAGAGCAGTACCTTCTCCTCCATACAGCTAGACTGACCATAACAGCTGAAACAGAGCAGTACCTTCTCCTCCATACAGCTAGACTGACCATAACAGCTGAAACAGAGCAGTACCTTCTCCTCCATACAGCTAGACTGACCATAACAGCTGAAACAGAGCAGTACCTTCTCCTCCATACAGCTAGACTGACCATAACAGCTGAAACAGAGCAGTACCTTCTCCATACAGCTAGACTGACCATAACAGCTGAAACAGAGCAGTACCTTCTCCTCCATACAGCTAGACTGACCATAACAGCTGAAACAGAGCAGTACCTTCTCCTCCATACAGCTAGACTGACCATAACAGCTGAAACAGAGCAGTACCTTCTCCTCCATACAGCTAGACTGACCATAACAGCTGAAACAGAGCAGTACCTTCTCCTCCATACAGCTAGACTGACCATAACAGCTGAAACAGAGCAGTACCTTCTCCATACAGCTAGACTGACCATAACAGCTGAAACAGAGCAGTACCTTCTCCATACAGCTAGACTGACCATAACAGCTGAAACAGAGCAGTACCTTCTCCTCCATACAGCTAGACTGACCATAACAGCTGAAACAGAGCAGTACCTTCTCCTCCATACAGCTAGACTGACCATAACAGCTGAAACAGAGCAGTACCTTCTCCATACAGCTAGACTGAACATAACAGCTGAAACAGAGCAGTACCTTCTCCTCCATACAGCTAGACTGACCATAACAGCTGAAACAGAGCAGTACCTTCTCCTCCATACAGCTAGACTGACCATAACAGCTGAAACAGAGCAGTACCTTCTCCATACAGCTAGACTGACCATAACAGCTGAAACAGAGCAGTACCTTCTCCATACAGCTAGACTGACCATAACAGCTGAAACAGAGCAGCACCTTCTCCTCCATACAGCTAGACTGACCATAACAGCTGAAACAGAGCAGTACCTTCTCCTCCATACAGCTAGACTGACCATAACAGCTGAAACAGAGCAGTACCTTCTTCTCCATACAGCTAGACTGACCATAACAGCTGAAACAGAGCAGTACCTTCTCCATACAGCTAGACTGACCATAACAGCTGAAACAGAGCAGTACCTTCTTCTCCATACAGCTAGACTGACCATAACAGCTGAAACAGAGCAGTACCTTCTCCATACAGCTAGACTGACCATAACAGCTGAAACAGAGCAGTACCTTCTCCATACAGCTAGACTGACCATAACAGCTGAAACAGAGCAGTACCTTCTTCTCCATACAGCTAGACTGACCATAACAGCTGAAACAGAGCAGTACCTTCTCCATACAGCTAGACTGACCATAACAGCTGAAACAGAGCAGCACCTTCTCCTCCATACAGCTAGACTGACCATAACAGCTGAAACAGAGCAGTACCTTCTCCTCCATACAGCTAGACTGACCATAACAGCTGAAACAGAGCAGTACCTTCTCCATACAGCTAGACTGACCATAACAGCTGAAACAGAGCAGTACCTTCTCCATACAGCTAGACTGACCATAACAGCTGAAACAGAGCAGTACCTTCTTCTCCATACAGCTAGACTGACCATAACAGCTGAAACAGAGCAGTACCTTCTCCATACAGCTAGACTGACCATAACAGCTGAAACAGAGCAGTACCTTCTCCTCCAAACATTATCTAGCTGCTTTGCTTTAGTCTTAGCCTGTGTACATGGCTGACAATGACCAATGTTACAACCATTAGTTTACACTCATTGTGTGTATCTGGAGAGGGATAAAGTGTGTGTGTGTGTGTGTGTGTGTGTGTGTGTGTGTGTGTGTGTGTGTGTGTGTGTGTGTGTGTGTGTGTGTATGTACCTGGGCAGTGAGAACAGGAACGGTCTCTAGAGATCCTCTGTGTTTTTCCACTTCTTCCTTCAGCTTGTCAATCAAGTCCTGCTTCAGAGCCAACGCTCTCTCTGCCTCCTCCAGACGACCACACATGTCTCCTCCCTACAGACACACATTACATATGGTGTTATTAGTTACTGTTGTCTCTTCCTGTCATACAGACACACATTACAGCAGTTACATCATGTCTTGTATTGGTGTTTAGCTCAAAGGTATGAAGCATAGCTAGCCCCCCCCCCCCTCCTCTGCCTGCCACCCCCCCCCTCCTCTGCCTGCCACCCCCCCCCCTCCTCTGCCTGCCACCCCCCCCCCTCCTCTGCCTGCCACCCCCCCCCTCCCCTCTGCCACACACACCTCAGTCTTGAGTTTGGAGTCGTAGTCCTTAAACAGGCAGGTGTAGGCATGCTGCAGCTGAGCTAGTTTCCTCCTGGAAGACAGGGAGGTAAGAAGGACAAGTGTTATTATAAGAACAATACATGTGGATTATTGGTCAGTCTTCAGGGCGGTCTCTAGGTTCTGTGTGTGTGTACCTCTCTTCAGTAATAACCAGTCGGTCAGTCTTCAGGGCGGTCTCTAGGTTCTGTGTGTGTGTACCTCTCTTCAGTAATAACCAGTCGGTCAGTCTTCAGGGCGGTCTCTAGGTTCTGTGTGTGTGTACCTCTCTTCAGTAATAACCAGTCGGTCAGTCTTCAGGGCGGTCTCTAGGTTCTGTGTGTGTGTACCTCTCTTCAGTAATAACCAGTCGGTCAGTCTTCAGGGCGGTCTCTAGGTTGTGTGTGTGTGTGTACCTCTCTTCAGTAATAACCAGTCGGTCAGTCTTCAGGGCGGTCTCTAGGTTGTGTGTGTGTGTACCTCTCTTCAGTAATAACCAGTCGGTCAGTCTTCAGGGCGGTCTCTAGGTTCTGTGTGTGTGTACCTCTCTTCAGTAATAACCAGTCGGTCAGTCTTCAGGGCGGTCTCTAGGTTGTGTGTGTGTGTACCTCTCTTCAGTAATAACCAGTCGGTCAGTCTTCAGGGCGGTCTCTAGGTTCTGTGTGTGTGTACCTCTCTTCAGTAATAACCAGTCGGTCAGTCTTCAGGGCGGTCTCTAGGTTGTGTGTGTGTGTACCTCTCTTCAGTAATAACCAGTCGGTCAGTCTTCAGGGCGGTCTCTAGGTTGTGTGTGTGTGTACCTCTCTTCAGTAATAACCAGTCGGTCAGTCTTCAGGGCGGTCTCTAGGTTCTGTGTGTGTGTGTACCTCTCTTCAGTAATAACCAGTCGGTCAGTCTTCAGGGCGGTCTCTAGGTTGTGTGTGTGTGTACCTCTCTTCAGTAATAACCAGTCGGTCAGTCTTCAGGGCGGTCTCTAGGTTCTGTGTCTGCAGCAGTAGTTTGTCTACCGTCACAGAGTGCTGCTTCCTCTGTTGTTCCATCTCTCTCTCTGATGCTGCCAAAGCCTCCAGAGCACTGCTCAGCCTGCACACACACACACACACACACACACACACTAGGGGTGTGAACGTTTAAACAAAGTTGAGGAAATCCCTGACTGCCCGAAAAGCCTGTGTGTTTTGCCTCGACAAAATCAAAATCCCAGTTATCACAACAAGAAGAGTCTCCACCACTACTAAGTTGTGGTTAAGTTCGGAGAAATGGCAGATAAAGGCCAGTGACAGCAGCAAAGTCCTGTAAGGTGAGAAGGACATGCAAACTTTGCGAAGTGGAATTGAGGTGCAGTATTGGTAATACAAGTGCAATGCTGAAACACCTGAAAGGGGGACGCACATTGACCACCTGAAAGGGGACGCACATTGACCACCTGAAAGGGGACGCACATTGACCACCTGAAAGGGGACGCACATTGACCACCTGAAAGGGGACGCACATTGACCACCTGAAAGGGGACGCACATTGACCACCTGAAAGGGGACGCACATTGACCACCTGAAAGGGGACGTACATTGACCACCTGAAAGGGGGACGTACATTGACCACCTGAAAGGGGGACGCACATTGACCACCTGAAAGGGGACGCACATTGACCACCTGAAAGGGGACGCACATTGACCACCTGAAAGGGGACGCACATTGACCACCTGAAAAGGGACGCACATTGACCACCTGAAAGGGGACGCACATTGACCACCTGAAAGGGGACGCACATTGACCACCTGAAAGGGGACGCACATTGACCACCTGAAAGGGGACGCACATTGACCACCTGAAAGGGGGACGTACACTGAGTCCCAAACTGTTGCTAGCAGCTGCACTGTGAATTCACGTGGAATTTTATGAATTTTCTTATTGGTTTTAAAAATGGACAAAATGGCAGTTTAAACATTAAGAAAGTCTTTCCCTTCGTCACATCCCTACCACATGTACACATTCTAAACAAACAGAACATGGGTTTGGGTTTGGGACCCGGGTTGTCTGCATGCCCGTGCTGTGTGAGCTCACTGAGATAGCTAAAGCTTAGGCTATTGGTTAACACATACTAGGGCTGGGTGATATGGCCAACATATCATAGCACAGTATTTGTTAATTTTTTACAGTATGAGACAGTATTTGATGTTTTTGAATAATAAAAGTTGTAAATGTGCTTTATGAGTAGTGTGTGGCCCTAGTGTGGCAACACATACATTCTAAATGATTTCAAAAATGGCTCTTCCCCCATACTGATTGTTTTATACTGTTAAATCAAACCTCAACCAAAAGTTGGAATATACAGGGCCCTTTGAATACAGTGTTGTTTGACATGACAACGAATGAAAAAGCCAGGGAGGGGTTATTGTGACAGGGTAGGAACCAAAGTGTTGGTCAGTGTTTCCCAGTGGACCCTAATTCATGTTACATTAAATGTTCTCTCTCACTATAGCTTTGGATGTAGCTAAAATATTCATGCTTCGCCGATTCCTCTGTGATATACACAAACAGGCTGACCTAGACCGTCACTGGCACCAGGCTGTATTAGCTAGCTAGCTACGTTTGCTCTGACTCCAGTACATTTAGCTAGCTAGTTAGAGATTAGCATTAGCAGCTAAAACTATTTATTTTAGCCACAACTTGCTGAGAAAAGACCAACTAGCTGTTTGCAGACGGTAAGATACACAAACTAAAAGTGGAATTATAGAACACTTGTGGATTTCTATTAAGACGCATCGTTGTCACCAACATCTGTAGCATAATAATAATAATAATAATAATAATAATAATAATAATAATAAGCCATTTAGCAGAAAGTGTGTATGGGTGGTCCCGGGTATTGAACCCACTACCTTGGCGTTACAAGCGCCGTGCTCTACCAGCTGAGCTACAGAGGACCACAGCACTGTATCTGCAGCACTGACCATGCAGCACTGACCAGGCAGACTGACCATACAGACTGACCATGCAGCACTGACCATGCAGACTGTCACTGAGTGGTTGTTGTGACTCAAACACTGCCCTTCTTTAGTGCCAGGGGCTTGGTGGAAAGAGAGAGGGAGGGAGAGAGGGAGAGGGAGAGGGAGAGGGAGAAAGAGAGTGCCAGGGGCTTGGTGGAAAGAGAGAGGGAGGGAGAGAGGGAGAGGGAGAGGGAGAGGGAGAGGGAGAGGGAGAGGGAGAGGGAGAGGGAGAGTGAGAGGGAGAAAGAGAGTGCCAGGGGCTTGGTGGAAAGAGAGAGGGAGAGAGAGAGAGACAGAGAGAGGAGGGAGAGGGAGAGGGAGAGAGAGGGGGGAGAGGGAGAGTGCCAGGGGCTTGGTGTTTGTGGAAAGAGAGAGGGAGAGAGACAGAGAGAGAGACAGAGAGAGAGACAGAGAGGAGAGAGACAGAGAGAGAGAGAGAGAGAGAGAGAGAGAGAGAGAGAGAGAGAGAGAGAGAGAGAGAGAGAGAGAGAGAGAGAGAGAGAGAGAGAGAGAGAGACAGAGAGAGACAGAGAGAGAGACAGAGAGAGAGACAGAGAGAGAGAGACAGACAGAGAGAGAGGGAGAGAGACAGAGAGAGAGACAGAGAGAGAGAGAGAGAGAGAGAGAGAGAGACAGAGAGAGAGAGAGACAGGGAGAGAGACAGAGAGAGAGACAGAGAGAGAGAGAGAGAGAGAGAGAGAGAGAGAGACAGAGAGAGAGAGAGACAGGGAGAGAGACAGAGAGAGAGAGAGACAGGGAGAGAGACAGAGAGAGAGAGAGACAGAGAGAGAGAGAGAGAGAGACAGAGAGAGAGAGTGCCAGGGGCTTGGTGTTTGTGGAAAGAGAGAGGGAGGGAGAGGGAGAGAGAACTCAAGTAGCAAACGGAGCGAACTATAAAAACTGACATTATTACATGCAGCGGAGTGGCGTATCACATTTAACAAACCGAACTGAAATACCGTTACACAAGGTAAAGTAAAAACCCAACCCGGTCCGTGCATCAGTACCGGTATATAGTAAAATACGGTAAACCGCCCAGCCATAACACACGTTGACGTACTTGTCGTCCAGTATGTTGCGGTCCTGCTGGCTCCGGTCCAAACAGCTCTGTCTCTCTCTCAGCTCTCCCAGGAGAGATGTCACCTGGGCCTTCAGCGCCTCGCCATCCTTAGCCAGCTACACACACACAGATAGTACTGAAAGGGCCATGCAGTAGGACTCAGTGTTACTTGTGTATTGAGTGCAGTGTGTGTGTGTGTGTGTGTGTGTGTGTGTGTGTGTGTGTGTAGTGAGTGCAGTGTGTGAGTGTAGTGAGTGCAGTGTGTGTGTGTGTGTGTGTGTGTGTGTGTGTGTGTGTGTGTGTGTGTGTAGTGAGTGCAGTGTGTGTGTAGTGAGTGCAGTGTGCGTGTAGTGAGTGCAGTGTGTGTGTGTGTGTGTAGTGAGTGCAGTGTGTGTGTGTGTAGTGAGTGCAGAGTGTTTGTGTGTTTGTGTGTACCTGGGTACAGTCCTTGTCCTTCTGTTTAAGCAGCACTTCAGTTCTGTCTCTCTGAGCTGAACTCTTCTGGAGGGAATCTAATTTCTCCTGCAGCTCTCTGTACCTACACACACACACACACACACACACACACACAGGAACATATTTAGGATCACAGTTCATAACAGCTACAAGGCAAAATAGTGAGACACGTGTACACACACACACACACACACACACACACACACACACACACACACACACACACACACACACACACTGACCTGCCCTGCGTGGCTTGTAGTTGCTCTGTGAGTTTGGCCAGGTGGGAGCTGAGGAGACAGGAGGCAGAAACATCAGCACACTGCAGGAAGTGATGATGACTGTGAGGAAATGATGTCATACCTGTCAGAGGAGGGCGGGGCATCGGAACGCTGAACAGTTTCCTCGGTAACACCACATGTCTAAGGAACACAATTGTATCCTTCAATACAACTTCCATTTTTAAGCTATAATTTCTTCAATTTTTGCATAGAAAGACCCTAACACACCACACACACCAGTTTGGTTCTGAGTTGCTCAACCGAGCGACGAAGGTAGTCTCTCTCCCTCTCTCCCTCCTCCCTCTCTCCCTCCAGCTCTTCATTCCTCCTCCTCAGATCTCTCATCCCTTCTTCCAACTTCTCTTTGTGGGTCTTCAGCAGCTGGAGAAAGTCGTTCCCTCCTCCTGTGGGCTAGAGAAAGAGACCGGAGGTTGAAAGAGAAATAGTATATCCCCACGTTGCTATAGAAGCAACAGCTTCTCTGAATACAAGCTCGTATTAAACTGAAAGAAGGAACGAGGGAGCAAAAGAAGGAAAAACAAAGGATGGGTTGTAAAGCATATCGCTTCAGGTTAACCATTTGTTACACACAGAGAGAGATGGAGGGGACACAGAGAGAGATGGAGGGGAGAGATGGAGGGGACACAGAGAGAGATGGAGGGGAGAGATGGAGGGGACACAGAGAGAGATGGAGGGGACACAGAGAGAGATGGAGGGGAGAGATGGAGGGGACACAGAGAGAGATGGAGGGGAGAGATGGAGGGGACTCTTCACCCTGCACGCACACACATTTGTTTTACTATCCTTGTGGATACCAAAAATGTATTCCAATAAAAAAATCATATTTTACCTAACCCCCTAAAATAGCCTTTTTCCTTAGCTGTGTTCGAATACCCATACTGACTGCACTAACCGTACTATCTGTGACATGAATTGAGTATATAGTATGCTTATTGGTCATAGTATGGATATAGTTAGTATGCCAAAATGTTCCTGGATGTCTTACTAAATTCGCCAAAATACGACATATCCAAACAGTGGACACCAGGGGCGGTGTGTTCAATAGGGCGATATGGGCGACGCACTGCCAAACGGGAAAAGGAAGGGATTTTTTTTCTAATCAATTATATCACGGCAACAGTAGTTATCAGTGTTGTAATCTAGACGTCTGATCTGCCACAGTGCCACTAAATGTCCAATCAGGCTAAAGTCGTGCTTCAAATGGCCCCCCCCCCCCTTTTGGGGCGATTTCAGTCAGGTTGAAAATCGCCCAGAAGTCTCTCATAGCCTCTAATGTAAAATAATTTTTTTTCAAATATCAGAGCTTTCAATACAATCTCTATGGGTTTCTGAGGGCTTGCACTTACGCGCTTTCGTCATACGTAACGTAACCATGAACGTAACTAAAAAAAGAGCGGGTAGCCTCATCAATCAATTCACTACTACTGTGAAAATGGCTATAGCGTTCAGTGCAACTCGATTGTCTCTTTGAAATAAGTTACTTTTTGTCGGCGAACAAATGAAGATAAATTGGCAACGAAACAATTAGGACCTCCCAGACCAAATTTAATAATTCAACAGGTTTCTACTAAAGGGGGGAAGTCCTACACCCGAGGATTTTCCAAAAATTGGTACGAACGAAAAACCTGGCTAGCAGGCTGCGATGTAGCTAATGCAGTCTTCTGCTACCCCCTGCTTACTCTTTCACCCTGAAGGCGGCACGGCAGACAGCACCGCTTGGACAGCGACTGGTGTGTAACGGACATGCACCATCTTTCAGGAAAGATTAAGAAACATGAGCTGTCAAAGACCCACATGGATAGCTGTTTGAGATTGTCTGCTTTGGGGAGAGTGAACATTCCCACTCAACTGGATGAGGGATACAGGCTAGCTGTCCGCCGCCACAACGATGAGGTTAGTGTTGATAATCACAAGTTTACTGGAGAACTGAAATTGACAAGGCTGACAAGATAGGACCCTTTTGTCCATTGTTATTGGATAGGAACAGAACTTATAACCAGCTCCTGACCTAAATAGATCTTAGCACAACATTTTACTCAACATATCATATTCCATATTCACTATAACAAATATATTTACTACGACATTAGCAAGAACCGCCACATCCTCAGCCGGCTAATCCAGTGTGTGAAGTTTTGTGGAGTGTTTGAGTTAGCTTTGCGAGGCAAAGATGAAACTGAGGGCTCCACCAACCCTGGTAAGCCAACACTTTTGAGATCAGTCAATAAATGCTTCTGGTATTGACTTATATGCTGCCCCTGTCTTCATGTTGTTGCTGGACATATCTTTTTTAAAATGTGTGTAGGTCACCTAAATCATCAGAAAAATTGCCCCCCCTGAGAATTTTTTCAGGAGCCGCCACTGGTGGACACTATTTCCATTCTTTTAGGGCCCGTAATGCAACGTTTTCAGATTTGAAGAAAATGGCGGAAAACATGCAGCCGAAGTCCGACGAGAGCGGATACAAATTCATTGCTTTAACTAATTATGACAAATGTTAAGAAAATGTTGAGCAATGTAATATAGTAATGACTTTTCAAATAAGTTACGTTACGTTGGCTGACAATTTGTTAGCTACGCTATCCTTACGAACCACATAGCATTACAGCAGTATGTACCGGTATGTTAGTAGTTACCTAACGTTAGTTGGTTACTAATACATCGAACTTGCCGGGCAGCATATTAACTATCTGCTATCTAACTATCCAACGTTTATTGACTTGATTATTCACATCATTCTTAGCCAAGTGGTACAGTCATTGTGCGTTTCAATGGACATAGTTAATTCTGGCTATCTACTCCGATTTCAGAGCACTCTCGTCTGAGTGTGCCAGAGAGCAGAATAACTGAGGAATTTACGAACGTCGGCAAGAAAAAGCGTCATTAAATGATTGCCAGCAGCACAGTTAGTCACCAACGATCTGGATAGCATGAAAACAGCCTAACCAGCTCTGCTAGGGCGAGTAAAATGGTCAGAGTGAGGTTCTCTCATTTGTGTCTAGAAGTAGCAAGCCAACGTTAGCCAGTTAGCTTGGGTGCTTGACTGTCGTTGAACGCTCGGATCAACCCTGACGCTCCGAGAGCGAAACGCTCAGAATTTACTAACTGACAATCTGACAACGCTCTGGATTTACGAACGCCCAGAGCGCACACTGGCACTCCAGATTGAACAAACCCACCCGAAATCGTAAAAAGTCTAGCTAGTCATTTGTTATGCTAGCAAGAGGTTGCATAGCAACAGCATCAACTTCCGGTAGACAGGCGAAGCGCTAGTACGCTCAACTAACTGAAACTGATACTGTTCGTTTACAGTATACTTTACACACACACACAGAACGACCAAACACACTCCCTTTTACACACACACAGAACGTAAAAACAAGCGAGCATACTCACGGAATATCTCCCTCTCTTACAAAAGTATGTGGACACCCCTTGAAATTAGTGTATTCTGCTATTATTTCAGCCACACCCGTTGCTGACAGGTGTATGAAATCGAGCACACAGCCATACAATCTCTATAGACAAACATTGGCAGTAGATTGGCCTTACTGAAGAGCTCAGTGACTTTCAACGTGGCACCGTCATAGGATGCCAGCTTTACAACAAGTAAAGTGCTAGAGCTGTCCCGGTCGAATGTAAGTGCTGTTATTGTGAAGTGGAAACGTATACTAATTTGAAGGGGTGTCCACATACATACACTGCATTCGGAAAGTATTCAGACCCCTTGACCTTTTCCACATTTTGTTACGTTACAGCCTTATTCTAAAAAATATTAAATAACTTTTTTTCCTCATCAATCTACACACAAAACCTCAATGACAGAGCGAAAAAAAGCTTTGTAGAAATTTTTGCAAATGTATTACAATTTAAAAACAAAAATACCTTATTTACATAAGTATTCAGATCCTTTATCATTTTGTGAACCGCTATGAAGGAATGGTATAGACATTTATTTTTGTATTTTTAAACTAGAAATTACAGCTTTCTAAAGTATCTTGTTACAAAATACATTGGAGGGTAGTTCAGCCCAGTGTAATACAAAATACTCAGAAGTAATTAAAATACGTATTTCAACATGTAACATACAGTTCATTAGGAAAGTATTCAGACCCCTTCCCTTTTTCCACATTTAGTTAAGTTACAGACTTATTCTAAAATTGATTAAATTCATATTTTTCCTCATCAGTCTACACACAATAGCCCATAATGACAAAGTCAAAACAGGTCAATACATTTCTAAAAATCTGTTTTTGCTTTGTCATTATGGGGTATTGTGTGTAGATTGATGAGGGGAAAAAACAAATTAATCTACAGTTGAAGTCGGAAGTTTACATACATTTAGGTTGGAGTCATTAAAACATGTTTTTCAACCACTCCACAAATTTCTTGTTAACAAACTATAGTTTTGGCAAGTCGGTTAGGACAACTACTTTGTGCATGACACAAGTAATTTTTCCAACAATTGTTTACAGACAGATTATTTCACTTATAATTCACTGTATCACAATTCCAGTGGGTCAGAAGTTTACATACACTAAGTTGACTGTGCCTTTAAACAGCTTGGAAAATTCCAGAAAATGATGTCATGGCTTTAGATAGGCTAATTGACATCATTTGAGTCAATTGGAGGTGTACCTGTGGATGTATTTCAAGGCCTACCTTCAAACTCAGTGCCTCTTTGCTTGACATCATGGGAAAAGCAAAATAAATCAGCCAAGACCTCAGAAAATAAATTGCAGACCTCCACAAGTCTGGTTCATCCTTGGGAGCAATTTCCAAACACCTGAATGTACCACGTTCATCTGTACAAACAATAGTACGCAAGTATAAACACCATGGGACCACGCAGCCTTCACACCGCTCAGGAAGGAGACGGGTTCTGTCTCCTAGAGATGAACGTACTTTGGTGCGTAAAGTGCAAATCAATCCCAGAACAACAGCAAAGGACCTTGTGAAGATGCTGGAGGAAACAGGTACAAAAGTATCTATATCCACAGTAAAACAAGTCCTATATCGACATAACCTGAAAGGCCGCTCAGCAAGGAAGAAGCCACTGCTCCAAAACCGCCATAAAAAAGCCAGACTACGGTTTGCTACTGCACATGGGGACAAAGATCGTACTTTTTGGAGAAATGTCCTCTGGTCTGATGAAACAAAAATAGAACTGTTTGGCCATAATGACCATCGTTATGTTTGGAGGAAAAAGGGGGTTGCTTGCAAGCCGAAGAACACCATCCCAACCGTGAAGCATGGGGGTGGCAGCATCATGCTGTGGGGGTGCTTTGCTGCAGGAGGGAATGGTGCACTTCACAAAATAGATGACATTATGAGGAAGGAAAATTAGGTGGATATATTGAAGCAACATCTCAAGACATCAGTCAGGAAGTTAAAGCTTGGTCGCAAATGGGTCTGCCAAATGGACAAATGACCCCAAGCATACTTCCAAAGTTGTGGCAAAATGGCTTAAGGACAACAAAGTCAAGGTATTGGAGTGGCCATCACAAAGCCCTGACCTCAATCCTATAGAAAATGTGTGGGCAGAACTGAAAAAGCATGTGTGAGCAAGGAGGCCTACAAACCTGACTCAGTTACACCAGCTCTGTCAGGAGGAATGGGCCAAAATTCACCCAACTTATTGTGGGAAGCTTGTGAAAGGCTACCCGAAACGTTTCACCCAAGTTAAACAATTTAAAGTCAATGCTACCAAATACTAATTTGTGTATGTAAACTTCTGACCCACTGGGAATGTGATGAAAGAAATAAAAGCTGAAATAAATCATTCTCTCTACTATTATTCTGACATTCCACATTCTTAAAATAAAGTGGTGATCCTAACTGACCTAAGACAGGGAATTTTTACTAGGATTAAATGTCAGGAATTGTGAAAAACTGAGTTTAAATGTATTTGGCTAAGGTGTATGTAAACTTCCGACTTCAACTGTATCTATATCCATCCCTCAATCTATCTGTACTGACCAGAGAGGATGCCATAGGTCCGTTGGTCTCCGAGCTCTTCTTCTCCAGGTCCCCTCCCCTCCTCTCCTCCGAGCTCTTCTTCTCCTGGTCCCCTCCCCTCCTCTCCCCAGCAAGAATTCCGTTAGAGCTGGAGCTGGAGGCCTGGCTGGGGCCGTTGACCAGCAGGCCTTGGTCAGCTCCAGGGTTGGAGGGGCTGGCCAGGCTGGTGAGGCTGTGGTTCTCCCTGGCCAGTCTCTCCACTAGGGCCCGGGCCTCCTGGAAACGACAGCTGAGGAACTCCCTCTCTTCTCTAGACCTCCGCTGCCATCCCTCCATCTCCTCACAGCGCTCACGCAGGGCCTGGTTGCTGCGCCGCAACGCCTCTACACACACACACACAGAAATAGCATTAATAAAACAACCACACACACATACAATCTGTGCATCATTGTGGATACAAATAAAATATTTGTCTGTGTGTCCTACCTCGGAGCTGCTGGTTGTCTCCCAGTAGTCTAGTCACCACCTCATTGGCTGCCAGCTCAGCAGGAACCTGAAGAGCCACGCCCCCCTCGTCCCCCGCCATCTCCCACTGCAGGGCTACGTCTGCCTGGGGCTGCACCATGCTGCTGAACATTATGCATCCTTATTATCCCATTGACCCATGGTTTAGTCGACAAAAGCAATGATGCAACAACAAAAATCATTGCAACATGTCTAATGGAAACGGCATTTGGAGAAATGTTCTAAAAGACAGACACCATTTCTATACGTTTGACGGGTGATATTTTTATTTTGTCTCAACTTTCTTTATTGCGACAATAACTGATGATTGCCGAATACTTTTGATGGTACGCGATGTCATCACGTAACTATAAGTTCCACTCCACATTTAATTCTAAATGCCTAATTCTTGCAAAATCATTATTTTTATAGTTAAAAAAATTATTGTCCTGACTTCCAAGAATGCCAGAATTGCTTCGCCTTGCTTTTCTGGTTGGCTGGCAAGTTTCACCATCCAATTATTTCAGATCTACATGATTGCAAGTTTCACCATGGCGATACATTGACACATGAGAATTATTTGATTTTGGCAAATATTAGGCTGGACAATAGAATGAAAAGGTTATTTATTTATTTAAAAATGTCTTCTGGCTGTTTAAATCGGCCACATCTTGAAAAAGAGGACAGGGACATGCGTTTTGTTTAGGTTTTACACCTTTCAAAAAAAAAAAAAAAAAAAAAGTTAATCATGCAAAGAAAAAGTTTAACTTTGATAGCTATGCGCCAGCCATCACTAGCACTGTGGATCACCACAACAGGCAAACAGTGAGCTTGCTCACGAAGTAGCTGTAACCTTGTTAATAATAAGTTACATGAGGTAAACCTAGAGGGTTAACGTGGGCAGGTCTCATTGCCAGTAATAGCAACGCAGGCATTGTGCCAATGGGCTGGGAATAGAGCGTTTGGAAGGCGAGTTGGTTCCACGGTGCTCAATAGAACTAATAGGAGCTGCCAGGGTGAAAAATGCCCTAAAATATGACCAGTTTTTTCGCGATTACTTCAAAACTACTGCAAGCAGCTGGGACATATAGTAATATTTTTTTAACTGGGCTCCATTTCGAATGGAATTAACTAGTTATCAGAAAAAAACCGTTAAAAATGTCATTTGTCCAGCCTACAAATATTAGTCAATTAATGCTATCCATGCTGGCTTTTTCTGGCTACATGAGACATGAGGTAGGAGGGCATACAGGCTTTCGCCAATGTATTTATGGTCAATTTGTCTAAATGTGTAATGGAAACACTTCAACCACTCCATTTTTATTCAACACTGTACTGCAGGTAAAACGGTGTTGTGTGTCGTCATTACGTCCAGTTGGTTTTTATCAACACAACATTTGGTTAAATGGAAACGCGCCCTAGCAGCCAACTGTCGATATAACAAATAAAATAGTTAATGGAAAACATAGCTCGGAGTCCGCTCGGAGCTAGCTAGGTTCCTTTCACTTTCGCTTCTAGTTCCATCATGGTGGTTTGTGATTATTTGTATTTATTTAACCTAACTAGGCAAGTCAGTTAAGAACAAATTATTATTTACAATGACGGCCTACCCCGGCCGCCACCCTATGGGACTCCCAATCACGGCCGGATTGTGATCCAGCCTGGAACCGAACCCGGGTCTGTTTGACGCCTCTATCACTGAGATGTTGCGCCACTCGGGAGCCCTATATATCTAGTTAGCTAACCTATCTATACTTAGCAAGTTACCCGCGAACTACAGACCGTGTAGCTAATGACATTCTCAACACGGTCAGCTCGCTTGCCAACCATCTCCAAGTCAACCAGTCATATAAAGCCTATAACTAGAAAGCCGTCAACAACACCGTTCATTTGGTTAGGTTAGCTAGACTGTGACTAGCTAGCTAGCTAGCTAACATGGCTAATTCGGGCTAGCCATGACCATCACGTCAGCTAGTTAGCACAACAAGTGGCCAACCAATGACATGTTTAGCTAACTTGATGTCAAGAAAAGCTTACCTTTTCTCTATAGCTCTCGACGTAGTTAGCCAGTTAATTAACCTAGCTAGCTCTGGTTTGATTGTCGCAGACCAAGCGTATTTCCGTAACTGACACCAACTCTTACGTTGTGTTTCTATTCAAATCTTGTAAAATAATCTCCAGCGATAAGGTCCCTTGACATTATGCTAAAGTGTCTTTCTGCTGTCAAAGCGACACTGACTGAGCTAGTTTGCGCCAGGAATTCCCCCTTCCTACTTCCGCACTGAGAGAGAGAGAGAGAGATGACATCTTCTTCGATGAGGTTTAATGGCGGTTGGCGTCCAATCAATGTTGCATTACCGCCTCCTACAAGACTGGAGTATAACTCCCTTATACTTTGCTTTAAAAAATAAAATAAAAAAGACCCTGCCGTCTAACACTACTCATTTTTTTTTTTTTACAAAATTAAAATACCATACTCCACTATTTAAATCTATTTAGTCCTACTTCAGGCCAACAGGATGGGACACCGCCACTTAACCTTCCCGTTGTCCTAGGGTCAAAATGACCCGCCACTGTGTTGAACCAAATTTATTTAATTTTTATATTTTTGGGATCATTTGTGAAAAGGAGGCAGTGAGACTTTAAAGAAAGTATCACTGCCTCCTTCTCACAAATGATCCAAAAAATATAAAAATTAAATAAAGTTGGTTCAACACAGTGGCGGGTCATTTTGACCCTAGGACAACGGGAGGGTTAACACACACTGTAACTCTTCTGACGTCAAGTCTTCCACACCCAAATACCTCTCTGCAGCTGCCACCACAACATCTATTTTCTGCGACTTACATTCCATCCCTGCCGTACAGTTGATAACCATTGCTATAAATGCCAAAAATCCAATCTTACTGAAGCATATATCACTTGTTGTCCTATCCCTCTGTACTGGTACATATCTACTACTCCCACAACTCCTCTCCTTCTACTTTCTTCACTGACTCAGCAAATGACAACTTCTGCACTAATCTAACCCTGGAAACCTAAACCTTCATCTCTCGCACTGGACATTAAAAGTTACCCTCGTGGAAAATTACACATTACTGTTTAATACAATTACATACTGTGCAAAACAGGACAGATAAGCGCAGTCTCATCTGGGCTCAGTGAATGTATGTTTGAGAATTGACCATGAAAGCTGATTATGGTTCAGAAATGGAACTTTGCATATAATCAAGCATTTAAAAAATCTATTTTACATAGCAGCTCTAAAGTCTGCTGTAATGTTTTCACGGTTCGACAGAGGGGACTGGCGGTGCGTCTGGAAGAGAAGCTTTTAACACAACAACTCTACCGTCCACTGGCACCTCAATGTTTGCACGTTACATCTGTACCGTCTCCCAATTGACCAGTGAATAATAAGGTATAGGCATGAATTATCCCACAAAACATTCACATCATTTACATTTTCGTCATTTAGCAGACGCTCTTATCCAGAGCGACTTACAAATTGGTGCATTCAACTTCTGATAGCCAGTGGGATAACCACTTTATTTATTTTATGGGGGGGGGGGGTAGAAGGATTACTTTATACTATTCCAGGTATTCCTTAACATAACATCAGGCAAGTTAATTACACTAACAGTTCAAATGAGAGTATATCAGATACATAGATGACCTGCTCCCTTCATGAACATGAAGCAGCTTTTTTCCCAGGTGTTGTCTGGTGTAGTACACTCCATGGATAAATTGTTTATTTTGTTCTTTTTCTTGAGGCTGAGTGGTGGCCAATAACAGATGTCATCTTTGATCCATACTTGTGGAACTACTGCATATGACTGGTTATTTTCATCCAGGAACTGAACTATGGCTTCATGACCTAAAGACAGCAGAGAGAGAGGGACAACTAAGCATAAAGACCACTTACAATTTTAAAAAAAAAGAATAATAATTACACTACAATCACACAGTACCCAGTGAAAGTCTAAGATATTTACCTTGTGAGAGGCAAACAGAAACAAACAGGGCTATACCATGTCTACAAGACTGAGAAACATCTAATGATTCATTGTGTGTGATTCATAATGACAGACTGAAGATAACTATAACTATATACTATATACTATATACCATAACTATATACTGTAACTATATTTATATACTATAACTATATATATACTATAACTATATACTATATAATATAACTACAGTGAGGGAAAAAAGTATTTGATCTCCTGCTGATTTTGTACGTTTGCCCACTGACAAAGAAATGATCAGTCTATAATTTTAATGGTAGGTTTATTTGAACAGTGAGAGACAGAATAACAACAAAAAATCCAGAAAAACGGATGTCAAAAATGTTATAATTTTTTTTTTCATTTTAATGATTTTCCCTCACTGTATATACTATGACAATATACAGTTGAAGTCGGAAGTTTACATACACCTTAGCCAAATACATTTAAACTCAGTTTTTCACAATTCCTGACATTTAATCCTAGTAAAAATTCCCTGTCTTAGGTCAGCTAGGATCACCACTTTATTTTAAGAATGTGAAATGTCAGAATAATTGTAGAGAGAATGATTTATTTCAGCTTTTATTTCTTTCATCACATTCCCAGTGGGTCAGAAGTTTACATACACAAATTAGTATTTGGTAGCATTGACTTTAAATTGTTTAACTTGGGTGAAACGTTTCGGGTAGCCTTTCACAAGCTTCCCACAATAAGTTGGGTGAATTTTGGCCCATTCCTCCTGACAGAGCTGGTGTAACTGAGTTAGGTTTGTAGGCCTCCTTGCTCGCACACGCTTTTTCAGTTCTGCCCACAAATTATAGGATTGAGGTCAGGGCTTTGTGATGGCCACTCCAATACCTTGACTTTGTTGTCCTTAAGCCGTTTTGCCACAACTTTGGAAGTATGCTTGGGGTCATTGTCCATTTGGAAGACCCATTTGCGACCAAGCTTTAACTTCCTGACTAATGTCTTGAGATGTTGCTTCAATATATCCACATAATTTTCCTTCCTCATGATACCATCTATTTTGTGAAGTGCACCAGTCCCTCCTGTAGCAAAGCACCCGCACAGCATGATGCTGCCACCCCTGTGCTTCACGGTTGGGATGGTGTTCTTCGGCTTGCAAGCTCCCCCCTTTTTCCTCTTAAAAGGAAACGATGGTCATTATGGCCAAACAGTTTTATTTTTGTTTCATCAGACCAGAAGACATTTCTCCAAAAAGTACGATCTTTGTCCCCACGTGCAGTTGCAAACCGTAGTCGGTGTTCTTGCCATGAGCCGAATATGCCCAGAACTCTCTCCGTCACTCCTCCACTAACCTAACGCCATTTGGTCCGCTCCAGGAGTCTGAGGTGCAGGAGGTCCCTCCGTCCCCTCTGGACATCGAGGGGGCTCCGGCGTACTCCGTCCGTTCCATCCTGGATCGAGACATCGGGTGGGGGGCCTTCAGTACCTCGTGGAGTGGGAGGGGTACGGTCCGGAGGAGCGGTGCTGGGTCCCGGTGAAGGATATCCTCGATCCCTCCCTGTTGCGGGATTTCCACCGTCAGCATCCGGCTCGCCCTGCTCCGCGTCCTCCTGGTCGTCTCCTGGTCGTCCCCGAGGCCGGTGTCTGTGCGCTGCTGGAGCTGTGGGTCAAGGGGGGGTACTGTCACGACTTCCTCCGAGGCTGCCTCCTCTCCTTGTTCGGGCAGCCTCATCAGGACCTGTATAAGTGTTCCCTCTGCCCCCTTGTCTTTGTGTGTGATTGTTTATTGTGGAGGAGAGAGAAGTTCGGAGGAGCTCCATGTATTTTGTATCGCCGGGAATATTTCCCAGTGTGCCTTGCAAAACAGGCGCACTGGAGTGTTTTTACACATTACTGCGTAACTCTGTGGTTCAGAATAAATCGTGTTATTCTGTGATTTACCCTCCTGCGCCTGACTCCTTCAAAATTATCTCATCACAGTAGCGGAGTGACTTTTGCTTCCCTTCAGGCCTGAGGGAACACACTTTCTAGTACGCTTAAGTTGAAGATATGGCAAATAGGAGTGGCAATATCGTCCACTATTACCCTCAGTCATTTTCTATCCAAGTTGTCAGACCCCGTTGGCTTGTCATTGTTGATAGACAACAATTTTTTCAGCTCTTCCACACTCACTTTACGGAATTCAGAATTACAATTCTTGTCTTCCATAATTTGGTCAGATATACTTGGATGTGTAGTGTCAGTGTTTGTTGCTGGCATGTCATGTCTAAGTTTGGTAATTTTGCCAATGAAAAAATATCATTAAAGTAGTTGGCAATATCAGTCGGTTTTGTAATGAATGAGCCATCTGATTCAATAAATGATGGAGCTGAGTTTGGCTTTTTTCCCAAAACTTAACTGAAGGCGCTCCAAAGCTTTTTGACGATGGACAGCGCGCTGGAGTCTCACGTGAGCGTTGCTCCACACTTCTTCTGCGTACCGGAACCACTCATCGACCGCAGGAGCTTTGGTCCACGGAGCCAGGGCCGGCTGAAAACCCAGAACCCAGAACACACTGGAAGGGTGTCAACCCAGTGGAGGAGTGACTTAGCGAGTTCTGGGTATACTCTGCCCATGGAAGGAATCGTGCCCACTCACCCTGCCGGTCCTGACAGTGACCGTAGAGATGGGACAGAGCATCAGCCTTGGTGTTCTTAGAAACTGGGTGATAGGTCAGCGTGAAGTCAAACCTTGTGAAGAAAAGGGCCCACCTTGCATGGTGCGGATTCAGCCTCCTCGCTGTCCGTATGTACTCCAGGTTTCCGATGGTCGGTGAGAATGACGAACGGTTCCTTGGCGCCCTCCAGCCAGTGTCTCCACTCCTCTAATGACAACTTCACCGCCAGGAGCTCACGATCACCGACGTCGTAATTACTCTCTGCAGGGGACACTTTCTTAGAGTAAAATGCACATGGGTACTGTTAGATTAATTTGGATTTTAAGAATAATGACTAAAGGATTTCACCCCAAATACAGTATAAATGTTAGAATTATCATGTAGTGTCAACCCACTAACAGAAGGGGGCGGTACTAAACATTCAAGGGTGAAGGGGAAGGCGGAAACTGTTTAGAAAAGCCACCTAAAGGTGGGAGGAGTCAAGTTCAGGAGGTATAAAATCGTATGTTTGTGTTTTTCGCGTCAGAGCTCTCCATGAATAAATATACAGATAATACTTGTGGGTTGTGGACCTTGAATCATTAATGATTAAAACCAGAGCCTTACAACCTCTGGTAATGATTCAAGCTTAGGTTGAATTAGAGATAGAAATTCACATGACAGGTACAACTTCTGTGGGTTACCCTGTCGTTGAGACAGAACTGCCCCCACACCTACCTCTGACGCGTCCACCTCCACCACAAAGGATGTCGTGGGATCTGGGGCGGAGGTGAAACCTCCTTTGAGTAGACAGAAGGCCTCATCGGCTGCTGGGCTCCACACCATCCTACGGGGCCCTCCTTTAAGGAGAGAGGTGAGAGGAGAGGCGACAGAGCTGAATTTCCTGATGAAGCGGCTGTAGAAGTTGGCAAACCCTAAAAACCGTTGTAACCCCTTTATGGTGGTTGGAACTGGCCATGACCTGACTGCATCTACCTTCTTGTCGTCCATCCTCACCCCCTGCGGGCTGATTTGGTAGCCTAAGAAGGAGACAGTCCTCTGTTGGAATTGGCACTTCTCAGCCTTGACGAACAGGTGGTTGGTGAGGAGGCATTCCAGGACTGCTCGAACGTGAATGATGTGATCGTCCAAGGTAGCCGAGTAGATAAGGATGTCATCGATATACACGACCACCTGACGGCCGAGCATGTCCCTGAACACCTCGTTAACGAATGCCTGGAACACTGACGGAGCATTGGCTAAGCCATATGGCCATACCAAGTACTCATAGTGACCAGACACTGTGCTAAATGCCGTCTTCCACTCATCCCCCTCCCGGATGCGGATGAGATTGTATGCACTCCGCACGTCCAGTTTGGTAAAGAACCGGGCCCCGTGGAGCTGCTCGATGGCTGACGGCACCAATGGGAGAGGGTACCAATACTTTGTGGTGATTTCGTTGAGTCCTCAATAATCAATGCAGGGACGTAACCCTCCATCCTTCTTGGCCACGAAGAAGAAACCAGCCGACGCAGGGGAGGTGGACGTGCGGATGAAACCTTGTTGGAATCCTCCAGGGCCTGGGTCCCAGCCACCGACAGAGGGTAGATGCGTCCGCGCGGAGGCAGGTCGATGGCACAGTCTCAGGGGCGATGAGGAGGAAGACAGGTGGCGCGGGTCTTGGAGAATACCTCCTGCAGGTCCTGGTATACCTCCGGGATGTTGGGCAACCACAGGACACGACAGGGGACAGGGAAGCAGGTCCTCCGGCATTCTGGTAATTCTCATTCTCGAGATGGTAGGGTTGTGGCGTTGAAGCCAAGGGAGGAAGAGGATGATCTTGTGGTAATGAAGAAGGGAATGTTCTCCTGATGAATGGACTCCACGGTGAGGGTGAGTGGTTGAGTGATGTGGGTGGGATCCTAAAGGCCGACTATCCAGGGCTTGAACTGGAAAAGGAGAGGAGAGACGGTATGAGTTGATGTTAATAAATGAGGCAAGAGTCTGGTCAATAAAGTACCCCCAGGGCACCAGAATCCACTAACGCTGTAGACACACTACATGAGGGACAGTCAGATAGTGTAATGGACACCAAAAAGAGCCTAGTAGACAGTGATGAAGATGGAATTCTCACTCCTGCCCTAGGGAGTGGAAGATCACGTGACCGTCCCTCTGCTCTTGTGGATCCTGGATTCGGACATGCCAGACACCTCTGGAGCTTGTGCCCTCCTTGTCCACAGTACAGACAGAGCCCCAGCTGTATCCGTCTGCTGCACTCTGCCGCAGGGAGACGAGTGACCCCTACCTCCATGGGTTCAGACTCTGATTCCAAGTGTTCACTGAGGGAGGGAGAGAAGCGATGAGAGTCCCGGCGCTCCCGAAGTAGGTTATCCAGATGGATGGCCATCGCAATGAGTGCGTCCACGGTGAGGTTGTCGTCTCGACAGGCCAGTTCCGTCTGGATCTCTTCACACAAACCTCTTCTAAATACCGTACGAAGCGCCGGCTCATTCCATTCACTGGATGCTTCTACTGTCCGAAAGGTGAGTGCGTACTCAGCAGCCGTCTGGTTCCCCAGCCATAATTGCAGTAGCCGCTCACCTCCCTCTCTGCCCTCCGGGGGATGATCAAAGGTACATTTAAACAGAGCCATGAACCCCTCATAAGAATCAAGCTCCTCCTCTCCACTCTCCCAGACGGCCGTAGCCCATTCCAACGCCCGCTCAGTCAGCAGAGAAATCACTGTGGCAACCTTGGACCTCTCGGTGGTGGGAGCTCCCCTCTGATGCGAAAAATAGAGGGAGCACTGAAGTAGGAAGCCACGGCATTTGGATGGTGTACCGTCATATTTACCCGGGAGGGATAAATGGGCATCGCTGACCTGAGCAGATTTTTGAATGGGCTGATGTGCTGGCTCATTGGCTCAACTGGTTGTAGAGTATGAAGACAATGCCTCCCGGGTGTGTTCGAGACGTTGCACACTGTGAAGAACCTCCTCCATAGCCGATCCCAGTTGTGCCAGCTGGTCATGGTGTTGACGTAGAAGATAACCCTGTTCAAATCAAATCAAATCAAATTTTATTGGCCACATGCGCCGAATACAACAGGTGCAGACATTACAGTGAAATGCTTACTTACAGCCCTTAACCAACAGTGCATTTATTTTTAATAAAAAAAGTAAAATAAAACACAACAAAAAAGTGTTGAGAAGAAAAGAGCAGAAGTAAAATAAAATAATAGTAGGGAGGCTATATATACAGGGTACCGGTGCAGAGTCAATGTGCGGGGGCACCGGCTAGTTGAGGTAGTTGAAGTAATATGTACATGTGGGTAGAGTTAAAGTGACTATGCATAAATAATTAACAGAGTAGCAGCAGCGTAAAAAGATGGGGTGGGGGGGCAGTGCAAATAGTCTGGGTAGCCATGATTAGCTGTTCAGGAGTCTTATGGCTTGGGGGTAGAAGCTGTTGAGAAGTCTTTTGGACCTAGACTTGGCACTCCGGTACCGCTTGCCGTGCTGGAGTCTTTGACAATTTTGAGGGCCTTCCTCTGATACCGCCTGGTATAGAGGTCCTGGATGGCAGGAAGCTTGGCCCCAGTGATGTACTGGGCCGTACGCACTACCCTCTGTAGTGCCTTGCGGTCGGAGGCCAAGCAGTTTCCATACCAGGCGGTGATGCAACCAGTCAGGATGCTCTCGATGGTGCAGCTGTATAATTTTTTTAGGATCTGAGGACCCATGCCAAATCTTTTCAGTCTCCTGAGGGGGAATAGGCTTTGTCGTGCCCTCTTCACGACTGTCTTGGTGTGTTTGGAACATGATAGTTCGTTGGTGATGTGGACACCAAGGAACTTGAAGCTCTCAACCTGTTCCACTACAGCCCCGTCGATGAGAATGGGGGCGTGCTCAGTCCTCTTTTTTTTCCTGTAGTCCACAATCATCTCCTTTGTCTTGGTCACGTTGAGGGAGAGGTTGTTATCCTGGCACCACACGGCCAGGTCTCTGACCTCCTCCCTATAGGCTGTCTCATCGTTGTCGGTGATCAGGCCTACCAGTGTTGTGTCGTCGGCAAACTTAATGATGGTGTTGGAGTCGTGCCTGGCCATGCAGTCATGGGTGAACAGGGAGTACAGGAGGGGACTGAGCACGCACCCCTGAGGGGCCCCGTGTTGAGGATCAGTGTGGCAGATGTGTTGTTACCTACCCTTACCACCTGGGGGCGGCCCGTCAGTAAGTCCAGGATGCAGTTGCAGAGGGAGGTGTTTAGTCCCAGGATCCTTAGCTTAGTGATGAGCTTTGAGGGCACTATGGTGTTGAATGCTGAGCTGTAGTCAATGAATAGCATTCTCACGTAGGTGTTCCTCTTGTCCAGGTGGGAAAGGGCAGTGTGGAGTGCAATAGAGATTGCATCATCTGTGGATCTGTTGGGGCTGTATGCAAATTGGAGTGGGTCTAGGGTTTCTGGGATAATGGTGTTGACGTGAGCCATGACCAGCCTTTCAAAGCACTTCATGGCTACAGACATCAGTGCTACGGGTCGGTAGTCATTTAGCCAGATTATCTTAGAGTCTTTGGGCACGGGGACTATGGTGGTCTGCTTGAAACATGTTGGTATTACAGACTCAGTCAGGGACATGTTGAAAATGTCAGTGAAGACACTTGCCAGTTGGTCAGCACATGCTCGGAGTACACATCCTGGTAATTCGTCTGGCCCTGCGGCCTTGTGAATGTTGACCTGCTTAAAAGTCTTACTCACATCGGCTACGGAGAGCGTGATCACATAGTCATCCGGAACAGCTTGTGCTCTCATGCATGCTTCAGTGTTGCTTGCCTCGAAGCGAGCATAGAAGTGGTTTAGCTCGTCTGGACGTCTTGTGTCACTGGGCAGCTCGCGGCTGTGCTTCCCTTTGTAGTCTGTAATAGTTTTCAAGCCCTGCCACATCCGACGAGCATCAGAGCCGGTGTAGTACGATTCAATCTTAGTCCTGTATTGACTCTTTGCCTGTTTGATGGTTCGTCGGAGGGCGTAGCGGGATTTCATATAAGCGTCCGGGTTAGAGTCCCGCTCCTTGAAAGCGGCAGCTCTACCCTTTAGCTCAGTGCGGATGTTTCCTGTAATCCATGGCTTCTGGTTGGGGTATGTACGTTCGGTCACTGTGGGGACGACATCATCGATGCACTTATTGATGAAGCCAGTGACTGATGTGGTGTACTCCTCAATGCTATCTGAAGAATCCCGGAACATGTTCCAGTCTGTGCTAGAAAAACAGTCCTGTAGCTTAGCATCTGCGTCATCTGACCACTTTTTTATTAACCGAGTCACTGGTGCTTCCTGCTTTAGTTTTTGCTTATAAGCAGGAATCAGGAGGATAGAGTTATGGTCAGATTTGCCAAATGGAGGGCGAGGGAGAGCTTTGTATGCGTCTCTGTGTGTGGAGTAAAGGTGGTCTAGAGTTTTTTTTCCTCTGGTTGCACATTTAACATGCTGGTAGAAATTAGGTAGAACGGATTTAAGTTTCCCTGCATTAAAGTCCCCGGCCACTAGGAGTGCTGCCTCTGGATGAGCGTTTTCCTGTTGATTTATGGCCTTATACAACTCATTCAGTGCAATCTTAATGCCAGCATTGGTTTGTGGTGGTAAATAGACAGCTATGAAAAATATAGATGAAAACTCTCTTGGTGAATAGTGTGGTCTACAGCTTATCATAAGATACTCTACCTCAGGCGAGCAAAACCTCGAGACTTCCTTAGTATTTGATTTTGTGCACCAGCTGTTGTTTACAAATATACACAGACCGCCACCACTTGTCTTATCAGAGTCAGCCGTTCTATCCTGCCGATGTAGCGTATAGCCCGCTAGCTGTATGTTATCCATGTAATCCATGTCGTCGTTGTCATGTGAATTTCTATCTCTAATTCAACCTAAGCTTGAATCATTACCAGAGGTTGTAAGGCTCTGGTTTTAATCATCAATGATTCAAGGTCCACAACCCACAAGTATTATCTGTATCTTTATTCATGGAGAGCTCTGACGCCAAAAACACAAACATACGATTTTATACCTCCTGAACTTGACTCCTCCCACCATTAGGTGGCTTTTCTAAACAGTTTCCGCCTTCCCCTTCACCCTTGAATGTTTAGTACCGCCCCCTCTGTTAGTGGGTTGACACTACATGATAATTCTAACATTTATACTGTATTTGGGGTGAAATCCTTTAGTCATTATTCTTAAAATACAAATTAATCTAACAATCCACCCCTTTGACTAAATATTCCCACATTCAGGATAAATGTATTTTACAAGCATGATTAATCTCAGAGATCACATCAGAACTAATAAACATTTCATCCAATTGCGGTCTTTCAGGGTCCAAATCCTCGTCATCCACCAAGCCTGGAGGATCGTTTTTCACATTCCCCTGGTCAGAGTCCGGAGTCAGTCCATCTCTCATCATTGTTTAGATACTGCATTTCACCAACGCCTGACTCACCAATCCTCGGACACAGGGAACAAGACAACAACCACATAATACAAGAATACCCATACAAACACTGACCGCTCCTAAGATGGTGGCTGCTAGGGTTTTCCATTTACCAAATATTTCATCAAACCACCCTATCCACAATGTACTAACTTCTGAGTTCAGTTCATCCTTCACTTAGTGCAGTTAATTCTGTAAGAGCTCTGGTGACTGTCCCATCCAGTGTGGTGTTGTTAGGGATAAATGTGCAACAATGGCTTATCTTTCTATAGACACCGGCCCTTTCTGCCTGATCTAGAACCAACCTCTACTAAGTTATGAGCGGGATGGCGGATAATCGCTCAGAGATCCCCTTTACTGCATCTCTAGTCTGGTCAATAAATCGTTGTTGGTTGTAATAGATATAATTTATCCAATCCATATTTTTGTTTATTGTCACCCACCAGAAAAATGTTGTAGTAAAACTCTCCCATATTTGATTCATAGCTTTGTATTCGTCTGGAACACCCCTGGGGATGCCTATACCATCTATCCAAATTGGGCTATTTCCTTCCTGACTTATATTTATTTTTCTCCTAATTATTCTTCCT
The DNA here is from genome assembly GCF_964263955.1 of Coregonus lavaretus. NCBI lineage: Eukaryota > Metazoa > Chordata > Actinopteri > Salmoniformes > Salmonidae > Coregonus > Coregonus lavaretus. Next base: position 840,471 of record NC_140009.1, on the reverse strand, counting down.
GTCACTGGTCTTTGATGACCAATTCTTACAGGTTGGACCAACAATACTGGTGCACAAGTACCCACCCATCCCTCTGGTAATGTCTGCCGAATGCTCCCTTTGTTAGTGCATGCCCACCACACATCAGTCAGAGGGATGGTTAGGCTCCTAATTTTTTCCCTCCCTTCCTTATCTAAATCAGTCACATTAATTATCTCCTTTCATAGTGGACGGGTTAGTCGAATTGACTCCGTCATCCCTTGACTGATTTACTCGGTCTATTGCTGTTAGTGGATTAATGACAGTACCTGTGCTTTCCATATCTTTTGACTCCATCAAATGTAATCTTAGACAAGTATCCCATCCGTATTTGTCCACGCAAGCCCAGTAAATTCTTTTCATGTCCTCTTTAGTGACCTTTACTATCGTTACTACCATCTCCGTGGGGATGTCGTTATACCTTCTTATCCTCCATCTGGACGTCCAGCCCCCCCCGTCTCATATCTCCGTCCCCCAGTATGTCTAAATACCTGAGCCCAGGAACAATCCGCCGAGGGAGCTGAACATAAATACAATGGGATTTTATAATCCCACGTTGCTTGCTTATCTGCCCTGATAAGATCCCTGATCCTAATTTTGAATCTTACTCCCCACCCTTCTCTGACCCCTATTTTGTAGATCACTCGTCCTTGACGGTCAGTATGTCGGGTTGCTTCCCTTTTATTTCTTAATAATGGTAAGGCCATAGCGTAATTGGTGCGAGGTGGTGGTGGATCTTGACATACCAAGACTATTGCCGAGACTATGATGAAGCTCAGGGTCACCCATATTCCCAAAAACCGCCAACCCTCTCCTGTCTTGAGTCCTTCTGCTCGGTACCACCCCATACTCACACCCTAGGAACACACTACAGTGATGATAGGTCTGGGTAGGAGATCTTCGTTGACAGAGGTGACCCCCGGACCCTGTGGCCCAGTTCTGCTCGCCAACTCTGCGTGTGCTAAGTGGTGCTTGTATGTGGTCTTACCTTCTTGCAGTGGGTAACATGGACCCAGGTTCCTCTCTCTGCTATTCTAATGGCCAAAGCGGTGACCAACATAACCTGATAGGGCCCTTCCCAACAGGCCTGCTTCCAGTTTTCCTTCTAGTGACTGGATGCTCACCAGTCACCTGGTTAGATAGTGGGTCACCTTCTCCTTTAGTTCACCTGTGGGGCACAAAACCTCTGACATACGGGTGTGGTTAATAAAACTATCTTCACACATGTTCAGATTAATCTAACAATTTCTGACATTCTCTTTTTAGACTGTATCTAAAAAATTATTATTTTTTTAAAAGTATTTTGTCCTCTCCTTCGTATATTATTTAATCCTACAATTAGCCTCTTCCCCCCTCTTGACACATAGTTCTGCTCATGTGTCAATATTTACCACCTACCTAACATTCCCTTAGGTAATATATCAACCAATTGCCATGCCTTTCATTTTTTAGATTGTCTTTTGCTTCTTTATTGCTCCTCCCACTTCCTTTGTCTTTTATGGCAGCTAAATTCGACTTTCATTCAGTTCAGAATCAATTAGTAATCCAATCAATCAATCTCTTATCTTGTAAAAACACTTATGTTTAGTTCAACCTCTGTTCTACCCCGGCTCTCCCGGGCTTGACCTGAAGACTGATTGTTGGACATGACAAGTCCATATTTAGGTCACCTAAGTCTTCTGCCTAGCAACAAAGAATAAAAACCTCTATGTTCGTGATTAACCCAGTTATCTCTAATAGCCCACCAAAAAAAACCATCATCTTTAAATCACGACCAATGTCATATCCCTCTTTACTCTCTACCATTTGGGTAACATCCCTCATATATGTATGCCTCCCTAGAGTTCCAAATGATTCTACCATGGGCCGCCATTGCCTTCCCATAGATAAGATCACTTAATTTACCCGTATGCAGTACATAATGGAGTACCCAAGCTTTACAGCAGTCTATCCTTACCAAAAAGCTCATCATTCTTCATCAAATTTTATTTTATTTTTTTATTTATTTTTCTCCTCTCTAGTCCCTATCTACCTGATCCTATTGCTAAATCAATGATCAAGGCAATAGTTGTCTCGCCTTAGATTGTACATTCCTCTGATTACTGCAGCTTATTCCATTAATTTAGGTTCAAATATCCCCCAACAAACCGTTCCATCCCACAGCATAGTAAACACCACCCATGAACTGCTGAAAATCCCCTAAATTCAACATAACAACCCTTTATAAACATCATGCTGGGTGTGTTGTTTTTTTATTTGAAAAACCCAATTGAAAAACACCAATCAAAGATAGCCAGGCTCAACTTAATTTGGTAGCTCCCTTTTATGACCTAACTTCACTACTGCTTCCCCTTAGCAACATTCCAATGAGATAAGCTAATCTCTTTCTCCTGGTTATACATTTTGTTAACCTTCAATTACCATCAGTAATCCAAAGATGGTAGTACACACAAAACATGATACAGATATCCCCAGTCCTAAACCATGAATAATGTTTGTATCAATCTAATTCCTCATAACTAATCCATAAAATCACTCAAAATTCCTCGAGTATACAATGATTATTTAATTGATTACTCTAAATCTGCTACATGTGATCTCATTTCAAATTATCCATTATCAATTATTTGATCCACCCCCTAAGAAAATCTCTCTCCCCTTCTATTCTGGAGTTCTACCTCTACCAGCTATTTCCCCTAGTGGCCATTAAATACTCAGCTCCCGTATGTTCTTTTTCTTACTCTATCCTGTCTACTATTCCGCTCATGATGGATTGCATATCTCTTGACCTCGGCTAACGAAGTAGTTCCCCATCCCACTAAAGTCCTCTTAATATTCCTGCTTATTTCTGGTCTCATTCCACTAAGGAATGCTATTTTTTTTAGCTGTACGGAGTATCATTTCCCTGTCCCTGGGGAGGCTCAGGTATGCCACTTGGCTGATGGTCTCACTGTCTTCCTGTTTACATTCATGTACTTTGGAGAAGTCAGCATGTCGATGGTAATGTTCCCTTAAATTATTACACAACTCAGTTATTTTCCCAACATATTGCCCATTATTTGCCCATGGTAGGACTGCTCCATTGGCATCCCCTGAAACCCACTGCCCCCGAACAGCTGCCCATGGTAGGACTGCTCCATTGGCATCCCCTGAAACCCACTGCCCCCGAACAGCTGCCCATGGTAGGACTGCTCCATTGGCATCCCCTGAAACCCACTGCCCCCGAACAGCTGCCCAATCTTTCCCAACTAGGGTTCTGACTGCCCTCTCAATTTCCCCTGTGTTCAGCTTAAAGCTTGCCGCTAGACTCTCCAAATCCCTCCTGAACCCCTCTATTCCTGTTTTAGGGTGCATTACACCCTCTATAGCTCTCACTACATCTCGCTGTGTCCACGCCCTATATACATCCAGTGTCTCTGGTGCATGCTCCTCCCCAGCCCTTGGGTTAGCCAAGGCTATCAAAGGGTACTGGTCATCCCCTTAAACTGTGTATTTCCTCTCTACTCTCCCCGAGTTCTGTAATTTCCTTCTGTAAAACTGCTCGTTGTCTCATCTTCTCCTGCTTGTTTTTCAACCCTAAACAGTTGCCTTCTCTCCATTTATTTTCATCCACCACTGGTGTTACTCAACCTATACAATAAAGTAATAACCATTTGAATTCATCAAAGCACTTCCTCTCAGTAAAGTCTCCCGACCTCCACTTTTTCCCGCCAACCAGAGCCACAAATCATTCTCCTTGTCCTCAACTCAACCCTCACAGCTCTATCGCTACTTCAGTTCGCCATCCAATTTCTTCAACTGTTCTCTCTGATTCGGCCCTGATCAATAAAACAAACACTTGATATCGTTGATAAGCATACATTTAAGGATGATATTCCATAATGTCATTCGTACTTGTAACATATTTTCATAGACCTATCTAGAATACTACTAAAGCTATCTTATGCAACTTTTAATACACGTAAAAACTCTCTCTCTCTCCACCCATTCCCTATTGAATAAGTGCGTCTTCCTAGTTACCCCATAACCACGCCTCAAATCTTTTATTCAGCATTTAACCAACCAAATACTAAGTAGTATCCGGTTATCATTCATACCCGCCGTTGAATTCCCTCATACACACATATTTCACCTTATGCCATTCAAATGCCCAACACAACATAATAGTTCAATGCAACCCTCTATTGGTTCTGCAAGTCGCTCCGGACCAGAGCGTCTGCCAAATGACCAAAAATGCAAATGTAAATATTCTCTACTTTCTCACTCATGACGTACGTCTACGTTTGAGTGAGAAAGTTCATACATATGCATCATTGGAATTGTATAGGTACCTCTCAAATAATCGCTTCGTGGTGTTTTTAGCCAATTCTAAATTGACACTAATCATTTTTTCAAACATTTTACCCGTTGAACCAAAAAATTGACTGTCCTATTCCTTTTCTTTACCCCTGCAGTCACGATGGTTAAATATTCCTTTGTTACCGTTAAAGCACTTTCGCGCTTAAAAAAAACACTCACTGTCTGTAGCCCCTCCTTTCGCTGTTTTTTCAAATCTGTTTTACATGCATCTGCCTAATCATATAACTTCTAACTTTTTTACTTCGAGATGCCCAATAAATTCATACCTCTTCTCCCAAATGGATCCATAAAACATATTTCTTCGATCTCTTCCTAACATATATCTTTCATCCCCCGTTAATTCTCGGACCTCTTTAGAAGATTTATTTCCCATGGTGTAAAAATAAGAAATCCCCCCCCTTTTTTTAAATAATTCAATCCCGAATTATTTTCGTAGGAGCTAATATTTTAGTGCGTCTCTTGAGCCAATGTATGATCTACTTTTGTAATTAACCATTTAAAATTATTTAACCCCTAACCCAGAGTTTTTATTTAAAACTCCGGTTTCATGAAAAGAGTCAGTTAACCATTTTTTCTCACGCGACTTATTTTTAGCTCCTTCCTTGAAACAATTATCACGTATTCACACATATACGACCTTATACAATCATTTGCTAAACTTATTTGCAAAGTTCTAGCAAATCCCCAGTCGTATACGCTACTCCCGACCAGAGCATATGAGCGGAGTGGAGCGGGAGCGAGCGTGGAGCGTGAGCGGACGGATTTTGAACAGAGCGCAGAGCGGCATTTTTAAAAGGACGGAGCGTCGCCCTATGTCCCGCTCCAATTTCGCTCGCTCACACCACGAGTCTGAAGCATGCTCAAGCCTGACCCAGAATCCATCTGTTTAATTTAATTTGTGTCATCCATGAATTTGTATTTTATAGAGCGAGAGGAGCAGCAGCAGCAACAAGAGAAAAGGGTTGAGGAATTCAAAAGTGTATTCACTGCACGCAAAGGCCCAACCATAACAAGGGAGAGAAAAAGAGAGCTGGATGTAGCATTTTTTGAAATGATTTTCATGGACTATGAACCGCTGAGTAAAGGAGAACGCGAAGGGATGCAACACTTCGCCAGCGCAGCTCAACCGGGCTACACTCCCCCAAGAAACTATGATAAATCAGTACTTTACTTTGTCAAATTTACATCTGAGATGCCCCATTCACATGCTTCAGCTGGCGATCAAAAACGCCGTTAACAAGCACGACAACATTAATAGGCTGTTAGTGAAAGTCGGGCACCTGGTGAAAAGTGTACGCAAGAGCACAGAGGAAACCGACCAATTAGGTGTCCGCCCCACAAATGCCTGCGCCATTCGATGGAGCAGCCAGCTGCGGATGATTCAGTCGTTCATCCGGTTGTTCCAAAAAGACCCGTTATGGTAAAACAAACTCAAGTCTAATGTTGCTAACATCACCCTGAATCAAGTACGGCAGCTGACGCACCTTGTCAGTGTGCTGACACCACTAGCAGACCTCACAGACAAAATGCAGAAGGAGCTGGGGAACCTGGGGATGATCCTCCCTGCTGTCACAGAAATCAAATCCCTGCTCACCGATTACACTCACGCTGCACTTCCAATGGGCATCGCTGCTTTTGCAGAAACATTGGCAAACAACGTGTCAATTCGCTATGGAATATACTATACTGATTAACATCTCATTTTAGCGTCAGTGTTAGATCCCCGTTTCAAGACAGAATGGATAATCCGAGATGAGTCTGTATGCAACAAATTCGGGGAGATAAAGTAAGGCTGTGGTTTAAGCTAAAAGTGAAATACATGCAGATTTTGTACCTTTTTTGGAGTGAGCGGGGGGCGATTTGAGTGGAGCGCGATGCAAACTGCGTTGAGCGCTGAGCGATAATGAGCGGACTGGCCTGATGTGGCTTTGAGCGGGGGGAGCGGAGGGGTGAACAGCTCCGTGAGCGAGGAGCTGAGATTCTCACCGCTCCACTCCGCTCATATGCTCTGCTCCCGACTCATCCATCTCACACGATGATAATTATCTCCCTGTTTATACTGTTACACTGCACCCAGTACAGTCTCAATAAAAACTAGTTTACATTGGTGATGGCCTTTCACCCCTTGTCATTTCGGACTAGATTATTCTGGTAATAGCTATTTACCTAGGGTCAATTGCGGACCCTCCCCGTTTCGTAATAATTATTACTTCCTTTGAGATTTTGGTAACTATTCTCTGCCCTCCACAAGAATTACTATTCTCATACAAGTTCAAATCATTTCACCAAAATCCATGAATAAAAATTACTGACCTTTTCCTTGCAGTTTGGATTTAAATGCTTTTTCAAACTTGTTAACGTCTTTATCGTTCATAAAGAGTAATCACCGGCCTGTTTATAACCTTAACGTCGAAGGCCAGGACTATTCTCCACGGATGCAATCACCCGGCCGTGCACGGATTCGGTGTCCTTAGAACGATAAAGACGTATTTAAGATCCGGCTCGAAGGACCAATCTCTAATTCAACCTAAGCTTGAATCATTACCAGAGGTTGTAAGGCTCTGGTTTTAATCATCAATGATTCAAGGTCCACAACCCACAAGTATTATCTGTATATTTATTCATGGAGAGCTCTGACGCCAAAAACACATACACTCTGTTTTATACCTCCTGAACTTGACTCCTCCCACCTTTAGGTGGCTTTTCTAAACAGTTTCCGCCTTCCCCTTCACCCTTGAATGTTTAGTACCGCCCCCTCTGTTAGTGGGTTGACACTACATGATCATTCTAACATTTATACTGTATTTGGGGTGAAATCCTTTAGTCATTATTCTTAAAATACAAATTAATCTAACAGTCGTTCAGCCACGACTCGGTGAAACATAAGATATTACAGTTTCTAATGTTCCGTTGGTAGGATAACCGTAATCTTAGGTGATCCAATTTATTCTCCAATGATTGAAGATTGGCTAATAGGATTGATGGAAGAGGCAGTTTACTCGCTCGCCGTCGGATCCTTACAAGGCACCCCAACCTACGTCCACGATATCTCCGTCTCTTCCTCATGCGAATGATGGGGATTTGGGCCTTGTCGGGTGTCTGTAGGATATCCTTCGCGGCCACCTCGTTGAAGAAAAAATCTTTGTCCAATACGAGGTGAGTAATCGCTGTCCTGATATCCAGAAGCTCTTTTTGGTTATAAGAGACGATGGCAGAAACATTATATAGAGAATAAATTACAAATAACGCGGAAAAACACACATAATAGTACAATTGGTTAGAGGGCTGTAAAACGGCAGCCATCTTCTCCGGCGCCAGAGGTGGTCCGTCATGGACCGTCTGAGAGATATTCACATTTCCTGCTGCTTCCATGGTTTGAGTCGGTATTCTGTAACAATGACGCTGTGAGTCGAGAAGCAGGTGCAACGTTTATTAAAACAACAAACATGAAAGGAGTAGCATGAACACAGGAACAACTGAGGACCAAGGAGGGACATTCACTCATTAAAATTCAAATCAATGTATAACATTTTTGACATGCGTTTTTCTGGATTTTTTTGTTGTTATTCTGTCTCTCACTGTTCAAATAAACCTACCATTAAAATTATAGACTGATCATTACTTTGTCAGTGGGCAAACGTACAAAAATCAGCAGGGGATCAAATACTCTTTTCCCTCACTGTATAAAGGGGAGGTAATGAGGAAGGTAATGGAGTCCAGGTGTGAATCATAATGATCTGCAGGGTGAGTCATGAGGAAGGTAATGGAGTCCAGGTGTGAATCATAATGATCTGCAGGTGAGTCATGAGGAAGGTAATGGAGTCCAGGTGTGAATCATAATGATCTGCAGGTGCGCGTAATGATGAATCCCAGGACCGGTGGTTAGTATTCCATCGCACGCCGGAGGGGAGGAGCAGGAGTAGACGTGACGATTGCCAATTGACCAATCAGCCAGACCTATTTGCCATCTCTTTTGCCTCATCCCTCTCAACCATACCATTTTTCAATTCCTCATCAATCCACGGGGATTTAACAGTTTTTACAGTCATTTTCTTAATGGGTGCATGCTTATTAGTAACTGGGATAAGCAATTTCATAAATGTGTCAAGTGCAACGTCTGTTTGCTCCTCATTACACACCACGGACCAACAAATATTCTTTACATCAACAACATAGGAATCACTACAGAACGTATTGTATGACCTCTTATACACTATATTAGGCCCAGCCGTTGGAACTTTGGTTTTCCTAGATATGGCTACTATATTGTGATCACTACATCCAATGGATTTGGATACTGCTTTCAAGCACGTTTCTGCAGCATTAGTAAAGATGTGATCAATACATGTTGATGATTTTATTCCTGTGCTGTTTGTAACTACCCTGGTAGGTTGACTGATAACCTGAACCAGGTTGCAGGCACTGGTTACAGTTTGAAGCTTTTTCTTGAGTGGGCAGCTTGATGAAAGCCAGTCAATATTTCAATCACCCAGAAAATATACCTCTCTGTTGATATCACATACATTATCAAGCATTTCACCCATGTTATCCAGATACTGACTGTTAGTACTTGGTGGTCTATAGCAGCTTCCCACCAGAATGGGCTTTAGGTGAGGCAGATGAACCTGTAGCCATATTACTTCAACAGTATTTAACATGAGATCCTCTCTAAGCTTTACAGGAATGTGGTTCTGAATATAAACAGCAACACCTCCACCACTGTCATGTCTGTCTTTTCTGTAAATGTTATAACCTTGTATGGCTACCACTGTATCATCAAAGGTATTATCTAAGTGAGTTTCAGAGAGAGTCAGAATATCAATGTCATCTGTTACTAGCAAGTTATTAATTTCATGAACCTTGTTTCTTAAGCTACATACAGTGGGGGAAAAAAGTATTTAGTCAGCCACCAATTGTGCAAGTTCTCCCACTTAAAAAGATGAGAGAGGCCTGTAATTTTCATCATAGGTACACGTCAACTATGACAGACAAATTGAGAATTTTTTTCTCCAGAAAATTACATTTACATTTACATTTTAGTCATTTAGCAGACGCTCTTATCCAGAGCGACTTCACATTGTAGGATTTTTAATGAACTTATTTGCAAATTACGGTGGAAAATAAATATTTGGTCACCTACAAACAAGCAAGATTTCTGGCTCTCACAGACCTGTAACTTCTTCTTTAAGAGGCTCCTCTGTCCTCCACTCGTTACCTGTATTAATGGCACCTGTTTGAACTTGTTATCAGTATAAAAGACACCTGTCCACAACCTCAAACAGTCACACTCCAAACTCCACTATGGCCAAGACCAAAGAGCTGTCAAAGGACACCAGAAACAAAATTGTAGACCTGCACCAGGCTGGGAAGACTGAATCTGCAATAGGTAAGCAGCTTGGTTTGAAGAAATCAACTGTGGGAGCAATTATTAGGAAATGGAAGACATACAAGACCACTGATAATCTCCCTCGATCTGGAGCTCCACGCAAGATCTCACCCCGTGGGGTCAAAATGATCACAAGAACGGTGAGCAAAAATCCCAGAACCACACGGGGGGACCTAGTGAATGACCTGCAGAGAGTTGGGACCAAAGTAACAAAGCCTACCATCAGTAACACACTACGCCGCCAGGGACTCAAATCCTGCAGTGCCAGACGTGTCCCCCTGCTTAAGCCAGTACATGTCCAGGCCCGTCTGAAGTTTGCTAGAGTGCATTTGGATGATCCAGAAAAGGATTGGGAGAATGTCATATGGTCAGATGAAACCAAAATAGAACTTTTTGGTAAAAACTCAACTCGTCGTGTTTGGAGGACAAAGAATGCTGAGTTGCATCCAAAGAACACCATACCTACTGTGAAGCATGGGGGTGGAAACATCATGCTTTGTGGCTGTTTTTCTGCAAAGGGACCAGGACGACTGATCCGTGTAAAGGAAAGAATGAATGGGGCCATGTATCGTGAGATTTTGAGTGAAAACCTCCCTCCATCAGCAAGGGCATTGAAGATGAAATGTGGCTGGGTCTTTCAGCATGACAATGATCCCAAACACACCGCCCGGGCAACAAAGGAGTGGCTTCGTAAGAAGCATTTCAAGGTCCTGGAGTGGCCTAGCCAGTCTCCAGATCTCAACCCCATAGAACATCTTTGGAGGGAGTTGAAAGTCTGTGTTGCCCAGCGACAGCCCCAAAACATCACTGCTCTAGAGGAGATCTGCATGGAGGAATGGGCAAAGATACCAGCAACAGTGTGTGAAAACCTTGTGAAGACTTACAGAAAATGTTTGACCTGTGTCGTTGGCAACAAAGGGTATATAACAAATTATTGAGAAACTTTTGTTATTGACCAAATACTAATTTTCCACCATAATTTGCAAATAAATTCATTAAAAATCCTACAATGTGATTTTCTGGATTTTCTTTTCTCGTTTTGTCTGTCATAGTTGACGTGTACCTATGATGAAAATTACAGGCCTCTCTCATCTTTATAAGTTGGAGAACTTGCACAATTGGTGGCTGACTAAATACTTTTCCCCCCCACTGTATTATCTATGTATAGTCACTTTACCCCTACCTACATGTACAAATGACCTTGACTAACCTGTACCCCAGCCCATTGACTCGGTACCGGTACCCCCTGTATATAGCCTCATTATAACCTGGACTAACCTGTACCCCAGCCCATTGACTCGGTACCGGTACCCCCTGTATATAGCCTCATTATTACCTGGACTAACCTGTACCCCAGCCCATTGACTCGGTACCGGTACCCCCTGTACATAGCCTCGTTATTGTTATTTTATTGTGTTACTTTTTATTATTTTTTACTTTAGTTTATTTAGTAAATATTTTCTTAACTCTTTCTTGAACTGCATTGTTGGTTAAGGGCTTGTAAGTAAGCATTTTACGGTAAGGTCTACACCTGTTGTATTCGGCGCATGTGACAAATAAAGTTTGATTCGATTTGTTTGGATCCCAGGAAGAGTAGCTGCTGCCTTGGCAGGAACTAATGGGGATCCATAATAAACCCCAGGAAGAGTATCTGCTGCCTTGGCAGGAACTAATGGGGATCCATAATAAACCCCAGGAAGAGTAGCTGCTGCCTTGGCAGGAACTAATGGGGATCCATAATAAAACCCAGGAAGAGTAGCTGCTGCCTTGGCAGGAACTAATGGGGATCCATAATAAACCCCAGGAAGAGTAGCTGCTGCCTTGGCAGGAACTAATGGGGATCCATAATAAACCCCCTGTACATATCGGAGCATGAGGTCCAGCAACAGTCTCCAACCCCAGGAAGAGTAGCTGCTGCCTTGGCAGGAACTAGTGGGGATCCATAATAAACCCCAGGAAGAGTAGCTGCTGCCTTGGCAGGAACTAATGGGGATCCATAATAAACCCCAGGAAGAGTAGCTGCTGCCTTGGCAGGAACTAATGGGGATCTGACTGTAGCCGTCTCTGACAGTAGCTTAGACCTACAGCACATGTTCTACTGTATATTAGCAGATTAGGGTCGGGTGCGGGCCTCAGATACTTCCTAAGGCGGCTGAAGAAATGTGGCATGCCACCCCGTGTCCTCTCCAAATACTACCGCTGCACCATCGAGAGCGTCCTGACTGGTTGCATCACGGCCTGGTACGGGAATTGCTCCATCCACAACCGCAAGGCCCTTCAGTAGGTGGTGAAGACGGCCCAGTACATCACTGGGACCGTGCTCCCACCCGTCCAGGACATCACTGGGACCGTGCTCCCACCCATCCAGGACATCACCGGGACCGTGCTCCCACCCATCCAGGACATCACTGGGACCGTGCTCCCACCCATCCAGGACATCACTGGGACCGTGCTCTCACCCATCCAGGACATCACTGGGACCGTGCTCTCACCCATCCAGGACATCACTGGGACCGTGCTCCCACCCATCCAGGACATCACTGGGACCGTGCTCTCACCCATCCAGGACATCACTGGGACCGTGCTCTCACCCATCCAGGACATCACTGGGACCGTGCTCTCACCCATCCAGGACATCACTGGGACCGTGCTCCCACCCATCCAGGACATCACTGGGACCGTGCTCCCACCCATCCAGGACATCACTGGGACCGTGCTCTCACCCATCCAGGACATCACTGGGACCGTGCTCTCACCCATCCAGGACATCACTGGGACCGTGCTCCCACCCATCCAGGACATCACTGGGACCGTGCTCCCACCCATCCAGGACATCACTGGGACCGTGCTCCCACCCATCCAGGACATCACTGGGACCGTGCTCCCACCCATCCAGGACATCACCGGGACCGTGCTCCCACCCATCCAGGACATCACTGGGACCGTGCTCCCACCCATCCAGGAGATCACTGGGACCGTGCTCCCACCCATCCAGGACATCACTGGGACCGTGCTCCCACCCATCCAGGAGACACTCTAGCCACGAGCTGTTCATTCCCTTAGCGCCAGGCAGACGGTATCGGAGCATGAGGTCTGATAACAACAGTCTCCAGCAAACTGCTGAAGACGTGAACTGGATTGACCACCAGCTCTGATTCTGTTCAACCCCTTTGTTATGGCAAGCCTAAATGCTGTTAGTTCAGGAGTTAAAATGTGCTTAACAAGTCACATAATAAGTTGCATGGACTCAGTCTGTGTGCAATAATAGTGTTTAACATGATTTTTGAATGACTACCCCATCTCTCTACCCCACACATACAATTATCTGTAAGGTCCCTCAGTCGAGCAGTGAATTTCAAACACAGATTCAACCACAAAGACCAGGGAGGTTTTCCAATGCCTCGCAAAGAAGGGCACCTATTGGTAGATGGGTAAAAATAAAAAAGCAGACATTGAATATCCCTTTGAGCATGGTGAAGTTATTAATTACACTTTGGATGGTGTATCAATACACCCAGTCACTACACAGTGGGGAGAACAAGTATTTGATACACTGCCGATTTTGCAGGTTTTCCTACTTACAAAGTATGTAGAGGTTTGTAATTTTTATCAAAAAATTTTAATTCAAAAATCCAGAAAATCACATTGTATGATTTTTAAGTAATTAATTTGCATTTTATTGCATGACATAAGTATTTAATACATCAGAAAAGCAGAACTTAATATTTGGTACAGAAACCTTTGTTTGCAATTACAGAGATCATACGTTTCCTGTAGGTCTTGACCAGGTTTGCACACACTGCAGCAGGGATTTTGGCCCACTCCTCCATACAGACCTTCTCCAGATCCTACAGGTTTCGGGGCTGTCGCTGGGCAATACGGACATTCAGCTCCCTTCAAAGATTTTCTATTGGGTTCAGGTCTGGAGACTGGCTAGGCCACTCCAGGACCTTGAGATGCTTCTTACGGAGCCACTCCTTAGTTGCCCTGGCTGTGTGTTTCGGGTTGTTGTCATGCTGGAAGACCCAGCCACGACCCATCTTCAATGCTCTTACTGAGGGAAGGAGGTTGTTGGCCAAGATCTCACGATACATGGCCCCATCCATCCTCCCCTCAATACGGTGCAGTCGTCCTGTCCCCTTTGCAGAAAAGCATCCCCAAAGAATGATGTTTCCACCTCCATTCTTCACGGTTGGGATGGTGTTCTTGGGGTTGTACTCATCCTTCTTCTTCCTCCAAACACGGCGAGTGGAGTTTAGACCAAAAAGCTATATTTTTGTCTCATCAGACCACATGACCTTCTCCCATTCCTCCTCTGGATCATCCAGATGGTCATTGGCAAACTTCAGACGGGCCTGGACATGCGCTGGCTTGAGCAGGGGGACCTTGCGTGCGCTGCAGGATTTTAATCCATGACGGCGTAGTGTGTTACTAATGGTTTTCTTTGAGACTGTGGTCCCAGATCTCTTCAGGTCATTGACCAGGTCCTGCCGTGTAGTTCTGGGCTGATCCCACACCTTCCTCATGATCATTGATGCCCCACGAGGTGAGATCTTGCATGGAGCCCCAGACAGAGGGTGATTGACCATCATCTTGAACTTCTTCCATTTTCTAATAATTGCGCCAACCGTTGTTGCCTTCTCACCAAGCTGCTTGCCTATTGTCCTGTAGCCCACCCCAGCCTTGTGCAGGTCTACCATTTTATCCCTGATGTCCTTACACAGCTCTCTGGTCTTGGCCATTGTGGAGAGGTTGGAGTCTGTTTGATTGAGTGTGTGGACAGGTGTCTTTTATACAGGTAACGAGTTCAAACAGGTGCAGTTAATACAGGTAATGAGTGGAGAACAGGAGGGCTTCTTAAAGAAAAACTAACAGGTCTGTGAGAGCCGGAATTCTTACTGGTTGGTAGGTGATCAAATACTTATGTCATGCAATAAAATGCAAATTAATTACTTAAAAATCATACAATGTGATTTTCTGGATTTTTGTTTTAGATTCCGTCTCTCACAGTTGAAGTGTACCTATGATAAAATTACAGACCTCTACATGCTTTGTAAGTAGGAAAACCTGCAAAATCGGCAGTGTATCAAATACTTGTTCTCCCCACTGTACATATACTGGCACCCTTCCTAACTCAGTTTCCAGAGAGGAAGGCTCAGGGATTTCACCAACACTACAGAGTTTAATGGCTGTGATAGGAGAAAACTGAGGATGGATCAACAACATTGACAATTAAATCCATTTTAATCCCACTTTGTAACTGCAAAATGTGGAAAAGGTCAAGGGGTGTGAATACTTTCAGAAGGCACTGTATGTCACGTTCGTTGAGTACAGGATTGGACCAAAGTGCAGCGTGGTATGCGTACATGTTTGTTTATTATATAAACACCGACAAAGTAACGTGAAGTTCTAAAGCAGGGGTGTCAAACGTACGGCCCGCGGGCCGGATCAGGCCCGCGGGCCGGATCAGGCCCGCAAACGGGTTTAATCCGGCCCGCGAGATGATAAAAAAAATAATAAAGAAAAATAAATAATATATATATTTTATTTTTTTATTTTTTTGTAAAGTATAAAAATGCGCTGCAATTTTTCAATAAAATAAACTGCTGTTCCAATTGCGTCCACTGGATGGCGCAATAGCAATTGTGTTAAGCAAGCAAACTGTTTATACCGGGGCAGAGCAAGTAGGTCAAGCACGTGCAGCTAATGAGCTACTTTGTTTTGCCCGCGATATTTATTACGGCTTCTACTTTTAACATTATGTGCTTTGGCACCCTCATTGCCCCAATATGTCTCTGTCAAAAAAGAGAAAAGTGGACGCAGAGTGCAGAGTGTTCCAAGAAAAATGGTCATCCTATTTATTCACGGAATTGAATGGGAAAGCTGTATGTTTGGTGTGTTCAGAGCATGTTGCAGTGCTGAAAGAATATAACCTTCGTCGCCACTATGTGAGTCTTCATGCCGACAAATATGACAACTTTCAAGGACAGCGGAGATGAGAGAAGGTGAATGAACTGTTGGCGGGTCTGAAGAAACAGCAGTCTGTGTTTACTCACAGCCGAGACATCAGTGACGCTGCAGTGAAAGCTAGCTACCTCATTGCTAATGAAATCGCAGTGGCTTCAAAACCATTTAGTGAGGGTGAATTTGTAAAAACATGCATGATGAAGGCAGCGGAGATTGTGTGCCCTGAAAAGCGGAAGGCTTTTGCAAATATCAGCCTGACAAGAAACACAGTTGCAGACAGGATTTCCGATCTTTCAGTGGATTTGGACAGCCAGTTGAAGCAAAAAGTTAAGTCATTTATTGCGTTTTCGGTTACAATTGATGAAAGCACGGACATTACAGATGTTGCACAACTGCCCATTTTCATCCGCGGAGTTGATGACACATTGACCGTCACCGAGGAGTTTGTGGAGTTGGTGCCGATGACAGATACAACGACAGCAGCTGATATTTTTACCGCACTCGTCGGCGCGCTGGACAGGGTCGGAGTGGACTGGTCCCGCGCTGTCAGCCTGGCTACAGATGGTGCGCCCTCAATGATCGGGAAAAAAGCAGGCGTTGTGACAAAGTTCAAAGAGAAAGTGCAATCTGCAAATGGAGGACGTGATTTTTTGACTTTTCACTGTATTTTGCACCAGGAGGCTTTGTGTTGCAAGTCATTAAAGATGGATAACGTCATGAAGGTGGTCATCCAAACTGTTAATTTCATCCGATCCAGAAGCCTGAATCACCGTCAGTTTGACAGCCTTCTCAAAGAGAAAGACCACATCTATGGCCTGCCATACCACACTGAGGTAAGATGGTTAAGCCGAGGTGCTGTGCTGAGGCGTTTCTTTGATTTACGAGAAGAAATTGAACAGTTCATGGAAGAAAAGGGCAAACCAGTGTTAGAATTTCATTCCGCAGAATGGATTCAGGACCTTGCATTTATGGTGGATGTTACAGAGCACCTGAATAACTTGAACAAACAGCTGCAAGGGCGCAACAAAGTTGTCACGCAGTATTATGACAGCATACGTTCTTTCAAGTTGAAGCTGTCATTGTGGGAGACGCAACTTGCCGGTGGTGATGCAGCTCACTTCCCCTGTCTGAAAAATGTGTGCGCGACCCAACATGTGGCAGGCATGAAGCGGTTCAAAGATAAAATAACGGGACTGTTACGGGAGTTTGAGCAACGCTTTCAGATTTATGTTTATATGTTTTTATGTTGATGTGCTATTGTTTTTAATTGTTTTTATTTGTATATTTAACCTATTCTTGACTCTGTGGTTCTTGCACTTGTTTGGGGAACAGGATTTCATTATTTTTATCTACATTTCTGCCTGAGAAATTACACCCTGATATAGTTCTGTGATCTGTGAAACAGTTCTGTTAATCACTGAGGCATTGTGTGTTTGTGTGTTCTTTGTCCTCAGAACTTTCAAATAACTTGAGGTGTTTTATGATTAATAGTGATGTTGTGCTTTTGGACACTGTCCTCAGGCTCCAGCTTTATGTTTATATGTTTTTATGTTGATGTGCTATTGTTTTTAATTGATTTTATTTGTATATTTAACCTATTCTTGACTCTGTGGTTCTTGCACTTGTTTGGGGAACAGGATTTCATTATTTTTATCTACATTTCTGCCTGAGAAATGACACCCTGATATAGTTCTGTGATCTGTGAAACAGTTCTGTGAATCACTGAGGCATTGTGTGTTTGTGTGTTCTTTGTCCTCAGAACTTTCAAATAACTTGAGGTGTTTTATGATTAATAGTGATGTTGTGCTTTTGGACACTGTCCTCAGGCTCCAGCTTTATGTTTATATGTTTTTATGTTGATGTGCTATTGTTTTTAATTGATTTTATTTTATTTGTATATTTAACCTATTCTTGACTCTGTGGTTCTTGCACTTGTTTGGGGAACAGGATTTCATTATTTTTATCTACATTTCTGCCTGAGAAATTACACCCTGATATAGTTCTGTGATCTGTGAAACAGTTCTGTTAATCACTGAGGCATTGTGTGTTTGTGTGTTCTTTGTCCTCAGAACTTTCAAATAACTTGAGGTGTTTTATGATTAATAGTGATGTTGTGCTTTTGGACACTGTCCTCAGGCTCCAGCTTTATGTTTATATGTTTTTATGTTGATGTGCTATTGTTTTTAATTGATTTTATTTGTATATTTAACCTATTCTTGACTCTGTGGTTCTTGCACTTGTTTGGGGAACAGGATTTCATTATTTTTATCTACATTTCTGCCTGAGAAATGACACCCTGATATAGTTCTGTGATCTGTGAAACAGTTCTGTTAATCACTGAGGCATTGTGTGTTTGTGTGTTCTTTTTCTTTAGAATTTTCAAATAAACTTGACGTGTTTTATGATTAATAGTGATGTTGTGCTTGTACTATTTTGGACACACTGTCCTCAGGCTCCAGCTTTATGTTGTATGTTGATCGTATTAAAACAAAGAAAACAATCTGAAGTTGTTGTTTTTAAGTTATATATACCATGATTTTTCCGGTCCGGCCCACTTGGGAATAGATTTTCCTCCATGTGGCCCCTGAGCTAAAATGAGTTTGACACCCCTGTTCTAAAGGCTAAACATCAAACAAGCCAAACACACAGAAACAAGATCCCACAACATAGGTAGGCAAAATGGCTGCCTAAGTATGATCCCCAATCAGAGACAACGATCGATAGCTGCCTCTGATTGGGAACCACACCCGGCCAACATAGATCTACAATATCTAGATCTACACATAGAAATTCACACCCTGACCAAACCAACTAAAGAAAACCGGGCTCTCAAGGCCAGGGCTTGACAGTGTAGGTATTCAGGCGACGGGTTATCGGTCGAGTTTAAATAAATGGATAAGAATTAATAAATAAATACATGTTTCTGCAGTATATTTTATAGGCTTATAGGCAATAATACATGTCTCTGGGCTAGGCTATATATTTTAGGCTTATAGGCCTGTTTGTGATCATGCATGTCGCTAGGCTAGGCTATATGTTTTAGGCCTGTTTGTAATCATGCATGTCGCTAGGCTAGGCTATACGTTTTAGGCCTGTTTGTGATCATGCATGTCGCTAGGCAAGGCTATATGTTTTAGGCCTGTTTGTAATCATGCATGTCGCTAGGCTAGGCTATATCTCCCCCACAATAGTATATGCATTAATTGAAGCCCAATGTTAAATCTCCCTATGATCATATCTAAGCCAATATGACACCAATGTCGATGGAAATGTGCACATCAACTTGATTGGAGGTACAAAACACACTCCCACCTCTCGTCATGATCCGTCTGGCCGTTACCGAGAACCACTATACCGGATTTTGACAGGGTTGTTAGCATTAGGGTCGCAGGACAATTCCCCCCCCCCCCAAACTTAGCTCAAATTCTAGACGTTTGATTAAAACGAGGCTACAGCGTTCAAAAAGTAACCATTAGACTTGCCACCTTTCAGACTGAATACGTTTGTAGGGGCAACAGTCTTTATACAATGGATAATCTATCGCTCTCAAGTGCTAATTTCTGTCCATTTTAAGAACCAACGATGTGCTACCTTTTTTGTAGGAGTTGTGATAATGGTTAACAACTTTTCAGCCGAATCTCAGAGTTCTAAAACCGGACCAAAGCACTTGGGTTGCACAGCAACAGCACTAGTAGCTAGCTAACACCAGTCAGATGAGAGGTAAGCTACAAGCAAAGGAAGCTAGCTATAGTTTGCTATGGTACGTTTTTCACATGGCTGAAGTCATCTTTGTAAACTGTTGGCCTTGACATGTGACACTTGTGTGTAATCAGAACAAATAAGATAGCGTAATTCATTGGCTGCTATTGCCAGTTAGCTAATGTTAGCCAGAAACATTAGCTAGCTACAAGCAAACAAGGCTGTAACGTTAATGTTAGCTGTATGGACGGACCATTAACCAGCACAATTCAATGTTGACAATATAGCTATCTCACATTCTTCCACAAACAAAGCACTGCCTGTCTCTTTACTGTCTGTCTCTCTACTGCCTTTCTGTCTACAGCCTGTCTCCTTACTGCCTGTCTCCTTACTGCCTGTCTCTTTACTGCCTGTTTCTTTACTGTCTGTCTCCTTACTGCCTTTCTGTCTACTGCCTGTTTCTTTACTGCCTGTCTCTTTATTGCTTTTCTGTCTACTGCCTTTCTCTTTACTGCCTGTCTCTCTACTGCCTTTCTGTCTACAGCCTGTCTCCTTACTGCCTGTCTCCTTACTGCCTGTCTCTTTACTGCCTGTTTCTTTACTGCCTGTCTCCTTACTGCCTTTCTGTCTACTGCCTGTCTCTTTACTGCCTGTCTCCTTACTGCCTTTCTGTCTACTGCCTGTCTCCTTACTGCCTGTCTCTTTACTGCCTGTCTCCTTAATGCCTGTCTCCTTACTGCCTTTCTGTCTACAGCCTGTCTCTTTACTGACTGTCTCCTTACTGCCTTTCGGTCTACTGCCTGTCTCCTTACTGCCTTTCTGTCTGCCTGTCTGTTTACTGCCTGTCTCTTTACTGCCTTTCTGTCTACTGCCTGTTTCTTTACTGCCTGTCTCTTTACTGCCTGTCTCCTTACTGCCTTTCTGTCTACTGCCTGTTTATTTACTGCCTGTCACCTTACTGCCTGTCTCTTTACTGTCAGTCTGTCTGTCTGGCTCCTTACTGCCTTTCTGTCTACTGCCTGTTTCTTTACTGCCTGTCTCTTTACTGCTTTTCTGTCTACTGCCTTTCTCTTTACTGCATGTCTCTTTACTGCCTGTCTCTTTACTGCCTGTCTCCTTACTGCCTTTCGGTCTACTGCCTGTCTCCTTACTGCCTGTCACCTTACTGCCTTTCTGTCTACTGCCTGTCTCTTTACTGCCTGTCTGTCTACTGCCTGTCTCTTTACTGCCTGTCTCCTTACTGCCTGTCTCCTTACTGCCTGTCTCCTTACTGCCTGTCTCTTTACTGCCTGTCTCTCTGTCTACTGCATGTCTCTTTACTGCCTGTCTCTTTACTGCCTGTCTCTTTACTGCCTGCCTTTCTGTCTACTGCCTGTCTCTTTACTGCCTGTCTCTTACTGCCTGTCTCCTTACTGCATTTCTGTCTACTGCTTGTCTCTTTACTGCCTGTCACCTTACTGCCTTTCTGTCTACTGCCTGTCTCCTTACTGCCTGTCTCTTTACTGCCTGTCTCTTTACTGCCTGCCTTTCTGTCTACTGCCTGTCTCTTTACTGCCTGTCTCTTTACTGCCTGTCTCCTTACTGCCTTTCTGTCTAATGCCTGTCTCGTTACTGCCTGTCTCTTTACTGCCTGTCTCTTTACTGCCTGCCTTTCTGTCTACTGCCTGTCTCTTTACTGCCTGTCTCTTTACTGCCTTTCTGTCTACTGCCTTTCTGTCTACTGCCTGTCTCTTTACTGCCTGTCTCTTTACTGCCTGCCTTTCTGTCTACTGCCTGTCTCTTTACTGCCTGTCTCTTTACTGCCTGTCTCTTACTGCCTGTCTCCTTACTGCCTTTCTGTCTACTGCCTGTCTCTTTACTGCCTGTCTCTTTACTGCCTGTCTCTTTACTGCCTGTCTCTTTACTGCCTGTCTCTTTACTGCCTGTCTCTTTACTGCCTGCCTTTCTGTCTACTGCCTGTCTCTTTACTGCCTGTCTCTTACTGCCTGTCTCCTTACTGCCTTTCTGTCTACTGCCTGTCTCTTTACTGCCTGTCTCTTTACTGCCTTTCTGTCTACTGCCTTTCTGTCTACTGCCTGTCTCTTTACTGCCTGTCTCTTTACTGCCTGCCTTTCTGTCTACTGCCTGTCTCTTTACTGCCTGTCTCTTTACTGCCTGTCTCTTACTGCCTGTCTCCTTAATGCCTTTCTGTCTACTGCCTGTGTCTTTACTGCCTGTCTCTTTACTGCCTGTCTCCTTACAGCCTGTCTCCTTACTGCCTGTCTCTTTACTGCCTGCCTTTCTGTCTACTGCCTGTCTTTCTGTCTACTGCCTGTCTCTTTACTGCCTGTCTCTTTACTGCCTGCCTTTCTGTCTACTGCCTTTCTGTCTACTGCCTGTCTCTTTACTGCCTGTCACCTTACTGCCTTTCTGTCTACTGCCTGTCTCCTTACTGCCTGTCTCTTTACTGTTCCAATGCATCCCAGGTGTGTTCGAGACGTTGCACACTGTGAAGAACCTCCTCCATAGCCGATCCCAGTTGTGCCAGCTGGTCAGGGTGTTGACGTAGAAGATAACGCCACATGCGCCGAATACAACAGGTGCAGACATTACAGTGAAATGCTTACTTACAGCCCTTAACCAACAGTGCATTTATTTTTAATAAAAAAGTAAAATAAAACACAACAAAAAAGTGTTGAGAAGAAAAGAGCAGAAGTAAAATAAAATAATAGTAGGGAGGCTATATATACAGGGGGGTACCGGTGCAGAGTCAATGTGCGGGTGCACCGGCTATTTGAGGTAGTTGAAGTAATATGTACATGTGCGCAGAGTTAAAGTGACTATGCATAACTAATTAACAGAGTAGCAGCAGCGTAAAAAGATGGGGTGGGGGGGCAGTGCAAATAGTCTGGGTAGCCATGATTAGCTGTTCAGGAGTCTTATGGCTTGGGGGTAGAAGCTGTTGAGAAGTCTTTTGGACCTAGACTTGGCACTCCGGTACCGCTTGCCGTGCTGGAGTCTTTTACAATTTTGAGGGCCTTCCTCTGATACCGCCTGGTATAGAGGTCCTGGATGGCAGGAAGCTTGGCCCCAGTGATGTACTGGATGGCAGGAAGCTTGGCCCCAGTGATGTACTGGGCCGTACGCACTACCCTCTGTAGTGCCTTGCGGTCGGAGGCCAAGCAGTTTCCATACCAGGCGGTGATGCAACCAGTCAGGATGCTCTTGATGGTGCAGCTGTAGAATTTTTTGAGGATCTGAGGACCCATGCCAAATCTTTTCAGTCTCCTGAGGGGGAATAGGCTTTTTCGTGCCCTCTTCACGACTGTCTTGGTGTGTTTGGACCATGATAGTTCGTTGGTGATGTGGACACCAAGGAACTTGAAGCTCTCAACCTGTTCCACTACAGCCCCGTCGATGAGAATGGGGGCGTGCTCAGTCCTCTTTTTTTTTCCTGTAGTCCACAATCATCTCCTTTGTCTTGGTCACGTTGAGGGAGAGGTTGTTATCCTGGCACCACACGGCCAGGTCTCTGACCTCCTCCCTATAGGCTGTCTCATCGTTGTCGGTGATCAGGCCTACCAGTGTTGTGTCGTCGGCAAACTTAATGATGGTGTTGGAGTCGTGCCTGGCCATGCAGTCATGGGTGAACAGGGAGTACAGGAGGGGACTGAGCACGCACCCCTGAGGGGCCCCCGTGTTGAGGATCAGTGTGGCAGATGTGTTGTTACCTACCCTTACCACCTGGGGGCGGCCCGTCAGGAAGTCCAGGATCCAGTTGCAGAGGGAGGTGTTTAGTCCCAGGATCCTTAGCTTAGTGATGAGCTTTGAGGGCACTATGGTGTTGAATGCTGAGCTGTAGCAGGTTATCTTAGAGTCCTTGGGCACGGGGACTATGGTGGTCTACTTGAAACATGTTGGTATTACAGACTCAGTCAGGGACATGTTGAAAATGTCAGTGAAGACACTTGCCAGTTGGTCAGCACATGCTCGGAGTACACGTCCTGGTAATCCGTCTGGCCCTGCGGCCTTGTGAATGTTGACCTGCTTAAAAGTCTTACTCACATCGGCTACGGAGAGCGTGATCACATAGTCATCCGGAACAGCTGGTGCTCTCATGCATGCTTCAGTGTTGCTTGCCTCGAAGCGAGCATAGAAGTGGTTTAGCTCATCAGGGACGTCTTGTGTCACTGGGCAGCTCGCGGCTGTGCTTCCCTTTGTAGTCTGTAATAGTTTTCAAGCCCTGCCACATCCGACGAGCATCAGAGCCGGTGTAGTACGATTCAATCTTAGTCCTGTATTGACTCTTTGCCTGTTTGATGGTTCGTCGGAGGGCATAGCGGGATTTCATATAATCATCCGGGTTAGAGTCCTGCTCCTTGAAAGCGGCAGCTCTACCCTTTAGCTCAGTGCAGATGTTTCCTGTAATCCATGGCTTCTGGTTGGGGTATGTACGTACGGTCACTGTGGGGACGACATCATCGATGCACTTATTGATGAAGCCAGTGACTGATGTGGTGTACTCCTCAATGCTATCTGAAGAATCCCGGAACATGTTCCAGTCTGTGCTAGCAAAACAGTCCTGTAGCTTAGCATCTGCGTCATCTGACCACTTTTTTATTAACCGAGTCACTGGTGCTTCCTGCTTTAGTTTTTGCTTATAAGCAGGAATCAGGAGGATAGAGTTATGGTCAGATTTGCCAAATGGAGGGCGAGGGAGAGCTTTGTATGCGTCTCTGTGTGTGGAGTAAAGGTGGTCTGGAGTTTTTTTCCCTCTGGTTGCACATTTAACATGCTGGTAGAAATTAGGTAGAACGGATTTAAGTTTCCCTGCATGAAAGTCCCCGGCCACTAGGAGCGCTGCCTCTGGATGAGCGTTTTCCTGTTGACTTATGGCCTTATACAGCTCATTCAGTGCAATCTTAATGCCAGCATTGGTTTGTGGTGGTAAATAGACAGCTATGAAAAATATAGATGAAAACTCTCTTGGTGAATAGTGTGGTCTACAGCTTATCATAAGATACTCTACCTCAGGCGAGCAAAACCTCGAGACTTCCTTAGTATTTGATTTTGTGCACCAGCTGTTGTTTACAAATATACACAGACCGCCACCCCTTGTCTTACCGGAGTCAGCCGTTCTATCCTGCCGATGTAGCGTATAGCCCGCTAGCTGTATGTTGTCCATGTCGTCGTTCAGCCACGACTTGGTGAAACATAAGATATTACAGTTTTTAATGTCCCGTTGGTAGGATAACCGTAATCTTAGGTGATCCAATTTTTCAAGATTGGCTAATTGGATTGATGGAAGAGGCAGTTTACTCGCTCGCCGTCGGATCCTTACAAGGCACCCCGACCTACGTCCACGATATCTCCGTCTCTTCCTCATGCGAATGACGGGGATTTGGGCCTTGTCGGGTGTCTGTAGGATATCCTTCGCGGCCGCCTCGTTGAAGAAAAAATCTTTGTCCAATACGAGGTGAGTAATCGCTGTCCTGATATCCAGAAGCTCTTTTTGGTTATAAGAGACGATGGCAGAAACATTATGTACAGAATAAATTACAAATAACGCGGAAAAACACACATAATAGTACAATTGGTTAGAGGTCTGTAAAACGGCAGCCATCTTCTCCGGCGCCAGAGGTGGTCCGTCATGGACCGTCTGAGAGATATTCACATTTCCTGCTGCTTCCATGGTTTTGAGTCGGTATTCTGTAACAGTGAAGCTGTGAGTCGAGAAGCAGGTGCAACGTTTATTAAAACAACAAACATGATATAGCATAAACACAGGAACAATACCGACTAAACGTTAGGGAGGGACATATAAAGGGGAGGTAATGAGGAAGGTAATGGAGTCCAGGTGTGAATCATAATGATCTGCAGGTGCGCGTAATGATGAATCCCAGGACCGGTGGTTAGTATTCCATCGCACGCCGGAGGGGAGGAGCAGGAGTAGACGTGACGATTGCCAATTGACCAATCAGCCAGACCTATTTGCCATCTCTTTTGCCTCATCCCTCTCAACCATACCATTTTTCAATTCCTCATCAATCCACTGGGATTTAACCGTTTTTACAGTCATTTTCTTAATGGGTGCATGCTTATTAGTAACTGGGATAAGCAATTTCATAAATGTGTCAAGTGCAGCGTCTGGTTGGTCCTCATTGCACACCACGGACCAACAAATATTATTTACATCAACAACATAGGAATCACTACAAAACGTATTGTATGACCTCTTATACACTATATTAGGCCCAGCCTTTGGAACTTTGGTTTTCCTAGATATGGCTACTATATTGTGATCACTACATCCAATGGATTTGGATACTGCTTTCAAGCACATTTCTGCAGCATTAGTAAAGATGTGATCAATACATGTTGATGATTTTATTTCTGTGCTGTTTGTAACTACCCTAGTAGGTTGACTGATAACCTGAAACAGGTTGCAGGCACTGGTTACAGTTTGAAGCTTTTTCTTTAGTGGGCAGCTTGATGAAAGCCAGTCAATATTTCAATCACCCAGAAAATATACCTCTCTGTTGATATCACATATATTATCAAGCATTTCACCCATGTTATCCAGATACTGACTGTTAGCACTTGGTGGTCTATAGCAGCTTCCCACCAGAATGGGCTTTAGGTGAGGCAGATGAACCTGTAGCCATATTACTTCAACAGTATTTAACATGAGATCCTCTCTAAGCTTTACAGGAATGTGGTTCTGAATATAAACAGCAACACCGCCCCCATTGGCATTTCTGTATTTTCTGTAAATGTTATAACCTTGTATGGCTACCACTGTATCATCAAAGGTATTATCTAAGTGAGTTTCAGAGAGAGTCAGAATATCAATGTCATCTGTTACTAGCAAGTTATTAATTTCATGAACCTTGTTTCTTAAGCTACATACAGTGGGGGAAAAAAGTATTTAGTCAGCCACCAATTGTGCAAGTTCTCCCACTTAAAAAGATGAGAGAGGCCTGTCATTTTCATCATAGGTACACGTCAACTATGACAGACAAATTGAGAATTTTTTTCTCCAGAAAATCACATTGTAGGATTTTTAATGAATTTATTTGCAAATTATGGTGGAAAATAAATATTTGGTCACCTACAAACAAGCAAGATTTCTGGCTCTCACAGACCTGTAACTTCTTCTTTAAGAGGCTCCTCTGTCCTCCACTCGTTACCTGTATTAATGGCACCTGTTTGAACTTGTTATCAGTATAAAAGACACCTGTCCACAACCTCAAACAGTCACACTCCAAACTCCACTATGGCCAAGACCAAAGAGCTGTCAAAGGACACCAGAAACAAAATTGTAGACCTGCACCAGGCTGGGAAGACTGAATCTGCAATAGGTAAGCAGCTTGGTTTGAAGAAATCAACTGTGGGAGCAATTATTAGGAAATGGAAGACATACAAGACCACTGATAATCTCCCTCGATCTGGGGCTCCATGCAAGATCTCACCCCGTGGGGTCAAAATGATCACAAGAACGGTGAGCAAAAATCCCAGAACCACACGGGGGTACCTAGTGAATGACCTGCAGAGAGTTGGGACCAAAGCAACAAAGCCTACCATCAGTAACACACTACGCCGCCAGGGACTCAAATCCTGCAGTGCCAGACGTGTCCCCCTGCTTAAGCCAGTACATGTCCAGGCCCGTCTGAAGTTTGCTAGAGTGCATTTGGATGATCCAGAAAAGGATTGGGAGAATGTCATTTGGTCAGATGAAACCAAAATAGAACTTTTTGGTAAAAACTCAACTCGTCGTGTTTGGAGGACAAAGAATGCTGAGTTGCATCCAAAGAACACCATACCTACTGTGGAGCATGGGGGTGGAAACATCATGCTTTGTGGCTGTTTTTCTGCAAAGGGACCAGGACGACTGATCCGTGTAAAGGAAAGAATGAATGGGGCCATGTATCGTGAGATTTTGAGTGAAAACCTCCTTCCATCAGCAAGGGCATTGAAGATTAAATGTGTCTGGGTCTTTCAGCATGACAATGATCCCAAACACACCGCCCGGGCAACAAAGGAGTGGCTTCGTAAGAAGCATTTCAAGGTCCTGGAGTGGCCTAGCCAGTCTCCAGATCTCAACCCCATAGAAAATCTTTGGAGGGAGTTGAAAGTCCGTGTTGCCCAGCGACAGCCCCAAAACATCACTGCTCTAGAGGAGATCTGCATGGAGGAATGGGCCAAGATACCAGCAACAGTGTGTGAAAACCTTGTGAAGACTTACAGAAAATGTTTGACCTGTGTCGTTGCCAACAAAGGGTATATAACAAAGTATTGAGAAACTTTTGTTATTGACCAAATACTAATGTTCCACCATAATTTGCAAATAAATTCATTAAAAATCCTACAATGTGATTTTCTGGATTTTTATTTCTCGTTTTGTCTGTCATAGTTGACGTGTACCTATTATGAAAATTACAGGCCTCTCTCATCTTTTTAAGTCGGAGAACTTGCACAATTGGTGGCTGACTAAATACTTTTTTCCCCCACTGTATTATCTATGTATAGTCACTTTACCCCTACCTACATGTACAAATTACCTTGACTAACCTGTACCCCAGCCCATTGACTCGGTACCGGTACCCCCTGTATATAGCCTCGTTATTGTTATTGTATTGTGTTACCTTTTATTATTTTTTACTTTAGTTTATTTAGTAAATATTTTCTTAACTCTTTCTTGAACTGCATTGTTGGTTAAGGGCTTGTAAGTAAGCATTTTACGGTAAGGTCTACACCTGTTGTATTCGGCGCATGTGACAAATAAAGTTTGATTCGATTTGTTTGGATCCCAGGAAGAGTAGCTGCTGCCTTGGCAGGAACTAATGGGGATCCATAATAAACCCCAGGAAGAGTAGCTGCTGCCTTGGAAGGAACTAATGGGGATCCATAATAAACCCCAGGAGGAGTAGCTGCTGCCTTGGAAGGAACTAATGGGGATCCATAATAAACCCCAGGAAGAGTAGCTGCTGCCTTGGCAGGAACTAATGGGGATCCATAATAAACCCCAGGAAGAGTAGCTGCTGCCTTGGCAGGAACTAATGGGGATCCATAATAAACCCCAGGAAGAGTAGCTGCTGCCTTGGCAGGAACTAATGGGGATCCATAATAAACCCCAGGAAGAGTAGCTGCTGCCTTGGCAGGAACTAATGGGGATCCATAATAAACCCCAGGAAGAGTAGCTGCTGCCTTGGAAGGAACTAATGGGGATCCATAATAAACCCCAGGAAGAGGCTGCCTTGGCAGCGACCTAATCGGGGATCCATAGCACAACCCAGGAAGACCTAGCTCTGCGGTGCCTTGGCAGGAACTAAGGGGATCCATAATAAACCCAGGAAGAGTAGCTGCTGCCTTGGCAGGAACTAATGGGGATCCATAATAAACCCCAGGAAGAGTAGCTGCTGCCTTGGCAGGAACTAATGGGGATCCATAATAAAACCCAGGAAGAGTAGCTGCTGCCTTGGCAGGAACTAATGGGGATCCATAATAAACCCCAGGAAGAGTAGCTGCTGCCTTGGCAGGAACTAATGGGGATCCATAATAAACCCCAGGAAGAGTAGCTGCTGCCTTGGCAGGAACTAATGGGGATCCATAATAAACCCCAGGAAGAGTAGCTGCTGCCTTGGAAGGAACTAATGGGGATCCATAATAAACCCCAGGAAGAGTAGCTGCTGCCTTGGCAGGAACTAATGGGGATCCATAATAAACCCCAGGAAGAGTAGCTGCTGCCTTGGCAGGAACTAATGGGGATCCATAATAAACCCCAGGAAGAGTAGCTGCTGCCTTGGAAGGAACTAATGGGGATCCATAATAAACCCCAGGAAGAGTAGCTGCTGCCTTGGCAGGAACTAATGGGGATCCATAATAAACCCCAGGAAGAGTAGCTGCTGCCTTGGCAGGAACTAATGGGGATCTGACTGTAGCCGTCTCTGACAGTAGCTTAGACCTACAGCACATGTTCTACTGTATATTAGCAGATTAGGGTCGGGTGCGGGCCTCAGATACTTCCTAAGGCGGCTGAAGAAATGTGGCATGCCACCCCGTGTCCTCTCCAAATACTACCGCTGCACCATCGAGAGCGTCCTGACTGGTGGCATCACGGCCTGGTACGGGAATTGCTCCATCCACAACCGCAAGGCCCTTCAGTAGGTGGTGAAAACGGCAGTTTACATCACTGGGACCGTGCTCCCACCCATCCAGGACATCACTGGGACCGTGCTCCCACCCATCCAGGACATCACTGGGACCGTGCTCCCACCCATCCAGGACATCACTGGGACCGTGCTCCCACCCATCCAGGACATCACTGGGACCGTGCTCCCACCCATCCAGGACATCACTGGGACCGTGCTCCCACCCATCCAGGACATCACTGGGACCGTGCTCCCACCCATCCAGGACATCACTGGGACCGTGCTCTCACCCATCCAGGACATCACTGGGACCGTGCTCCCACCCATCCAGGACATTACTGGGACCGTGCTCCCACCCATCCAGGACATCACTGGGACCGTGCTCCCACCCATCCAGGACATCACTGGGACCGTATTCTCAACCATCCAGGACATCACTGGGACCGTGCTCCCACCCATCTAGGACATCTCTGGGACCGTGCTCCCACCCATCTAGGACATCTCTGGGACCGTGCTCTCACCCATCTAGGACATCTCTGGGACCGTGCTCCCACCCATCCAGGACATCACTGGGACCGTGCTCCCACCCATCCAGGACATCACTGGGACCGTGCTCCCACCCATCCAGGACATCACTGGGACCGTGCTCCCACCCATCCAGGACATCACTGGGACCGTGCTCCCACCCATCCAGGACATCACTGGGACCGTGCTCCCACCCATCCAGGACATCACTGGGACCGTGCTCCCACCCATCCAGGACATCACTGGGACCGTGCTCCCACCCATCCAGGACATCACTGGGACCGTGCTCCCACCCATCCAGGACATCACTGGGACCGTGCTCCCACCCATCTAGGACATCTCTGGGACCGTGCTCTCACCCATCCAGGAGATGTACTCTAAACGGTGCCTGAGGAAGGCCCGCTGCATAATCAAGGACCACACACACTCTAGCCACGAGCTGTTCATTCCCTTAGCGCCAGGCAGACGGTATCGGAGCATGAGGTCTGATAACAACAGGCTCCAGCAAACTGCTGAAGACGTGAACTAGATTGACCACCAGCTCTGATTCTCTGCACCTTAGCACACATCAGTGTAATATGTAATATGTAATATGTAATGTAATGTAATATGCCATTTAGCAGACGCTTTTATCCAAAGCGACTTACAGTCATGCGTGCATACATTTTTGTGTATGGGTGGTCCCGGGGATCGAACCCACTACCTTGGCGTTACAAGCGCCGTGCTCTACCAGCTGAGCTACAGAGGACCACAGTGGAGGATGCTGATGAGAGGACGGCTCCTAATAATGTCTGGCACGGAGCAAATGGAATGGCATCAAACACCTGGAAACCATGTGTTTGATGTATTTGATACCATTCCACTGATTCCGCTCCAGTCATTACCACGAGCCCTTCCTCCCCAATTAGGGAGCCACCAGCCTCCTGTGCCACACATGCACTCACCCATACAGGCTTCTATCTCTAAACTGGCCCCCTACCCACTCACCCATACAGGCTTCTATCTCTAAACTGGCCCCCTACCCACTCACCCATACAGGCTTCTATCTCTAAACTGGCCCCCTACCCACTCACCCATACAGGCTTCTATCTCTAAACTGGCCCCCTACCCACTCACCCATACAGGCTTCTATCTCTAAACTGGCCCCCTACCCACTCACCCATACAGGCTTCTATCTCTAAACTGGCCCCCTACCCACTCACCCATACAGGCTTCTATCTCTAAACTGGCCCCCTACCCACTCACCCATACAGGCTTCTATCTCTAAACTGGTCTGCCTGCACTCACCCATACAGGCTTCTATCTCTAAACTGGTCTGCCTGAAAAGAAATGACTTGGGAGACACACACTGTTCTTGCTATCAGGTATCCTTGGGATGTCTCTACCCCATTGAAGTTGAAATGTAATAATAATAATAATAATAATAATAATAATATGGGACTGGGTAAATGCACTATGTAGAAATGCTCCGCCATTTCCTAGTTGCTAAAATTCTAATAGTCCTCCTAATTTCAGTTTAAGTGACAAAACAAACAATGATAGTGTAGAAAATCATTGTACCTCAACCGCTTGTCTTTTCAGCTCTTTGAAGCTGGTGTACAAAACCAAAAGTGAAAGACAGGTAACAGAAATAGAGCACATAGAACAGATCTACCGCTTCTTAGACTTGCGTTCAACGAGAATGATTGATCTATAACTCACATTTCTATGTGAATTTGGTCGAGTGGCCCAAAAAAGTTACATATTTCAAATAGTAAGGGTAGGGTTTAGGGTATGGACGTCCCAAGGATACCAGATAGCACTAACCGCCCACACACAAACACCAGGAAGTACCGGGAGATATGAACCGAAGGCGAAGGGACCGACTGACTAACAGCAGCACGCGCTCTCATACCGCCTTCTAACGAGAGAGCAGATTGACGCAGGTGATAAAACGCAAATTAAAAACGAAACGAACGTTAAAAAAACTCCAAAGAATCCATTCCCAACTGTGTGTATTAACAGGTGAGTGTGGGTGTGGTCGTCTGAAGTGACAGCAGAGCTCCGTTCAGTAAAGACGTCAAGTCACACAGGCAACAGGTGAGTTGCAATCCGATCAATAGAGTTTATTCATCTGTCAAGTAGTTCGTCCTGTCTCACGCTTAGCTTACCCATAATACTCACACATTACACACTAGTCTAGGCTCCGGTTTATGTGCAGGCTAGCTAGACTATTAAAACACCAGAAGGACCAGGCTGGGGAGAATACTGCCAAACCACTAACCTATAGGCCTACTGTTTATTCACAGAAGGACCAGGCTGGGGAGAATACTGCCAAACCACTAACCTATAGGCCTACTGTTTATTCACAGAAGGACCAGGCTGGGGAGAATACTGCCAAACCACTAACCTATAGGCCTACTGTTTATTCACAGAAGGACCAGGCTGGGGAGAATACTGCCAAACCACTAACCTATAGGCCTACTGTTTATTCACAGAAGGACCAGGCTGGGGAGAATACTGCCAAACCACTAACCTATAGGCCTACTGTTTATTCACAGGTCTGAACGCAGTAAAAGCTGAGCGTATCTAGCCTAGTCAGTAGATGTTTTACATGTGTGTCCCAGATACACATTCCATGCTCAGATATGGGGCTGGGGGTTGTTATATTTACATTTACGTCATTTAGCAGACGCTCTTATCCAGAGCGACTTACAAATTGGTGCATTCACCTTATGATAGCCAGTGGGACAACCACTTTACTATATATATATATATATATATATATATATATATATATATATATATATATATATATATATATTATTTTTATTTTATTTTTTGGGGGGTGGGGTAGGGGGAGGGTAGAAGGATTACTTTTATCCTATCCCAGGTATTCCTTATATCATGTTAAGGTGCTTCCAGAGATGTTGGATATTTCTCCATGTATTTGTAAAGATCTGAGCGTGTGTCTGGACTGTTGGAATCAGGTGTGTCACTCACTGGCCCCAGACCTGTTTCCAGGTTGCCTTCAGAAGGTATTCTCACCCATTTACTTTTTCCACATTTTGTTGTGTTACAACCTTAATTTTTTACAATGGATTAAATTTAGATTTTGTGTCACTGATTTACACACCCCATGTCAAAAGTGGAATTATGTTTTATAAATGTTTACAAATTTAATTCAAAATGAAAAGCTGAAATGTCTTGTGTCAATAAGTGTTCAACCCCTTTGTTATGGCAAGCCTAAATGCTGTTAGTTCAGGAGTAAAAATGTGCTTAACAAGTCACATAATAAGTTGCATGGACTCTGTGTGCAATAATAGTGTTTAACATGATTTTTGAATGACTACCCCATCTCTGTACCCCACACATACAATTATCTGTAAGGTCCCTCAGTCGAGCAGTGAATTTCAAACACAGATTCAACCACAAAGACCAGGGAGGTTTTCCAATGCCTCGCAAAGAAGGGCACCTATTGGTAGATGGGTAAAAATAAAAAAGCAGACATTGAATATCCCTTTGAGCATGGTGAAGTTATTAATTACACTTTGGATGGTGTATCAATACACCCAGTCACTATACAGTGGGGAGAACAAGTATTTGATCCACTGCCGATTTTGCAGGTTTTCCTACTTACAAAGCATGTAGAGGTCTGTAATTTTTATCATAGGTACACTTCAACTGTGATAGACGGAATCTAAAACAAAAATCCAGAAAATCACATTGTATGATTTTTAAGTAATTAATTTGCATTTTATTGCATGACATAAGTATTTGATACATCAGAAAAGCAGAACTTAATATTTGGTACAGAAACCTTTGTTTGCAATTACAGAGATCATACGTTTCCTGTAGGTCTTGACCAGGTTTGCACACACTGCAGCAGGGATTTTGGCCCACTCCTCCATACAGACCTTCTCCAGATCCTTCAGGTTTCAGGGCTGTCGCTGGGCAATACAGACTTTCAGCTCCCTCCAAATATTTTCTATTGGGCTCAGGTCTGGAGACTGGCTAGGCCACTCCAGGACCTTGAGATGCATCTTACGGAGGCACTCCTTAGTTGCCCTGGCTGTGTGTTTCGGGTTGTTGTCATGCTGGAAGACCCAGCCACAACCCATCTTCAATGCTCTTACTGAGGGAGGAGGTTGTTGGCCAAGATCTCGCGATACATGGCCCCATCCATCCTCCCCTCAATACGGTGCAGTCGTCCTGTCCCCTTTGCATAAAAGCATCCCCAAAGAATGATGTTTCCACCTCCATGCTTCACGGTTGGGATGGTGTTCTTGGGGTTGTACTCATCCTTCTTCTTCCTCCAAACACGGCGAGTGGAGTTTAGACCAAAAAGCTATATTTTTGTCTCATCAGACCACATGACCTTCTCCCATTCCTCCTCTGGATCATCCAGATGGTCATTGGCAAACTTCAGACGGGCCTGGACATGCGCTGGCTTGAGCAGGGGGACATTGCGTGCGCTGCAGGATTTTAATCCATGATGGCGTAGTCTGTTACTAATGGTTTTCTTTGAGACTGTGGTCCCAGATCTCTTCAGGTCATTGACCAGGTCCTGCCGTGTAGTTATGGGCTGATCCCACACCTTCCTCATGATCATTGATGCCCCACGAGGTGAGATCTTGCATGGAGCCCCAGACCGAGGGTGATTGACCATCATCTTGAACTTCTTCCATTTTCTAATAATTGCGCCAACCGTTGTTGCCTTCTCACCAAGCTGCTTGCCTATTGTCCTGTAGCCCATCCCAGCCTTGTGCAGGTCTACAATTTTATCCCTGATGTCCTTACACAGCTCTCTGGTCTTGGCCATTGTGGAGAGGTTGGAGTCTGTTTGATTGAGTGTGTGGACAGGTGTCTTTTTATACAGGTAACGAGTTCAAACAGGTGCAGTTAATACAGGTAATGAGTGGAGAACAGGAGGGCTTCTTAAAGAAAAACTAACAGGTCTGTGAGAGCCGGAATTCTTACTAGTTGGTAGGTGATCAAATACTTATGTCATGCAATAAAATGCAAATTAATTACTTAAAAATCATACAATGTGATTTTCTGGATTTTTGTTTTAGATTCCGTCTCTCACAGTTGAAGTGTACCTATGATAAAAACTACAGACCTCTACATGCTTTGTAAGTAGGAAAACCTGCAAAATCGGCAGTGTATCAAATACTTGTTCTCCCCACTGTACATATACTGGCATCCTTCCTAACTCAGTGTCCAGAGAGGAAGGCTCAGGGATTTCACCAACACTACAGAGTTTAATGGCTGTGATAGGAGAAAACTGAGGATGGATCAACAACATTGACAATTAAATCCATTTTAATCCCACTTTGTAACTACAAAATGTGGAAAAGGTCAAGGGGTGTGAATACTTTCAGAAGGCACTGTATGTCACGTTCGTTGAGTACAGGATTGGACCAAAGTGCAGCGTGGTATGCGTACATGTTTGTTTATTATATAAACACCGACAAAGTAACGTGAAGTTCTAAAGGCTAAACATCAAACAAGCCAAACACACAGAAACAAGATCCCACAACATAGGTAGGCAAAATGGCTGCCTAAGGATGATCCCCAATCAGAGACAACGATCGACCGCTGCCTCTGATTGGGAACCACACCAGGCCAACATAGATCTACTCATTCTAGATCTACACATAGAATCTATCCATAGATATTCACACCCTCACCAAACCAACTAGAGAAAACCGGGCTCTCAAGGCCAGGGCTTGACAGTGTAGGTATTCAGGCGACGGGGTTATCGGTCGAGTTTAAATAAATGGACAAGAATTAATAAATAAATACATGTTTCTGCGGTATATTTTATAGGCTTATAGGCAATAATACATGTCTCTGGGCTAGGCTATATGCATGTCGCTAGGCTAGGCTATATATTTTAGGCTTATAGGCCTGTTTGTGATCATGCATGTCGCTAGGCTAGGCTATATGTTTTAGGCCTGTTTGTAATCATGCATGTCGCTAGGCTAGGCTATATCTTCCCCACAATAGTATATGCATTAATTGAAGCCCAATGTTAAATCTCCCTATGATCATATCTAAGCCAATGTGACACCAATGTCGATGGAAATGTGCACATCAACTTGATTGGAGGTACACAACACACTCCCACCTCTCGTCAAAAAATAAATAAAAAAAAATGATCCGTCTGGCCGTTACCGAGAACCACTATACCGGATTTTGACAGGGTTGTTAGCATTAGGGTCGCAGGACAATTCCCCCCCCCCCAAACTTAGCTCAAATTCTAGGCGTTTGATTAAAACGAGGCTACAGCGTCCAAAAAGTAACCATTAGACTTGCCACCTTTCAGACTGAATACGTTTGTAGGGGCAACAGTCTTTATAAAATGGATAATCTATCGCTCTCAAGTGCTAATTTCTGTCCATTTTAAGAACCAACGATGTGCTACCTTTTTTGTAGTAGTTGTGATAATGGTTAACAACTTTTCAGCCGAATCTCAGAGTTCTAAAACCGGACCAAAGCACTTGGGTTGCACAGCAACAGCGCTAGTAGCTAGCTAACACCAGTCAGATGAGAGGTAAGCTACAAGCAAAGGAAGCTAGCTATAGTTTGCTATGGTACGTTTTTCACATGGCTGAAGTCATCTTTGTAAACTGTTGGCCTTGACATGTGACACTTGTGTGTAATCAGAACAAATAAGATAGCGTAATTCATTGGCTGCTATTGCCAGTTAGCTAATGTTAGCCAGAAACATTAGCTAGCTACAAGCAAACAAGGCTGTAACGTTAATGTCAGCTGTATGGACGGACCATTAACCAGCACAACTCAATGTTGACAATATAGCTATCTCACATTCTTCCACAAACAAAGCACTGCCTGTCTCTTTACTGCCTGTCTCTCTACTGCCTTTCTGTCTACGGCCTGTCTCTTTACTGCCTGTCTCTTTACTGCCTGTCTCCTTACTGCCTGTCTCTTTACTGCCTGTTTCTTTACTGCCTGTCTCCTTACTGCCTTTCTGACTACTGCCTGTTTCTTTACTGCCTGTCTCTTTACTGCTTTTATGTCTACTGCCTTTCTCTTTACTGCATGTCTCTTTACTGCCTGTCTCTTTACTGCCTTTCTGTCTACTGCCTGTCTCTTTACTGCCTGTCTCTTTACTGCCTGTCTCTTTACTGCCTGTTTCTTTACTGCCTGTCTCCTTACTGCCTTTCTGTCTACTGCCTGTTTCCTTACTGCCTGTCTCTTTACTGCTTTTATGTCTACTGCCTTTCTCTTTACTGCATTTCTCTTTACTGCCTGTCTCTTTACTGCCTTTCTGTCTACTGCCTGTCTCTTTACTGCCTGTCTCTTTACTGCCTGTCTCTTTACTGCCTGTCTCTTTACTGCCTGCCTTTCTGTCTACTGCCTGTCTCTTTACTGCCTGTCTCTTTACTGCCTGTCTCTTTACTGCCTGTCTCTTTACTGCCTGTCTCTTTACTGCCTGTCTCCTTACTGCCTTTCTGTCTACTGCCTGTCTCTTTACTGCCTGTTTCCTTACTGCCTTTCGGTCTACTGCCTGGCTCCTTACTGCCTGTCTCCTTACTGCCTTTCTGTCTACTGCCTGTCTCTTTTCTGTCTACTGCCTGTCTCCTTACTGCCTGTCTCTTTACTGCCTGTCTCCTTACTGCCTGTCTCCTTACTGCCTGTCTCCTTACTGCCTGTCTCCTTACTGCCTGTCTCTTTACTGCCTGTCTGTCTACTGCCTTTCTCTTTACTGCCTGTCTCTTTACTGCCTGCCTTTCTGTCTACTGCCTGTCTCTTTACTGCCTGTCTCCTTACTGCCTGTCTCTTTACTGCCTGCCTGTCTCTTTACTGCCTGTCTCTTTACTGCCTGACTCTTTACTGCCTTTCTGTCTACTGCCTTTCTGTCTACTGCCTGTCTGTCTACTGCCTGTCTCTTTACTGCCTGTCTCCTTAATGCCTTTCTGTCTAATGCCTGTCTCGTTACTGCCTGTCTCTTTACTGCCTGCCTTTCTGTCTACTGCCTGTCTCCTTACTGCCTGTCTCCTTACTGCCTTTCTGTCTACTGCCTGTCTGTCTACTGCCTGTCTGTCTACTGCCTGTCTCTTTACTGCCTGTCTCTTTACTGCCTGTCTCTTTACTGCCTTTCTGTCTACTGCCTGTCTCTTTACTGCCTGTCTCTTTACTGCCTGCCTTTCTGTCTACTGCCTGTCTCTTTACTGCCTGTCTCCTTACTGCCTGTCTCCTTACTGCCTTTTTGTCAACTGCCTGTCTCTTTACTGCCTGTCTGTCTACTGCCTGTCTCTTTACTGCCTGTCTCTTTACTGCCTGCCTTTCTGTCTACTGCCTGTCTCTTTACTGCCTGTCTCTTTACTGCCTGTCTCTTTACTGCCTGTCTCTTTACTGCCTGTCACCTTACTGCCTGTCACCTTACTGCCTGCCTTTCTGTCTACTGCCTGTCTCTTTACTGCCTGTCTCCTTACTGCCTTTCTGTCTACTGCCTGTCTCTTTACTGCCTGTCTCCTTACTGCCTGTCTCTTTACTGCCTGCCTGTCTCTTTACTGCCTGTCTCTTTACTGCCTGACTCTTTACTGCCTTTCTGTCTACTGCCTTTCTGTCTACTGCCTGTCTCTTTACTGCCTGTCTCCTTAATGCCTTTCTGTCTAATGCCTGTCTCGTTACTGCCTGTCTCTTTACTGCCTGCCTTTCTGTCTACTGCCTGTCTCTTTACTGCCTGTCTCCTTACTGCCTGTCTCCTTACTGCCTTTCTGTCTACTGCCTGTCTCTTTACTGCCTGTCTGTCTACTGCCTGTCTCTTTACTGCCTGTCTCTTTACTGCCTTTCTGTCTACTGCCTTTCTGTCTACTGCCTGTCTCTTTACTGCCTGTCTCTTTACTGCCTGCCTTTCTGTCTACTGCCTGTCTCTTTACTGCCTGCCTTTCTGTCTACTGCCTGTCTCTTTACTGCCTGTCTCCTTACTGCCTTTCTGTCAACTGCCTGTCTCTTTACTGCCTGTCTGTCTACTGCCTGTCTCTTTACTGCCTGTCTCTTTACTGCCTTTCTGTCTACTGCCTTTCTGTCTACTGCCTGCCTCTTTACTGCCTGTCTCTTTACTGCCTGCCTTTCTGTCTACTGCCTGTCTCTTTACTGCCTGTCTCTTTACTGCCTGTCTCTTTACTGCCTGTCTCTTTACTGCCTGTCTCTTTACTGCCTGTCACCTTACTGCCTGCCTTTCTGTCTACTGCCTGTCTCTTTACTGCCTGTCTCCTTACTGCCTTTCTGTCTACTGCCTGTCTCTTTACTGCCTGTCTCTTACTGCCTGTCTCCTTACTGCCTTTCTGTCTACTGCCTGTCTCTTTACTGCCTGTCTGTCTACTGCCTGTCTCTTTACTGCCTGTCTCTTTACTGCCTTTCTGTCTACTGCCTTTCTGTCTACTGCCTGTCTCTTTACTGCCTGTCTCTTTACTGCCTGCCTTTCTGTCTACTGCCTGTCTCTTTACTGCCTGTCTCCTTAATGCCTTTCTGTCTAATGCCTGTCTCGTTACTGCCTGTCTCTTTACTGCCTGCCTTTCTGTCTACTGCCTGTCTCTTTACTGCCTGTCTCCTTACTGCCTGTCTCCTTACTGCCTTTCTGTCTACTGCCTGTCTCTTTACTGCCTGTCTGTCTACTGCCTGTCTCTTTACTGCCTGTCTCTTTACTGCCTTTCTGTCTACTGCCTTTCTGTCTACTGCCTGTCTCTTTACTGCCTGTCTCTTTACTGCCTGCCTTTCTGTCTACTGCCTGTCTCTTTACTGCCTGCCTTTCTGTCTACTGCCTGTCTCTTTACTGCCTGTCTCCTTACTGCCTTTCTGTCAACTGCCTGTCTCTTTACTGCCTGTCTGTCTACTGCCTGTCTCTTTACTGCCTGTCTCTTTACTGCCTTTCTGTCTACTGCCTTTCTGTCTACTGCCTGCCTCTTTACTGCCTGTCTCTTTACTGCCTGCCTTTCTGTCTACTGCCTGTCTCTTTACTGCCTGTCTCTTTACTGCCTGTCTCTTTACTGCCTGTCTCTTTACTGCCTGTCTCTTTACTGCCTGTCTCTTTACTGCCTGTCACCTTACTGCCTGCCTTTCTGTCTACTGCCTGTCTCTTTACTGCCTGTCTCCTTACTGCCTTTCTGTCTACTGCCTGTCTCTTTACTGCCTGTCTCTTACTGCCTGTCTCCTTACTGCCTTTCTGTCTACTGCCTGTCTCTTTACTGCCTTTCTGTCTACTGCCTGTCTCCTTACTACCTGTCACTTTACTGCCTGTGTTCTTACTGCCTGTGTTCTTACTGCCTGTCTCCTTACTGCCTGTCTCCTTACTGCCTGTCTCCTTACTGCCTGTCTCCTTACTGCCTGTCTCCTTACTGCCTGTCACCTTACTGCCTGTCACCTTACTGCCTGCCTTTCTGTCTACTGCCTGTCTCTTTACTGCCTGTCTCCTTACTGCCTTTCTGTCTACTGCCTGTCTCTTTACTGCCTGTCTCCTTACTGCCTGTCTCTTTACTGCCTGCCTGTCTCTTTACTGCCTGTCTCTTTACTGCCTGACTCTTTACTGCCTTTCTGTCTACTGCCTTTCTGTCTACTGCCTGTCTCTTTACTGCCTGTCTCCTTAATGCCTTTCTGTCTAATGCCTGTCTCGTTACTGCCTGTCTCTTTACTGCCTGCCTTTCTGTCTAATGCCTGTCTCGTTACTGCCTGTCTCTTTACTGCCTGCCTTTCTGTCTACTGCCTGTCTCTTTACTGCCTGTCTCTTTACTGCCTGTCTCTTTACTGCCTTTCTGTCTACTGCCTGTCTCTTTACTGCCTGTCTCTTTACTGCCTGCCTTTCTGTCTACTGCCTGTCTCTTTACTGCCTGTCTCTTTACTGCCTGCCTTTCTGTCTACTGCCTGTCTCTTTACTGCCTGTCTCCTTACTGCCTTTCTGTCAACTGCCTGTCTCTTTACTGCCTGTCTGTCTACTGCCTGTCTCTTTACTGCCTGTCTCTTTACTGCCTTTCTGTCTACTGCCTTTCTGTCTACTGCCTGCCTCTTTACTGCCTGTCTCTTTACTGCCTGCCTTTCTGTCTACTGCCTGTCTCTTTACTGCCTGTCTCTTTACTGCCTGTCTCTTTACTGCCTGTCTCTTTACTGCCTGTCTCTTTACTGCCTGTCACCTTACTGCCTGCCTTTCTGTCTACTGCCTGTCTCTTTACTGCCTGTCTCCTTACTGCCTTTCTGTCTACTGCCTGTCTCTTTACTGCCTGTCTCTTACTGCCTGTCTCCTTACTGCCTTTCTGTCTACTGCCTGTCTCTTTACTGCCTTTCTGTCTACTGCCTGTCTCCTTACTACCTGTCACTTTACTGCCTGTGTTCTTACTGCCTGTGTTCTTACTGCCTGTCTCCTTACTGCCTGTCTCCTTACTGCCTGTCTCCTTACTGCCTGTCTCCTTACTGCCTGTCTCCTTACTGCCTGTCTCCTTACTGCCTGTCTCTTTACTGCCTGTGTTCTTACTGCCTGTCTCTTTACTCCCTGTCTCTTTACTCCCTGTCTCTTTACTGCCTGTCTCCTTACTGCCTTTCTGTCGACTGCCAGTCTTTCTCTCGCCTACCTGTCTCTCTCCTACCTGTCTGTAAACACCTACTGAATAATTGACTGATGTGCTGACTGAGTAACAAAGGAGCCTGTGTGGTAGGGGCGATGCGGTGGTCCTGTAAGCGGAGTGTCACCATGGCAGCAGTGTTCCTCCTCCTCACCATCCTTTACCTCATGCTCCCGCTGGAGTTCAGGAGCACCGTGAGTACACACACACACCTAACACACACACACACACACACACCTAACACACACACACTCTCACACACTCTCTCACACACACACTCTCACACTCACACACACACTCTCACACTCACATGTTTGCAGTGGCAGTCATTTGCAAAGACACTGTAAACATTGAGGGTCAGGTTGAAATGGATTGAATCAGTGTCTGCTGCTGGGCGTGTTTGTGTCTGTGTTCAGACTAGGGCTGGGGGATAATAGTATTATAAAAAAAACTGTGTTTGTATAGCACAGTTAATACAGAGACCTTAACTCAAGGTTCTGTATATATAATAATACAACTAGTTTATGGCAGGGCAAGCTGAGTTGACTTAGTGATGGCTCAAAGCCAAGACCTACAGGGAAACCAGGCTGAATGCTGCTGAACCTGACTGCCCTGTCACACATGGTCTTAGCTAACACCCACTACAGAAAGGAATTGTGTTGCTATTCTGGCTGCTCCGTGCATTATGTCTCTTTCACATTTAACTCAGAAACTCTCGTGTGTGTGTGTGTTTCAGGGGGAGCAGGTGTGGCAGGGCCGGACTGTCTCCAGCAGTGCATTGTGGGTAGACAAGGGAGGGTACCTGCCACTGAACGTCTCCTATCAACTACTGGCAGGAACACCTCCAACTAAACAGAGTAAATACACACACACACACACACACCTCCAACTAAACAGAGTAAATACACACACACACACACACACACACACACACACACACACACCTCCAACTAAACAGAGTAAATACACACACACACACACCTCCAACTAAACAGAGTAAATACACACACACACACCTCCAACTAAACAGAGTA
Organism: Coregonus lavaretus; assembly: GCF_964263955.1. NCBI lineage: Eukaryota > Metazoa > Chordata > Actinopteri > Salmoniformes > Salmonidae > Coregonus > Coregonus lavaretus. The sequence continues at coordinate 797,789 of NC_140009.1, read as the reverse complement.
AATACACACACACACACACACACACCTCCAACTAAACAGAGTAAATACACACACACACACACACACCTCCAACTAAACAGAGTAAATACACACACACACACACACACACACACACACACACACACCTCCAACTAAACAGAGTAAATACACACACACACACCTCCAACTAAACAGAGTAAATACACACACACACACCTCCAACTAAACAGAGTAAATACACACACACACACACACACACACACACACACCTCCAACTAAACAGAGTAAATACACACACACACACACACACACACCTCCAACTAAACAGAGTAAATACACACACCTCCAACTAAACAGAGTAAATACACACACACACACACACACACACCTCCAACTAAACAGAGTAAATACACACACACACACACACACACCTCCAACTAAACAGAGTAAACACACACACACACACACACACACCTCCAACTAAACAGAGTAAATACACACACACACACACCTCCAACTAAACAGAGTAAATACACACACACACACACACCCAACTAAACAGAGTAAATACACACACACACACACACCTCCAACTAAACAGAGTAAATACACACACACACACACCTCCAACTAAACAGAGTAAATACACACACACACACCTCCAACTAAACAGAGTAAATACACACACACACACACCTCCAACTAAACAGAGTAAATACACACACACACACACACACACACCTCCAACTAAACAGAGTAAATACACACACACACACACCTCCAACTAAACAGAGTAAATACACACACACACACACCTCCAACTAAACAGAGTAAATACACACACACACACCTCCAACTAAACAGAGTAAATACACACACACACACACACACCTCCAACTAAACAGAGTAAATACACACACACACACACACACACCTCCAACTAAACAGAGTAAATACACACACACACACCTCCAACTAAACAGAGTAAATACACACACACACACCTCCAACTAAACAGAGTAAATACACACACACACACACACACACCTCCAACTAAACAGAGTAAATACACACACACACACACACACACACACACACACCTCCAACTAAACAGAGTAAATACACACACACACACACCTCCAACTAAACAGAGTAAATACACACACACACACACACACACACACCTCCAACTAAACAGAGTAAATACACACACACACACACACACACACACCTCCAACTAAACAGAGTAAATACACACACACACACACACACACACACCTCCAACTAAACAGAGTAAATACACACACACACACACACACACCTCCAACTAAACAGAGTAAATACACACACACACACACACACACACACACACACCTCCAACTAAACAGAGTAAATACACACACACACACACCAACTAAACAGAGTAAATACACACACACACACACACCTCCAACTAAACAGAGTAAATACACACACAGACACACACACACCTCCAACTAAACAGAGTAAATACACACACACACCCAACTAAACACACACACACACACACACCTCCAACTAAACAGAGTAAATACACACACACACACACACCCAACTAAACAGAGTAAACACACACACACACACACACACACACACACACACCCCTCCAACTAAACAGAGTAAACACACACACACACTGTTCGGATTTTCCGTTATTTAGCCCTCCAAAAAGGCTCACCAGGAAGCACACAATGTCATGACTCGTGTTTTGTCCTTAATTTTATTTTAAATCAAATGACCATAGGTCATAAACCTGAATTACAACAAACAAATAATGACAATATATTATTCAAATATATAATGTAAATATTATTCAAATAATATAATATAATAATAATGTAAATAATGAAAATCAAATAAGCCTACAACACCATCAAAAATGTGGTAAATCTGGCTTAAAACAACATTGACTACATCACCCAGAATGCCTAGCGCCAGAGGAGCATGCGCACAGCGACTCCGCCGTTGCCACGGACGCTGCCACAGGACACAGAACCCATGCCACCACATGCCTCGTACAAAGGACCCACATACGCACAAACGCAACACAACGCGGCGCTCCACCATGGATCACCGAACCAAACCACCGCTATCACCACCGCCACCAGAAACCAGCAGAGTGCTCCGAACAATCAGCACAACGCAAATGGCTGATAATGATAGCCTAATGCTATACAGCATCTGGGTCGCTGAGCTACAGGTTACTCTCGGCCAACTAACACCGACACAGTGAGGTAAACGTTCAGTGCTCAAACATATAAGTGACTTAAACATTAATGCTAGACTGTGAGTAGTTCGCAGTTACATACCAACGGGCTGTGTGCTCCTGATGATTGTCTGCCGTGAAATGATTACCAGGTGCCATAATTTAAGTCTCTAGTGAAGCTGCGCATGCGCACATAACGTAACATATCCGAGCATCTAAGAAACTTTGATTGAACACATCAGACCCATTTGCTTCTCTTTTATATATATATATATATTATTGTTTTTTTTCTCTTTTTTCTTTTCCTGAGTGAGCTAGAAGTCTCAACACACACACACACCTCCTACTGAACAGAGTAAACACACAGACACACACACACACACACACACACACACACACCTCCTACTGAACAGAGTTAGTGTATATTTAAAGTGATTTTTGAACAGTCTACCAGTCAACTCTACCAGACAGTCATCTCTGTACCATCTCTTCAGACAACCTCAGGCTGCACTAAGTAGTACACACACACCAGTGGAGGCTGGTGGGAGGAGCTATAGGAGGACGGGCTCATTGGAATGGAATCAATGGAACGGAGTCAAACATGCAATTTCCATATATTTGATGTTTGATATCGCTCCTCTAACACACACTAATGTAACGTTATGACTATAACTACTGTTCCCTGGAGGAGGGAAACGGGGTACAACATGACTATAACTACTGTTCCCTGGAGGAGGGAAACGGGGTACAACATGACTATAACTACTGTTCCCTGGAGGAGGGAAACGAGGTACAACATGACTATAACTACTGTTCCCTGGAGGAGGGAAACGGGGTACAACATGACTATAACTACTGTTCTCTGGAGGAGGGAAACGAGGTACAACATGACTATAACTACTGTTCCCTGGAGGAGGGAAACGGGGTACAACATGACTATAACTACTGTTCCCTGGAGGAGGGAAACGGGGTACAACATGACTATAACTACTGTTCCCTGGAGGAGGGAAACGGGGTACAACATGACTATAACTACTGTTCCCTGGAGGAGGGAAACGGGGTACAACATGACTATAACTACTGTTCCCTGGAGGAGGGAAACGGGGTACAACATGACTATAACTACTGTTCCCTGGAGGAGGGAAACGAGGTACAACATGACTATAACTACTGTTCCCTGGAGGAGGGAAACGGGGTACAACATGACTATAACTACTGTTCCCTGGAGGAGGGAAACGGGGTACAACATGACTATAACTACTGTTCCCTGGAGGAGGGAAACGGGGTACAACATGACTATAACTACTGTTCCCTGGAGGAGGGAAACGGGGTACAACATGACTATAACTACTGTTCCCTGGAGGAGGGAAACGGGGTACAACATGACTATAACTACTGTTCCCTGGAGGAGGGAAACGGGGTACAACATGACTATAACTACTGTTCCCTGGAGGAGGGAAACGAGGTACAACATGACTATAACTACTGTTCCCTGGAGGAGGGAAACGGGGTACAACATGACTATAACTACTGTTCCCTGGAGGAGGGAAACGAGGTACAACATGACTATAACTACTGTTCCCTGGAGGAGGGAAACGAGGTACAACATGACTATAACTACTGTTCCCTGGAGGAGGGAAACGAGGTACAACATGACTATAACTACTGTTCCCTGGAGGAGGGAAACGAGGTACAACATGACTATAACTACTGTTCCCTGGAGGAGGGAAACGAGGTACAACATGACTATAACTACTGTTCCCTGGAGGAGGGAAACGAGGTACAACATGACTATAACTACTGTTCCCTGGAGGAGGGAAACGGGGTACAACATGACTATAACTACTGTTCCCTGGAGGAGGGAAACGAGGTACAACATGACTATAACTACTGTCCCGTCTCTCTCGCTCTCTCTCTCTCCTCTCCTCTCTCTCTCTTTCTCTCTCTCGTACCTGACTGTCAGGCTTCTCTCTCTCTCAGAGCTGACTATCAGGCTGTTCTCTCAATTCAATTTAAGGGCTTTATTGGCATGGGAAACGTATGTTAACTTTGCCAAAGCAATTGAAATAAACAATAAATATTAACAGTAAACATTACACTCAGAAGTTTCAAAATAATAAAGACATTTCAAATTTCATATTATGTCTATATACAGTGTTGTAACGATGTGCAAATAGTTAAAGTACAAATGGGAAAATAAATAAACATAAATATGGGTTGTATTTACAATGGTGTTTGTTCTTCACTGGTTGCCATTTTCTTGAGGCAACAGGTCACCAATCTTGCTGCTGTGATGGCACACTGTGGTTTTTCACACAGTAGATAAGGGAGTTTATCAAAATTGGGTTTGTTTTTGAATTCTTTGTGGATCTCTGTAATCTGAGGGACATATGTGTCTCTTGGCAGGAGGTTAGGAAGTGCAGCTCAGTTTCCACCTCATTTTGTGGGCAGTGTGCACATAGCATGTCTTCTCTTGAGAGCCAGGTCTGCCTACAGCGGCCTTTCTCAATAGCAAGGCTATGCTCACCGAGTCTGTACATAGTCAAAGCGTTCCTTAATTTTGGGTCAGTCACAGTGGTCAGGTATTCTTCCACTGTGTACTCTCTGTTTAGGGACAAATAGCATTCTAGTTTGTGCTGTTTTTTTGTTAACTCTTTCCAATTTGTCAAGTAATTCTATTTTTTGTTTTCTCATGATTTGGTTGGGTCTAATTGTGTTGTTGTCCTGGGGCTCTGTGGGGTCTGTTTGTGTTTGTGAACAGAGCTCCAGGACCAGCTTGCTTAGGGGACTCTTCTCCAAGTTCATCTCTCTGTAGGTGATGGCTTTGTTATGGAAGGTTTGGGAATTTAACGTCTCTTTTCTGGATTTTGATCATTAGCGGGTATCAGCCTAATTCTGCTCTGCATGCATTATTTAGTGTTTTACGTTGTACACTAAGGACATTTTTGCAGAATTCTGCATGCAGAGTCTCAATTTGGTGTTTGTCCCAGTTTTGTGAATTCTTGGTTGGTGAGCGGACCCCAGACCTCACAACCATAAAGGGCAATGGGTTCTATAACTGATTCAAGTATTTTTAGCCAGATCCTAATTGGTATGTCGAATTTTATGTTCCTTTTGATGGCGTAGAAGGCCCTTCTTGCCTTGTCTCTCAGATCGTTCACAGCTTTGTGGAAGTTACCTGTGGCGCTGATGTTTAGGCCGAGGTATGTATAGTTTTTTGTGTGCTCTAGGGCAACGGTGTCTAGATGGAATTTGTATTTGTGGTCCTGGCAACTGGACCTTTTTTGGAACACCATTATTTTTGTCTTACTGAGATTTACTGTCAGGGCCCAGGTCTGACAGAATCTGTGCAGAAGATCTAGGTGCTGCTGTAGGCCCTCCTTGGTTGGTGACCGAAGCACCAGATCATCAGCAAACAGTAGACATTTCACTTCAGAGGCCGGGTGCTGCAGACTGTTCTAGTGCCCTCACCAATTCGTTGATATATATATATGTTGAAGAGGGTGGGGCTTAAACTGCATCCCTGTCTCACCCCACGGTCCTGTGGAAAGAAATGAGTGTGTTTTTTGCCAATTTTAACCTCACACTTGTTGTTTGTGTACATGGATTTTATAATGTCGTATGTTTTTCCCCGAACCCCAACTTTTGTGGATTGGGGTGATCCATCCTTGGTTCCAAATATTGGGGAAGATGCCAGAGCTAAGGATGATGTTAAAGAGTTTAAGTATAGCCAATCGGAATTTGTGGTCTGTATATTTGATCATTTCATTGAGGATACCATCAACACCACAGGCCTTTTTGGGTTGGAGGGTTTGTATTTTGTCCTGTAGTTCATTCAATGTAATTGGAGAATCCAGTGGGTTCTGGTAGTCTTTAATAGTTGATTCTAAGATTTGTATTTGATCATGTATATGTTTTTGCTGTTTGTTCTTTGTTATAGGGCCAAAAAGATTGGAGAAGTGGTTTATCCATACATCTCTATTTTGGATAGATAGCTCTTTGTTGTTTGTTTAGTGTTTTCCAATTTTCCCAGAAGTGGTTAGTCTATGGATTCTTCAATTACTTTGAGCTGATTTCTGACGTGCTGTTCCTTCTTTTTCCGTAGTGTATTTCTGTATTGTTTTAGTGATTCACCATAGTGAAGGCGTAGGCTCAGGTTTTTTGGGTGTCTGTGTTTTTGGTTGGATAGGTTTCTCAATTTCTTTCTTAGGTTTTTGCATTCTTCATCAAACCATTTGTCACTGTTGTTACTTTTCGGTATTCTGTTAGAGATTTTTAGATTTGATAGGGAAGCTGAGAGGTCAAATATACTGTTTAGGTTTTCTACTGCCAAGTTTACACCTTCACTATTACAGTGGAACGTTTTGTCCAGGAAGTTGTCTAAAAGGGATTGAATTTGTTGTTGCCTAATTGTTTTTTTGGTAGGTTTCGACACTACTTTCCTTCCATCTATAGCATGTCTTAATATTATTCAGTTCCTTTGGCTTTGATGCCTCATGATTCAGTATTGCTCTGTTCAAGTAGACTGTGATTTTGCTGTGATCTGATAGGGGTGTCAGTGGGCTGATTGTGAACGCTCTGAGAGACTCTGGGTTGAGGTCAGTGATAAAGTAGTCTACAGTACTACTGCCAAGAGATGAGCTATAGGTGTACCTACCATAGGAGTCCCCTCGAAGCCTACCATTGACTATGTACATACCCAGAGTGCGACAGAGCTGTAGGAGTTGTGACCTGTTTTTGTTGGTTATGTTGTCGTAGTTGTGCCTAGGGGGGCATATGGGGGAGGGAATGCTGTCTCCTCTCTCTGTCTCCAGAATACCTAACCATCAGGCTGTTCTCTCTCTCTCTCTCCAGAATACCTAACCATCAGGCTGTTCTCTCTCTCTCTCTCCAGAGTACCTAACCATCAGGCTGTTCTCTCTCTCTCCAGAGTACCTAACCATCAGGCTGTTCTCTCTCTCTCTCCAGAGTACCTAACCATCAGGCTGTTCTCTCTCTCTCTCTCCAGAGTACCTAACCATCAGGCTGTTCTCTCTCTCTCCAGAGTACCTAACCATCAGGCTGTTCTCTCTCTCTCTCTCCAGAGTACCTAACCATCAGGCTGTTCTCTCTCTCTCCAGAGTACCTAACCATCAGGCTGTTCTCTCTCTCTCCAGAATACCTAACCATCAGGCTGTTCTCTCTCTCTCCAGAGTACCTGACCATCAGGCTGTTCTCTCTCTCTCTCCAGAGTACCTAACCATCAGGCTGTTCTCTCTCTCTCTCCAGAGTACCTAACCATCAGGCTGTTCTCTCTCTCTCTCTCCAGAGTACCTAACCATCAGGCTGTTCTCTCTCTCTCCAGAGTACCTAACCATCAGGCTGTTCTCTCTCTCTCTCTCCAGAATACCTAACCATCAGGCTGTTCTCTCTCTCTCCAGAGTACCTGACCATCAGGCTGTTCTCTCTCTCTCTCCAGAATACCTAACCATCAGGCTGTTCTCTCTCTCTCTCCAGAGTACCTAACCATCAGGCTGTTCTCTCTGTCTCCAGAGTACCTAACCATCAGGCTGTTCTCTCTCTCTCTCTCCAGAGTACCTAACCATCAGGCTGTTCTCTCTCTCTCCAGAGTACCTGACCATCAGGCTGTTCTCTCTCTCTCTCCAGAATACCTAACCATCAGGCTGTTCTCTCTCTCTCTCCAGAGTACCTAACCATCAGGCTGTTCTCTCTGTCTCCAGAGTACCTAACCATCAGGCTGTTCTCTCTCTCTCCAGAATACCTAACCATCAGGCTGTTCTCTCTCTCTCTCTCCAGAGTACCTAACCATCAGGCTGTTCTCTCTCTCTCTCTCCAGAGTACCTAACCATCAGGCTGTTCTCTCTCTCTCTCTCTCCAGAGTACCTGACCATTGGGCTGTGCTCCGTGAGTCGTCCTAAAGGCACCTATCTGATCTCCACCTTGTCCTCCATCTTCTCCCGCTCCTCCCCGGCAGAGCTGAGCTCCATGGTGGTGGTGGTACTGCTGGCAGACTTCGATGCCCAATGGAGAGAGACCACGCTGGGGGAGATTACAGCTACCTTCCCCTCCCAGCTGGAGGCAGAGCAGCTATTGGTGGTACATGCCCCCAAGCAGTACTACCCACCATTAACAGGTACAATAGCAGTACTACCCACTAGTAACAGGTCAGTTGGTTAGCTGGTCAGTCGGTTAGCTGGACAGTCGGTTAGTTGGTGAGATGGTTAACTAGTTGTTTCTATGTTTTAGGCCTGAAAAGGAACTATAATGACAACGCAGACCGTGTGACGTTTCGCTCCAAACAGAACGTTGACTATAGCTTCCTGCTTCAGTTCTGCGCTGGGCGGAGCCTGCTCTACCTGCAGCTGGAGGACGACGTCTCCTGCTCGCAGAACTTCCTGTCTGCCATCAGGGGGCGTGTCCAGCAACAGGAAGTGGTGGGCGGAGTACCCTGGGCCACGTTGGAGTTCTCAGCGCTGGGCTACATCGGGAAGCTGTACCACTCAGAACACCTCCCCCTCCTCTCACGCTTCCTCTTCCTGTTCTACCAGGAAATGCCCTGCGACTTCCTGTTCAGTCACTTCCGGGTGCTTTTGACACAGGGTGAGGCGATCCGCTTCACGCCCTCACTGTTTCAACACATGGGCTCATACTCCTCGTTCCTGGGGACATTCAACAAGCTGAAGGACGAAGACTTTGAGGCGGACCTCTACACCAACCCTCCTGCTGATGTCTATAGTGACATACCAGGTAGAAACACACACACACACAATGCAGTGTGGAAAGGCCCCATAAGGACCCTGTGGCGGCTCTGGTCTGGCTATATAAAGAGCATTTCACTGGAAGGTTGTATTTGGTGCCTGTGACAAATAACATTTGATTTGATTTGATATCTAACATGTATCTCTGTGTCTGTGTGTCTAGCCTATGAGGACCATGTGGCGGCCATGGCCTGGTCTCCCGGTACTGGAACATTCTTCTGGGGGCGGAGTCCCTTTTCAGGGAACCACCTAACCGTCGCCTTCAAACAGCCTGCTGTGGTTACCGGCATTATCGTGGTGACAGGGTCAGCAGAGGGTCGTGACCAGTTGGCATCTGCGACCGTGGAGCTGGGTCTCCACCCGGTAACTGAGAAGACTGGGTTGGGGATAACGTGCCAGGAGTTCTATAGCGTGGGGGATCTGCAGGGAGGGAAGATGAACATGACGGACATACACAAGAAGAGATCTGGCCACGCCTCTTCCTGTCTGAAGATAAGAGTTACAGCCAATCAGAATGACTGGGTTATCATCAGGAAGATCAGGATTACTACAGAGGTGGAATGAATACACTGAACACACACACACACACACACACACACACACACACACACACACTCTGAACAGACACACACACACACTGAACAGACACACACACACACACACTGAACACACACACACACGCACTCTGAACAGACACACACACACACTGAACACACACACACACTCTGAACAGACACACACACACACTGAACAGACACACACACACACACACTGAACACACACACACACACACACACTCTGAACAGACACACACACACACTGAACACACACACACACACACACACACACACACACACACACTCTGAACAGACACACACACACACTGAATATACACACACACACACTCTGAACACACACACACACACACACTCTGAACAGACACACACACACACACTGAATATACACACACACACACACACACACACTCTGAACAGACACACACACACACACACTCTGAACAGACACACACACACACACTGAATATACACACACACACACACACACACTCTGAACAGACACACACACACACACACACACACTCTGAACAGACACACACACACACACTGAATACACACACACACACACACACACACTCTGAACAGACACACACACACACACTGAATATACACACACACACACACACACACTCTGAACAGACACACACACACACACACACACACACACACACACTCTGAACAGACACACACACACACACTGAATACACACACACACACACACACACACACACACACACACACACAATGAACAGACACACACTGAATGTAGCTGAGGTGAACGCGTCCAGCCCCGTCTGCAACTTCAAAATCACTGTCACCTTGGGAACAGGGAATTTCGTCTTGGTCTAATGGTTAAGATATTGGTAATATCTAATGCTTGTGTTTCTAGCTCCAACAGTGAAGTAATATCTAATGCTTGTGTTTCTAGCTCCGACAGTGAAGTAATATCTAATGCTTGTGTTTCTAGCTCCGACAGTGAAATAATATCTAATGCTTGTGTTTCTAGCTCCGACAGTGAAGTAATATCTAATGCTTGTGTTTCTATCTCCGACAGTGAAGTAATACTCCAACAGCGCAGTAATACTCCAACAGCGCAGTAATACTCCAACAGTGCAGTAATACTCCCACAGTGCAGTAATACTCCAACAGTACAGTAATACTCCAACAGTGCAGTAATACTCCAACAGTGCAGTAATACTCCCACAGTGCAGTAATACTCCAACAGTGCAGTAATACTCCAACAGTGCAGTAATACTCCCACAGTGCAGTAATACTCCAACAGTGCAGTAATACTCCAACAGTGCAGTAATACTCCAACAGTACAGTAATACTCCAACAGTGCAGTAATACTCCAACAGTACAGTAATACTCCAACAGTGCAGTAATACTCCCACAGTGCAGTAATACTCCAACAGTACAGTAATACTCCCACAGTACAGTAATACTCCAACAGTACAGTAATACTCCAACAGTGCAGTAATACTCCCACAGTGCAGTAATACTCCAACAGTGCAGTAATACTCCAACAGTGCAGTAATACTCCAACAGTGCAGTAATACTCCAACGGTGCAGTAATACTCCAACGGTGCAGTAATACTCCAACAGTGCAGTAATACTCCAACAGTGCAGTAAAACTCCAACAGTGCAGTAATACTCCAACAGTGCAGTAATACTCCAACAGTACAGTAATACTCCAACAGTGCAGTAATACTCCAACAGTGCAGTAATACTCCCACAGTGCAGTAATACTCCCACAGTGCAGTAATACTCCAACAGTGCAGTAATACTCCAACAGTGCAGTAATACTCCAACAGTGCAGTAATACTCCAACAGTACAGTAATACTCCAACAGTACAGTAATACTCCAACGGTACAGTAATACTCCAACAGTGCAGTAATACTCCAACAGTGCAGTAATACTCCAACAGTGCAGTAATACTCCAACAGTGCAGTAATACTCCCACAGAGCAGTAATACTCCAACAGTGCAGTAATACTCCAACGGTGCAGTAATACTCCAACGGTGCAGTAATACTCCAACGGTGCAGTAATACTCCCACAGTGCAGTAATACTCCAACAGTGCAGTAATACTCCAACAGTGCAGTAATACTCCCACAGTGCAGTAATACTCCAACAGTACAGTAATACTCCCACAGTGCAGTAATACTCCAACAGTGCAGTAATACTCCAACAGTGCAGTAATACTCCCACAGTGCAGTAATACTCCAACAGTGCAGTAATACTCCAACAGTGCAGTAATACTCCAACAGTGCAGTAATACTCCAACAGTACAGTAATACTCCAACAGTGCAGTAATACTCCAACAGTGCAGTAATACTCCAACAGTGCAGTAATACTCCAACAGTGCAGTAATACTCCAACAGTGCAGTAATACTCCAACAGTGCAGTAATACTCCAACAGTACAGTAATACTCCAAGAGTGCAGTAATACTCCAAGAGTGCAGTAATACTCCAAGAGTGCAGTAATACTCCAAGAGTGCAGTAATACTCCAAGAGTGCAGTAATACTCCAAGAGTGCAGTAATACTCCAAGAGTGCAGTAATACTCCAAGAGTGCAGTAATACTCCCACAGTGCAGTAATACTCCCACAGTGCAGTAATACTCCAACAGTGCAGTAATACTCCAACAGTGTAGTAATACTCCAACATTGCAGTAATACTCCCACAGTGCAGTAATACTCCAACAGTGCAGTAATACTCCCACAGTGCAGTAATACTCCAACAGTGCAGTAATACTCCAACAGTGCAGTAATACTCCAACAGTGCAGTAATACTCCAACAGTGCAGTAATACTCCAACAGTGCAGTAATACTCCAACAGAGCAGTAATACTCCAACAGAGCAGTAATACTCCAACAGAGCAGTAATACTACCTAGAAAACTATACTAAACAATACGCACAAAAGGAAAAAAATATCTGAACGAGAAATGTCAGAGTCTGGAATATAAATATACAGTGCCTTCAGAAAGTACTGATGATGATGATGATGATGATGATGATGATGATGATGTTGGATCTACACATGACTCCAGAGTGCTCAGTGAGAGGTGCCTCAACATGCTGTTTGAGTGCAATGTTGTTGACAAGGGGTACCCCCAGAGGAGGTGGCTGCTGACCCCTTTCCCACCACCTCTTCCCGGCACTCAGCTCAATTGTAACCGGTGAGGCAATAGGTCAAACATTTGATTTACTGACCTACAGTATATAGTGGACCTTATCTCACTATAATTACAACCCCATCACTACAACAGTTGGACCAATATATTTAAACCGGCACATGGTGGAGCTCTTTTTCAACTTTGACATTATAACGTTTCTAATACTACTTTTATATTATTTAATTTCTCATCTTTTAATACTATTGTATACATTGTGAACATGCGGAGTGTTTGATGTATTAATGTGTGATTTGTTCCCATTACGTTCAGGGATCTCAAGACATCAGGGAAAATCATCTGGTATCTGTCTGTCTGTCTGCCTCAAGTCAAATTTGTATTTATTAAAATAAAATCTATGCAAATACATTCACTGTTTTCCTCAACCACAACCGTCCCTTACACACACACACACACACACACACACACACACAGAACACCTCTGGCAGAGGTGTTCTCTCTAGTGGCCACCTCTGGCCTGCTGGCAGGCCACCTCTGGCCTGCTGGCCCCCCTTCCTCTGCTGAAGCACAGTTCCCGCTCAGCCCAGTCAAAACTGTTCGCTGCTCTGGCACCCCAATGGTGGAACAAGCTCCTCACGACGCCAGGACAGCGGAGTCACTCACCACCTTCCAGAGACACTTGAAACCTCACCTCTTTAAGGAATACCTGGGATAGGATAAAGTAATCCTTCTACCCCCCCTTAACCCCCCCCACCCCCCCACCCAAAATAAATACATTGTAAAGTGGTGATCCCACTGGCTATCATAAGTTGAATGCACCCATTTGTAAGTCGCTCTGGATAAGAGCGTCTGCTAAATGACGTAAATGTAAATGTAAATGTCTGTTCTCTCTAGTGGCTGTTCTCTCTAGTGGCTGCTCTCTCTCTGGCAGAGGTCTTCTCTCTGGTGGCTGTTCTCTCATGTGGCTGCTCTCTCTCTGGCAGAGGTCTTCTCTCTGGTGGCTGTTCTCTCTAGTTGCTGCTCTCTCTCTGGCAGAGGTCTTCTCTCTGGTGACTGCTTTACATTTACATTTACGTCATTTAGATGACGCTCTTATCCAGAGCGACTTACAAATTAGTGCATTCACCCTATAGCCAGTGGGATAACCACTTTAATATATATAACCACTTAACCATTTTTTTTTTTTTTTTTTGGTGGGGTGGGGTAAGGGGTGGGGTTAGAAGGATTACTTTATCCTATCCCAGGTGTTCCTTAAAGAGGTGGGGTTTCAAATGTCTCCGGAAGGTGGTGAGTGACTCCGCTGTCCTGGCGTCGTGAGGGAGCTTGTTCCACCATTGGGGTGCCAGAGCAGCGAACAGTTTTGACTGGGCTGAGCGGGAACTGTGCTTCAGCAGAGGTAGGGGAGCCAGCAGGCCAGAGGTGGATGAACGCAATGCCCTCGTTTGGGTGTAGGGACTGATCAGAGCCTGAAGGTACGGATGTGCCGTTCCCCTCACAGCTCCGTAGGCAAGCACCATGGTCTTGTAGCAGATGCGAGCTTCAACTGGAAGCCAGTGTAGTGTGCGGAGGAGCGGGGTGACGTGAGAGAACTTGGGAAGGTTGAACACCAGACGGGCTGCGGCATTCTGGATGAGTTGTAGGGGTTTAATGGCACAGGCAGGGAGCCCAGCCAACAGCAAGTTGCAGTAATCCAGACGGGAGATGACAAGTGCCTGGATTAGGACCTGTGCCGCTTCCTGTGTAAGGCAGGGTCGTACTCTCCGAATGTTGTAGAGCATGAACCTACAGGATCGGGTCACCGCCTTGATGTTAGCAGAGAACGACAGGGTGTTGTCCAGGGTCACGCCAAGGCTCTTCGCACTCTGGGAGGAGGACACAACGGAGTTGTCAACCGTGATGGCGAGATCATGGAATGGGCAGTCCTTCCCCGGGAGGAAGAGCAGCTCCGTCTTGCCGAGGTTCAGCTTGAGGTGGTGATCCGTCATCCATACTGATATGTCTGCCAGACATGCAGAGATGCGATTCGCCACCTGGTTATCAGAAGGGGGAAAGGAGAAGATTAGTTGTGTGTCGTCTGCGTAGCAATGATAGGAGAGGCCATGTGAGGATATGACAGAGCCAAGTGACTTGGTGTATAGCGAGAATAGGAGAGGGCCTAGAACTGAGCCCTGGGGGACACCAGTGGTGAGAGCACGTGGTGCGGAGACAGCTTCTCGCCACGCCACTTGGTAGGAGCGACCGGTCAGGTAGGACGCGATCCAAGAGTGAGCCACGCCGGAGATGCCCAGCTCGGAGAGGGTGGAGAGGAGGATCTGATGGTTCACAGTATCAAAGGCAGCAGACAGGTCTAGAAGGACAAGAGCAGAGGAGAGAGAGTTAGCTTTAGCAGTGCGGAGAGCCTCCGTGACACAAAGAGCAGTCTCAGTTGAATGACCAGTCTTGAAACCTGACTGGTTTGAATCAAGAAGGTAATTCTGAGAGAGATAGCAAGAGAGTTGGCTAAAGACGGCACGCTCAATAGTTTTGGAGAGAAAAGAAAGAAGGGATACTGGTCTGTAGTTGTTGACATCAGAGGGATCGAGTGTTGTTTTTTTGAGAAGGGGTGCAACTCTCACTCTCTTGAAGACGGAAGGGACATAGCCAGCGGTCAAGGATGAGTTGATCAGCGAGGTGAGGTAAGGGAGAAGGTCACCGGAGATGGTCTGGAGAAGAGAGGAGGGGATAGGGTCAAGCGGGCAGGTTGTTGGGCGGCCGGCCGTCACAAGTCGCAAGATTTTATCTAGAGAGAGAGGGGAGAAAGAAGTCAAAGCATAGGGTAGGGCAGTGTGAGCAGGACCAGCAGTGTCATTTGACTTAACAAACGAGGATCGGATGTCGTCAACCTTCCTTTTCAAAATGGTTGACGAAGTCATCCACAGAGAGGGAGGAGGGGGGAGGGGAGGAGGTTCAGCAGGGAGGAGAAGGTGGCAAAGATCTTCCTAGGGTTAGAGGCAGATGCTTGGAATTTAGAGTGGTAGAAAGTGGCCTTAGCAGCAGAAACAGATGAAGAAAATGTAGAGAGGAGGGAGTGAAAAGATGCCAGGTCCGCAGGGAGTCTAGTTTTCCTCAATTTCCGCTCGGCTGCCCGGAGCCCTGTTCTGTGAGGTCACAATGAGTCATCAAGCCACGGAGCTGGAGGGGAGGACCGAGCCGGCCGGGAGAATAGGGGACATAGAGAGTCAAAGGATGCAGAAAGGGAGGAGAGGAGGGTTGAGGAGGCAGAATCAGGAGATTGGAGGGAGAAGGATTGAGCAGAGGGAAGAGATGATAGGATGGAAGAGGAGAGAGGAGCGGGAGAGAGAGCGAAGGTTGCGACGGCGCATTACCATCTGAGTAGGGGCAGAGTGAGTAGTGTTGGAGGAGAGCGAGAGAGAAAAGGATACAAAGTAGTGGTCGGAGACATGGAGGGGAGTTGCAGTGAGATTAGTAGAAGAACAGCATCTAGTAAAGATGAGGTCAAGCGTATTGCCTGCCTTGTGAGTAGGGGGGATGGTGAGAGGGTGAGGTCAAAAGAGAGGAGTGGAAAGAAGGAGGCAGAGAGAAATGAGTCAAAGGTAGACGTAGGGAGGTTGAAGTCCCCCAGAACTGTGAGGGGTGAGCCATCCTCAGGAAAGGAACTTATCAAGGCGTCAAGCTCATTGATGAACTCTCCAAGGGAACCTGGAGGGCGATAAATGACAAGGATGTTAAGCTTAAATGGGCTAGTGACTGTGACAGCATGGAATTCAAATGAGGAGATAAACAGAGGGGTCAGGGGAAAAATTGAGAATGTCCACTTGGGAGAGATGAGGATTCCTGTGCCACCACCCCGCTGACCAGATGCTCTCGGGGTATGCGAGAACACATGGTCAGACGAGGAGAGAGCAGTAGGAGTAGCAGTGTTTTCAGTGGTAATCCATGTTTCCGTCAGCTCCAAGAAGTCGAGGGACATTGCAGTAATACTCCAACAGTGCAGTAATACTCCCACAGTGCAGTAATACTCCAACAGTGCAGTAATACTCCAACAGTGCAGTAATACTCCAACAGTGTAGTAATACTCCAACATTGCAGTAATACTCCCACAGTGCAGTAATACTCCAACAGTGCAGTAATACTCCCACAGTGCAGTAATACTCCAACAGTGCAGTAATACTCCAAGAGTGCAGTAATACTCCAAGAGTGCAGTAATACTTCAAGAGTGCAGTAATACTCCAAGAGTGCAGTAATACTCCAACAGTGCAGTAATACTCCAACAGTGCAGTAATACTCCAACAGTGCAGTAATACTCCCACATTGCAGTAATACTCCCACAGTGCAGTAATACTCCAACAGTGCAGTAATACTCCAACAGTGTAGTAATACTCCAACATTGCAGTAATACTCCCACAGTGCAGTAATACTCCAACAGTGCAGTAATACTCCCACAGTGCAGTAATACTCCAACAGTGCAGTAATACTCCCACAGTGCAGTAATACTCCAACAGTGCAGTAATACTCCAACAGTGCAGTAATACTCCGACAGTGCAGTAATACTCCAACAGAGCAGTAATACTCCAACAGAGCAGTAATACTCCAACAGAGCAGTAATACTACCTAGAAAACTATACTAAACAATACGCACAAAAGGAAAAAAATATCTGAACGGGGAGGAGGTTCAGCAGGGAGGAGAAGGTGGCAAAGAGCTTCCTAGGGTTAGAGGCAGATGCTTGGAATTTAGAGTGGTAGAAAGTGGCCTTAGCAGCAGAAACAGATGAAGAAAATGTAGAGAGGAGGGAGTGAAAAGATGCCAGGTCCGCAGGGAGTCTAGTTTTCCTCAATTTCCGCTCGGCTGCCCGGAGCCCTGTTCTGTGAGGTCACAATGAGTCATCAAGCCACGGAGCTGGAGGGGAGGACCGAGCCGGCCGGGAGAATAGGGGACATAGAGAGTCAAAGGATGCAGAAAGGGAGGAGAGGAGGGTTGAGGAGGCAGAATCAGGAGATTGGAGGGAGAAGGATTGAGCAGAGGGAAGAGATGATAGGATGGAAGAGGAGAGAGGAGCGGGAGAGAGAGCGAAGGTTGCGACGGCGCATTACCATCTGAGTAGGGGCAGAGTGAGTAGTGTTGGAGGAGAGCGAGAGAGAAAAGGATACAAAGTAGTGGTCGGAGACATGGAGGGGAGTTGCAGTGAGATTAGTAGAAGAACAGCATCTAGTAAAGATGAGGTCAAGCGTATTGCCTGCCTTGTGAGTAGGGGGGATGGTGAGAGGGTGAGGTCAAAAGAGAGGAGTGGAAAGAAGGAGGCAGAGAGAAATGAGTCAAAGGTAGACGTAGGGAGGTTGAAGTCCCCCAGAACTGTGAGGGGTGAGCCATCCTCAGGAAAGGAACTTATCAAGGCGTCAAGCTCATTGATGAACTCTCCAAGGGAACCTGGAGGGCGATAAATGACAAGGATGTTAAGCTTAAATGGGCTAGTGACTGTGACAGCATGGAATTCAAATGAGGAGATAAACAGAGGGGTCAGGGGAAAAATTGAGAATGTCCACTTGGGAGAGATGAGGATTCCTGTGCCACCACCCCGCTGACCAGATGCTCTCGGGGTATGCGAGAACACATGGTCAGACGAGGAGAGAGCAGTAGGAGTAGCAGTGTTTTCAGTGGTAATCCATGTTTCCGTCAGCTCCAAGAAGTCGAGGGACATTGCAGTAATACTCCAACAGTGCAGTAATACTCCCACAGTGCAGTAATACTCCAACAGTGCAGTAATACTCCAACAGTGCAGTAATACTCCAACAGTACAGTAATACTCCAACAGTACAGTAATACTCCAACAGTACAGTAATACTCCAACGGTACAGTAATAATCCAACAGTGCAGTAATACTCCAACAGTGCAGTAATACTCCAACAGTGCAGTAATACTCCAACAGTGCAGTAATACTCCCACAGAGCAGTAATACTCCAACAGTGCAGTAATACTCCAACAGTGCAGTAATACTCCAACAGTGCAGTAAAACTCCAACAGTGTAGTAATACTCCCACAGTGCAGTAATACTCCAACAGTGCAGTAATACTCCAACAGTACAGTAATACTCCCACAGTGCAGTAATACTCCAACAGTGCAGTAATACTCCAAGAGTGCAGTAATACTCCAAGAGTGCAGTAATACTCCAACAGTGCAGTAATACTCCAACAGTGCAGTAATACTCCCACAGTGCAGTAATACTCCCACAGTGCAGTAATACTCCAACAGTGCAGTAATACTCCGACAGTGCAGTAATACTCCAACAGTGCAGTAATATTCCCACAGTGCAGTAATACTCCAACAGTGCAGTAATACTCCCACAGTGCAGTAATACTCCAACAGTACAGTAATACTCCCACAGTGCAGTAATACTCCAACAGTGCAGTAATACTCCAACAGTGCAGTACTACTCCCACAGTGCAGTAATACTCCCACAGTACAGTAATACTCCAACAGTGCAGTAATACTCCAACAGTGCAGTAATACTCCAACAGTGCAGTAATACTCCAACAGTGCAGTAATACTCCAACAGTGCAGTAATACTCCCACAGTGCAGTAATACTCCAACAGTGCAGTAATACTCCAACAGTGCAGTAATACTCCAACAGTACAGTAATACTCCAAGAGTGCAGTAATACTCCAAGAGTGCAGTAATACTCCAAGAGTGCAGTAATACTCCAAGAGTGCAGTAATACTCCAACAGTGCAGTAATACTCCAACAGTGCAGTAATACTCCCACATTGCAGTAATACTCCCACAGTGCAGTAATACTCCAACAGTGCAGTAATACTCCAACAGTGTAGTAATACTCCAACATTGCAGTAATACTCCCACAGTGCAGTAATACTCCAACAGTGCAGTAATACTCCCACAGTGCAGTAATACTCCAACAGTGCAGTAATACTCCAAGAGTGCAGTAATACTCCAAGAGTGCAGTAATACTTCAAGAGTGCAGTAATACTCCAAGAGTGCAGTAATACTCCAACAGTGCAGTAATACTCCAACAGTGCAGTAATACTCCAACAGTGCAGTAATACTCCCACATTGCAGTAATACTCCCACAGTGCAGTAATACTCCAACAGTGCAGTAATACTCCAACAGTGTAGTAATACTCCAACATTGCAGTAATACTCCCACAGTGCAGTAATACTCCAACAGTGCAGTAATACTCCCACAGTGCAGTAATACTCCAACAGTGCAGTAATACTCCCACAGTGCAGTAATACTCCAACAGTGCAGTAATACTCCAACAGTGCAGTAATACTCCAACAGTGCAGTAATACTCCAACAGAGCAGTAATACTCCAACAGAGCAGTAATACTCCAACAGAGCAGTAATACTACCTAGAAAACTATACTAAACAATACGCACAAAAGGAAAAAAATATCTGAACGGGGAGGAGGTTCAGCAGGGAGGAGAAGGTGGCAAAGAGCTTCCTAGGGTTAGAGGCAGATGCTTGGAATTTAGAGTGGTAGAAAGTGGCCTTAGCAGCAGAAACAGATGAAGAAAATGTAGAGAGGAGGGAGTGAAAAGATGCCAGGTCCGCAGGGAGTCTAGTTTTCCTCAATTTCCGCTCGGCTGCCCGGAGCCCTGTTCTGTGAGGTCACAATGAGTCATCAAGCCACGGAGCTGGAGGGGAGGACCGAGCCGGCCGGGAGAATAGGGGACATAGAGAGTCAAAGGATGCAGAAAGGGAGGAGAGGAGGGTTGAGGAGGCAGAATCAGGAGATTGGAGGGAGAAGGATTGAGCAGAGGGAAGAGATGATAGGATGGAAGAGGAGAGAGGAGCGGGAGAGAGAGCGAAGGTTGCGACGGCGCATTACCATCTGAGTAGGGGCAGAGTGAGTAGTGTTGGAGGAGAGCGAGAGAGAAAAGGATACAAAGTAGTGGTCGGAGACATGGAGGGGAGTTGCAGTGAGATTAGTAGAAGAACAGCATCTAGTAAAGATGAGGTCAAGCGTATTGCCTGCCTTGTGAGTAGGGGGGATGGTGAGAGGGTGAGGTCAAAAGAGAGGAGTGGAAAGAAGGAGGCAGAGAGAAATGAGTCAAAGGTAGACGTAGGGAGGTTGAAGTCCCCCAGAACTGTGAGGGGTGAGCCATCCTCAGGAAAGGAACTTATCAAGGCGTCAAGCTCATTGATGAACTCTCCAAGGGAACCTGGAGGGCGATAAATGACAAGGATGTTAAGCTTAAATGGGCTAGTGACTGTGACAGCATGGAATTCAAATGAGGAGATAAACAGAGGGGTCAGGGGAAAAATTGAGAATGTCCACTTGGGAGAGATGAGGATTCCTGTGCCACCACCCCGCTGACCAGATGCTCTCGGGGTATGCGAGAACACATGGTCAGACGAGGAGAGAGCAGTAGGAGTAGCAGTGTTTTCAGTGGTAATCCATGTTTCCGTCAGCGCCAAGAAGTCGAGGGACTGGAGGGTAGCATAGGCTGAGATGAACTCTGCCTTGTTGGCAGCAGAACGGCAGTTCCAGAGGGACCACCAGGTTAGAGAGGCAGCAGCCACGCGGTGTGAGGCGTTTGTATAGCCTGTGCGGAGAGGAGAGAACAGGGATAGACAGAGGCATAGTTGACAGGCTGCAGAAAATGGCTACAATAATGCAAAGGAGATCGGAATGAAATGAACTAAACATCTGGGAAAGGAGAGAGCAGTGCCTCCCTCACCACAATACCCAAATATAACTCTCCCAACTTCCACCTCAGAAACTATAATTGTTGTAAACTACAGCGGTTCAATGTTTTCTAGGAATAGACTAACTTAGTTTATTCAGCTAGCTAACTAGGTACAGTATTCTTTGGTGAAAATCGTCCAGGGCACCTAGTCATAAGACGCCACAGCCAGCTAGCATGCCGGACTCCAACAACACGGTTTAGCACCAATACTCGGCCACAACAAACCACCAGTGTGTCAACACGCCAAGCAGATCGTTCGTGTCCGTGTCTAACGTTGTGGGTTAGTCCCGACAGCTTGAGCGAGTCCGTCGTCAACTTATTCAGCCAGTTAGTTAGCTAGAATAGTTAGCATACTAGCTAGCCATTGCTTTCAGACAAAGAAGAAACCCCTCCTTTCACGGCACGAACACACAGAGAGAGCAAAAGTGGCTTTCAAGTTAAAACCCTCACTTTAGCACCCATTGACACTGGCAGAATTTATATTTATATTAACATACAGTTAATGATCTATAGTTCTACCATTAGCTTCCTCATAAGGAGAATAACTACAGATCAGTATCTCATTGAATTCTTAGTCTAAATTACTATAAATGTAGCAGTGTGTAGACCTCCACAATCAACCTGATACCCCAAATCACAACCCTGTCCTTCCCTGGCACTCAATCTTCTGGCGTCTCTTCATTATGTTCTTCAGATAGCTTCATAGTTCAACTTGGATTGTCCATGACAATGTCCCAATTTCAATGTCTCACCTGAGCCGCCACCACCTCTACCCCCATTATGTTTTGTCCATTTGCCAACCAGTATACCAGCACCATGAGAGATGATGTATTTGAACAGATCTCTCTTCATGCCCACTCCACATGGACTCCTGTCACACTCCTTAGAGAAAAGGCATGAGAGAGAAGGCAGTTGATAGCTTCGATTGGATGCTGGTTCTGATTCATGTCTCTTGGTAGAAGTGGTGCTTGACAGGAACGTCTTCTACGCCTTCGTTGCTCCTCTTCAGGGAAGCTAAGAGTCACTGCTACACAGACACAGACAGACACAAAATAAAAAACAATGCTACCCAATGGCGGGGCCCTCTTCCCCTTCTGTGGTTTGAACTCTCCTACAGTGGGACACATGGATCCAGGTATCTGTCTCTGCCACTTTTACCGTCATCGAGGTAGTCAGCAACCTGGTACGGGCCACTCCACCTAGGGTCTTTCCAGCTCTTTCTTCTGTAGTCTTTTACCACCACATAGTCTCCAGTGTGCAGACAATGCTCAGATTCTCCTGCTCATTCTCCCCTTCAGCGATTGTTTAAATGCAGCGTGATACGACGTTTGACTATTTGTAACCATCATTCGTGCTGTCGCCCATACATACTGCACCTTTTAGAAATCCACTGTCTTTGACTCTCGCAAGGATTCTCCAACCCCACTAAATTCAATGCTTTTTCCTGTAGCAAATATAGTCCATTTCTCAGCGTAAAGAATCAGTAATATTTGATCCCAAGCATCTGTTGAAAAGTTGTTTGAGATGTGGTCTCCTACATCTCCCTTAACATACATACGATAGGGTACTTTCATCAGTCCTGGAAGAAAAAGTATCAATGTTGTTAACATTCACTCTTAATTAGCAAGAAAACATGTAATTACAAACAAAACCTGATGAAGATAATTCCACTGTACTCTCTCAAATCATTAATCGTTTGTTTAAATCTAAATCCTGCTCCTTCGTGCAGGTTAGCCAGTTTGCTCCTTCGTGCAGGTTAGCCAGTCTGCTCCTTCGTGCAGGTTAGCCAGTCTGCTCCTTCGTGCAGGTTAGCCAGTCTGCTCCTTCGTGCAGGTTAGCCAGTCTGCTCCTTCATACAGGTTAGGCAGTCTGCTCCTTCATACAGGTTAGCCAGTCTGCTCCTTCGTGCAGGTTAGCCAGTCTGCTCCTTCGTGCAGGTTAGCCAGTCTGCTCCTTCGTGCAGGTTAGCCAGTTTGCTCCTTCGTGCAGGTTAGCCAGTCTGCTCCTTCGTGCAGGTTAGCCAGTCTGCTCCTTCGTGCAGGTTAGCCAGTCTGCTCCTTCGTGCAGGTTAGCCAGTCTGCTCCTTCATACAGGTTAGGCAGTCTGCTCCTTCGTGCAGGTTAGCCAGTCTGCTCCTTCGTGCAGGTTAGCCAGTCTAGTCACCAGGCCTTCCAGGTCCTGAGATCCCCGGGACACATAGTGAACCCATGTCCCCTTTTTCCAAAGGTTGGACACTGAGCTTTGTATATATCAGGCTTTTTAATTGTGTTTCTTTCTCAATTCTCTTTTTGATTTGCCTCCCGTAGCCCCTTGCTGTGACTCTTGGTCAGAGTCAGCACACTGTCTTAGTTCTTCACTTCCCTCATTACTTGTATCGTCCCACTCACTTCGCCCATCATCACTTTGTTCCCTTATCATTTCCTAGGTCTGCTATTATGCCCCTCAGTCCCCCATAGCCGTCCATGTCTAAGTGTGATTCCTTTCCTTTCTTTGGGGTGGAAGCCTGTGGCCTCCTTTTCCTCCTTTTAACTCTACATTCCCTGCTATTGAAACTAGTCCTGTGTCCTGAGGGTATTATCCCTCTTGTGTGTATGCTGGAGGTGCAGTTGAACCAGCCTTTTCCCTGCTATTGAAACTAGTCCTGTGTCCTGAGGGTAGTGTCCCCCTTGTGTGTATGCTGGAGGTGCAGTTGAACCAGCCTTTTCCCAGCTATTGAAACTAGTCCTGTGTCCTGAGGGTAGTGTCCCCCTTGTGTGTATGCTGGAGGTGCAGTTGAACCAGCCTTTTCCCTGCTATTGAAACTACTCCAACAGTGCAGTAATACTCCAACAGTGCAGTAATACTCCAACAGTGCAGTAATACTCCAACAGCGCAGTAATACTCCCACAGTGCAGTAATACTCCCACAGTGCAGTAATACTCCAACAGTGCAGTAATACTCCAACAGTGCAGTAATACTCCCACAGTGCAGTAATACTCCAACAGTGCAGTAATACTCCAACAGTGCAGTAATACTCCAACAGTGCAGTAATACTCCAACAGTGAAGTAATACTCCAACAGTGCAGTAATACTCCCACAGTGAAGTAATACTCCAACAGTGCAGTAATACTCCAACAGTGCAGTAATACTCCAACAGTGCAGTAATACTCCCACAGTGCAGTAATACTCCAACAGTACAGTAATACTCCCACAGTGCAGTAATACTCCAACAGTGCAGTAATACTCCAACAGTGCAGTAATACTCCAACATTGCAGTAATACTCCCACAGTGCAGTAATACTCCAACAGTGCAGTAATACTCCCACAGTGCAGTAATACTCCAACAGTGCAGTAATACTCCAACAGTACAGTAATACTCCCACAGTGCAGTAATACTCCAACAGTGCAGTAATACTCCAACAGTGCAGTAATACTCCAACAGTGCAGTAATACTCCAACAGTGCAGTAATACTCCAACAGTGCAGTAATACTCCAACAGTGCAGTAATACTCCAACAGTGCAGTAATACTCCAACAGTGCAGTAATACTCCCACAGTGCAGTAATACTCCAACAGTGCAGTAATACTCCAACAGTGCAGTAATACTCCAACAGTGCAGTAATACTCCAACAGTGCAGTAATACTCCAACAGTGCAGTAATACTCCAACAGTGCAGTAATACTCCCACAGTGCAGTAATACTCCCACAGTGCAGCAATACTCCAACAGTGCAGTAATACTCCAACAGTGTAGTAATACTCCAACAGTGCAGTAATACTCCAACAGTGCAGTAATACTCCAACAGTGCAGTAATACTCCAACAGTGCAGTAATACTCCAACAGTGCAGTAATACTCCAACAGTGCAGTAATACTCCAACAGTGCAGTAATACTCCAACAGTGCAGTAATACTCCAACAGTGCAGTAATACTCCAACAGTGCAGTAATACTCCAACAGTGCAGTAATACTCCAACAGTGCAGTAATACTCCCACAGTGCAGTAATACTCCCACAGTGCAGTAATACTCCAACAGTGCAGTAATACTCCCACAGTGCAGTAATACTCCCACAGTGCAGTAATACTCCAACAGTGCAGTAATACTCCAACAGTGTAGAAATACTCCAACATTGCAGTAATACTCCCACAGTGCATTAATACTCCAATAGTGCAGTAATACTCCCACAGTGCAGTAATACTCCAACAGTGCAGTAATACTCCAACAGTGCAGTAATACTCCAACAGTGCAGTAATACTCCCACAGTGCAGTAATACTCCCACAGTGCAGTAATACTCCAACAGAGCAGTAATACTCCAACAGAGCAGTAATACTACCTAGAAAACTATACTAAACAATACGCACAAAAGGAAAAAAATATCTGAACGAGAAATGTCAGAGTCTGGAATATAAATATACAGTGCCTTCAGAAAGTACTGATGATGATGATGATGATGATGATGATGATGATGTTGGATCTACACATGACTCCAGAGTGCTCAGTGAGAGGTGCCTCAACATGCTGTTTGAGTGCAATGTTGTTGACAAGGGGTACCCCCAGAGGAGGTGGCTGCTGACCCCTTTCCCACCACCTCTTCCCGGCACTCAGCTCAATTGTAACCGGTGAGGCAATAGGTCAAACATTTGATTTACTGACCTACAGTATATAGTGGACCTTATCTCACTATAATTACAACCCCATCACTACAACAGTTGGACCAATATATTTAAACCGGCACATGGTGGAGCTCTTTTTCAACTTTGACATTATAACGTTTCTAATACTACTTTTATATTATTTAATTTCTCATCTTTTAATACTATTGTATACATTGTGAACATGCGGAGTGTTTGATGTATTAATGTGTGATTTGTTCCCATTACGTTCAGGGATCTCAAGACATCAGGGAAAATCATCTGGTATCTGTCTGTCTGTCTGCCTCAAGTCAAATTTGTATTTATTAAAATAAAATCTATGCAAATACATTCACTGTTTTCCTCAACCACAACCGTCCCTTACACACACACACACACACACACACACACACACACACACACACACACACACACACACACACACAGAACACCTCTGGCAGAGGTGTTCTCTCTAGTGGCCACCTCTGGCCTGCTGGCAGGCCACCTCTGGCCTGCTGGCCCCCCTACCTCTGCTGAAGCACAGTTCCCGCTCAGCCCAGTCAAAACTGTTCGCTGCTCTGGCACCCCAATGGTGGAACAAGCTCCTCACGACGCCAGGACAGCGGAGTCACTCACCACCTTCCGGAGACACTTGAAACCTCACCTCTTTAAGGAATACCTGGGATAGGATAAAGTAATCCTTCTACCCCCCCTTAACCCCCCCCACCCCCCCACCCAAAATAAATACATTGTAAAGTGGTGATCCCACTGGCTATCATAAGTTGAATGCACCAATTTGTAAGTCGCTCTGGATAAGAGCGTCTGCTAAATGACGTAAATGTAAATGTAAATGTCTGTTCTCTCTAGTGGCTGTTCTCTCTAGTGGCTGCTCTCTCTCTGGCAGAGGTCTTCTCTCTGGTGGCTGTTCTCTCATGTGGCTGCTCTCTCTCTGGCAGAGGTCTTCTCTCTGGTGGCTGTTCTCTCATGTGGCTGCTCTCTCTCTGGCAGAGGTCTTCTCTCTGGTGGCTGTTCTCTCTAGTTGCTGCTCTCTCTCTGGCAGAGGTCTTCTCTCTGGTGGCTGTTCTCTCATGTGGCTGCTCTCTCTCTGGCAGAGGTCTTCTCTCTGGTGGCTGTTCTCTCTAGTTGCTGCTCTCTCTCTGGCAGAGGTCTTCTCTCTGGTGACTGCTTTACATTTACATTTACGTCATTTAGATGACGCTCTTATCCAGAGCGACTTACAAATTAGTGCATTCACCCTATAGCCAGTGGGATAACCACTTTAATATATATAACCACTTAACCATTTTTTTTTTTTTTTTTTTGGTGGGGTGGGGTAAGGGGTGGGGTTAGAAGGATTACTTTATCCTATCCCAGGTGTTCCTTAAAGAGGTGGGGTTTCAAATGTCTCCGGAAGGTGGTGAGTGACTCCGCTGTCCTGGCGTCGTGAGGGAGCTTGTTCCACCATTGGGGTGCCAGAGCAGCGAACAGTTTTGACTGGGCTGAGCGGGAACTGTGCTTCAGCAGAGGTAGGGGAGCCAGCAGGCCAGAGTTGGATGAACGCAATGCCCTCGTTTGGGTGTAGGGACTGATCAGAGCCTGAAGGTACGGAGGTGCCGTTCCCCTCACAGCTCCGTAGGCAAGCACCATGGTCTTGTAGCAGATGCGAGCTTCAACTGGAAGCCAGTGTAGTGTGCGGAGGAGCGGGGTGACGTGAGAGAACTTGGGAAGGTTGAACACCAGACGGGCTGCGGCATTCTGGATGAGTTGTAGGGGTTTAATGGCACAGGCAGGGAGCCCAGCCAACAGCAAGTTGCAGTAATCCAGACGGGAGATGACAAGTGCCTGGATTAGGACCTGTGCCGCTTCCTGTGTAAGGCAGGGTCGTACTCTCCGAATGTTGTAGAGCATGAACCTACAGGATCGGGTCACCGCCTTGATGTTAGCAGAGAACGACAGGGTGTTGTCCAGGGTCACGCCAAGGCTCTTCGCACTCTGGGAGGAGGACACAACGGAGTTGTCAACCGTGATGGCGAGATCATGGAATGGGCAGTCCTTCCCCGGGAGGAAGAGCAGCTCCGTCTTGCCGAGGTTCAGCTTGAGGTGGTGATCCGTCATCCATACTGATATGTCTGCCAGACATGCAGAGATGCGATTCGCCACCTGGTTATCAGAAGGGGGAAAGGAGAAGATTAGTTGTGTGTCATCTGCGTAGCAATGATAGGAGAGGCCATGTGAGGATATGACAGAGCCAAGTGACTTGGTGTATAGCGAGAATAGGAGAGGGCCTAGAACTGAGCCCTGGGGGACACCAGTGGTGAGAGCACGTGGTGCGGAGACAGCTTCTCGCCACGCCACTTGGTAGGAGCGACCGGTCAGGTAGGACGCGATCCAAGAGTGAGCCACGCCGGAGATGCCCAGCTCGGAGAGGGTGGAGAGGAGGATCTGATGGTTCACAGTATCAAAGGCAGCAGACAGGTCTAGAAGGACAAGAGCAGAGGAGAGAGAGTTAGCTTTAGCAGTGCGGAGAGCCTCCGTGACACAAAGAGCAGTCTCAGTTGAATGACCAGTCTTGAAACCTGACTGGTTTGAATCAAGAAGGTAATTCTGAGAGAGATAGCAAGAGAGTTGGCTAAAGACGGCACGCTCAATAGTTTTGGAGAGAAAAGAAAGAAGGGATACTGGTCTGTAGTTGTTGACATCAGAGGGATCGAGTGTTGTTTTTTTGAGAAGGGGTGCAACTCTCACTCTCTTGAAGACGGAAGGGACATAGCCAGCGGTCAAGGATGAGTTGATCAGCGAGGTGAGGTAAGGGAGAAGGTCACCGGAGATGGTCTGGAGAAGAGAGGAGGGGATAGGGTCAAGCGGGCAGGTTGTTGGGCGGCCGGCCGTCACAAGTCGCAAGATTTTATCTAGAGAGAGAGGGGAGAAAGAAGTCAAAGCATAGGGTAGGGCAGTGTGAGCAGGACCAGCAGTGTCATTTGACTTAACAAACGAGGATCGGATGTCGTCAACCTTCCTTTTCAAAATGGTTGACGAAGTCATCCACAGAGAGGGAGGAGGGGGGAGGGGGAGGAGGTTCAGCAGGGAGGAGAAGGTGGCAAAGATCTTCCTAGGGTTAGAGGCAGATGCTTGGAATTTAGAGTGGTAGAAAGTGGCCTTAGCAGCAGAAACAGATGAAGAAAATGTAGAGAGGAGGGAGTGAAAAGATGCCAGGTCCGCAGGGAGTCTAGTTTTCCTCAATTTCCGCTCGGCTGCCCGGAGCCCTGTTCTGTGAGGTCACAATGAGTCATCAAGCCACGGAGCTGGAGGGGAGGACCGAGCCGGCCGGGAGAATAGGGGACATAGAGAGTCAAAGGATGCAGAAAGGGAGGAGAGGAGGGTTGAGGAGGCAGAATCAGGAGATTGGAGGGAGAAGGATTGAGCAGAGGGAAGAGATGATAGGATGGAAGAGGAGAGAGGAGCGGGAGAGAGAGCGAAGGTTGCGACGGCGCATTACCATCTGAGTAGGGGCAGAGTGAGTAGTGTTGGAGGAGAGCGAGAGAGAAAAGGATACAAAGTAGTGGTCGGAGACATGGAGGGGAGTTGCAGTGAGATTAGTAGAAGAACAGCATCTAGTAAAGATGAGGTCAAGCGTATTGCCTGCCTTGTGAGTAGGGGGGATGGTGAGAGGGTGAGGTCAAAAGAGAGGAGTGGAAAGAAGGAGGCAGAGAGAAATGAGTCAAAGGTAGACGTAGGGAGGTTGAAGTCCCCCAGAACTGTGAGGGGTGAGCCATCCTCAGGAAAGGAACTTATCAAGGCGTCAAGCTCATTGATGAACTCTCCAAGGGAACCTGGAGGGCGATAAATGACAAGGATGTTAAGCTTAAATGGGCTAGTGACTGTGACAGCATGGAATTCAAATGAGGAGATAAACAGAGGGGTCAGGGGAAAAATAGAGAATGTCCACTTGGGAGAGATGAGGATTCCTGTGCCACCACCCCGCTGACCAGATGCTCTCGGGGTATGCGAGAACACATGGTCAGACGAGGAGAGAGCAGTAGGAGTAGCAGTGTTTTCAGTGGTAATCCATGTTTCCGTCAGCGCCAAGAAGTCGAGGGACATTGCAGTAATACTCCAACAGTGCAGTAATACTCCCACAGTGCAGTAATACTCCAACAGTGCAGTAATACTCCAACAGTGCAGTAATACTCCAACAGTACAGTAATACTCCAACAGTACAGTAATACTCCAACGGTACAGTAATACTCCAACGGTACAGTAATACTCCAACAGTGCAGTAATACTCCAACAGTGCAGTAATACTCCAACAGTGCAGTAATACTCCCACAGAGCAGTAATACTCCAACAGTGCAGTAATACTCCAACAGTGCAGTAATACTCCAACAGTGCAGTAAAACTCCAACAGTGTAGTAATACTCCCACAGTGCAGTAATACTCCAACAGTGCAGTAATACTCCAACAGTACAGTAATACTCCCACAGTGCAGTAATACTCCAACAGTGCAGTAATACTCCAAGAGTGCAGTAATACTCCAAGAGTGCAGTAATACTCCAACAGTGCAGTAATACTCCAACAGTGCAGTAATACTCCCACAGTGCAGTAATACTCCCACAGTGCAGTAATACTCCAACAGTGCAGTAATACTCCGACAGTGCAGTAATACTCCGACAGTGCAGTAATACTCCCACAGTGCAGTAATACTCCAACAGTGCAGTAATACTCCAACAGTGCAGTAATACTCCCACAGTGCAGTAATACTCCAACAGTACAGTAATACTCCCACAGTGCAGTAATACTCCAACAGTACAGTAATACTCCCACAGTGCAGTAATACTCCAACAGTGCAGTAATACTCCAACAGTGCAGTACTACTCCCACAGTGCAGTAATACTCCCACAGTACAGTAATACTCCAACAGTGCAGTAATACTCCAACAGTGCAGTAATACTCCAACAGTGCAGTAATACTCCAACAGTGCAGTAATACTCCAAAAGTGCAGTAATACTCCAACAGTGCAGTAATACTCCAACAGTGCAGTAATACTCCAACAGTGCAGTAATATTCCAACAGTGCAGTAATACTCCAACAGTACAGTAATACTCCAAGAGTGCAGTAATACTCCAAGAGTGCAGTAATACTCCAAGAGTGCAGTAATACTCCAAGAGTGCAGTAATACTCCAACAGTGCAGTAATACTCCAACAGTGCAGTAATACTCCAACAGTGCAGTAATACTCCCACATTGCAGTAATACTCCCACAGTGCAGTAATACTCCAACAGTGCAGTAATACTCCAACAGTGTAGTAATACTCCAACATTGCAGTAATACTCCCACAGTGCAGTAATACTCCAACAGTGCAGTAATACTCCCACAGTGCAGTAATACTCCCACAGTGCAGTAATACTCCAACAGTGCAGTAATACTCCCACAGTGCAGTAATACTCCAACAGTGCAGTAATACTCCAACAGTGCAGTAATACTCCAACAGTGCAGTAATACTCCAACAGAGCAGTAATACTCCAACAGAGCAGTAATACTCCAACAGAGCAGTAATACTACCTAGAAAACTATACTAAACAATTTCTCACAAAAGGAAAAAAATATCTGAACGGGGAGGAGGTTCAGCAGGGAGGAGAAGGTGGCAAAGAGCTTCCTAGGGTTAGAGGCAGATGCTTGGAATTTAGAGTGGTAGAAAGTGGCCTTAGCAGCAGAAACAGATGAAGAAAATGTAGAGAGGAGGGAGTGAAAAGATGCCAGGTCCGCAGGGAGTCTAGTTTTCCTCAATTTCCGCTCGGCTGCCCGGAGCCCTGTTCTGTGAGGTCACAATGAGTCATCAAGCCACGGAGCTGGAGGGGAGGACCGAGCCGGCCGGGAGAATAGGGGACATAGAGAGTCAAAGGATGCAGAAAGGGAGGAGAGGAGGGTTGAGGAGGCAGAATCAGGAGATTGGAGGGAGAAGGATTGAGCAGAGGGAAGAGATGATAGGATGGAAGAGGAGAGAGGAGCGGGAGAGAGAGCGAAGGTTGCGACGGCGCATTACCATCTGAGTAGGGGCAGAGTGAGTAGTGTTGGAGAAGACCGAGAGAGAAAAGGATACAAAGTAGTGGTCGGAGACATGGAGGGGAGTTGCAGTGAGATTAGTAGAAGAACAGCATCTAGTAAAGATGAGGTCAAGCGTATTGCCTGCCTTGTGAGTAGGGGGGATGGTGAGAGGGTGAGGTCAAAAGAGAGGAGTGGAAAGAAGGAGGCAGAGAGAAATGAGTCAAAGGTAGACGTAGGGAGGTTGAAGTCCCCCAGAACTGTGAGGGGTGAGCCATCCTCAGGAAAGGAACTTATCAAGGCGTCAAGCTCATTGATGAACTCTCCAAGGGAACCTGGAGGGCGATAAATGACAAGGATGTTAAGCTTAAATGGGCTAGTGACTGTGACAGCATGGAATTCAAATGAGGAGATAAACAGAGGGGTCAGGGGAAAAATTGAGAATGTCCACTTGGGAGAGATGAGGATTCCTGTGCCACCACCCCGCTGACCAGATGCTCTCGGGGTATGCGAGAACACATGGTCAGACGAGGAGAGAGCAGTAGGAGTAGCAGTGTTTTCAGTGGTAATCCATGTTTCCGTCAGCGCCAAGAAGTCGAGGGACTGGAGGGTAGCATAGGCTGAGATGAACTCTGCCTTGTTGGCAGCAGAACGGCAGTTCCAGAGGGACCACCAGGTTAGAGAGGCAGCAGCCACGCGGTGTGAGGCGTTTGTATAGCCTGTGCGGAGAGGAGAGAACAGGGATAGACAGAGGCATAGTTGACAGGCTGCAGAAAATGGCTACAATAATGCAAAGGAGATCGGAATGAAATGAACTAAACATCTGGGAAAGGAGAGAGCAGTGCCTCCCTCACCACAATACCCAAATATAACTCTCCCAACTTCCACCTCAGAAACTATAATTGTTGTAAACTACAGCGGTTCAATGTTTTCTAGGAATAGACTAACTTAGTTTATTCAGCTAGCTAACTAGGTACAGTATTCTTTGGTGAAAATCGTCCAGGGCACCTAGTCATAAGACGCCACAGCCAGCTAGCATGCCGGACTCCAACAACACGGTTTAGCACCAATACTCGGCCACAACAAACCACCAGTGTGTCAACACGCCAAGCAGATCGTTCGTGTCCGTGTCTAACGTTGTGGGTTAGTCCCGACAGCTTGAGCGAGTCCGTCGTCAACTTATTCAGCCAGTTAGTTAGCTAGAATAGTTAGCATACTAGCTAGCCATTGCTTTCAGACAAAGAAGAAACCCCTCCTTTCACGGCACGAACACACAGAGAGAGCAAAAGTGGCTTTCAAGTTAAAACCCTCACTTTAGCACCCATTGACACTGGCAGAATTTATATTTATATTAACATACAGTTAATGATCTATAGTTCTACCATTAGCTTCCTCATAAGGAGAATAACTACAGATCAGTATCTCATTGAATTCTTAGTCTAAATTACTATAAATGTAGCAGTGTGTAGACCTCCACAATCAACCTGATACCCCAAATCACAACCCTGTCCTTCCCTGGCACTCAATCTTCTGGCGTCTCTTCATTATGTTCTTCAGATAGCTTCATAGTTCAACTTGGATTGTCCATGACAATGTCCCAATTTCAATGTCTCACCTGAGCCGCCACCACCTCTACCCCCATTATGTTTTGTCCATTTGCCAACCAGTATACCAGCACCATGAGAGATGATGTATTTGAACAGATCTCTCTTCATGCCCACTCCACATGGACTCCTGTCACACTCCTTAGAGAAAAGGCATGAGAGAGAAGGCAGTTGATAGCTTCGATTGGATGCTGGTTCTGATTCATGTCTCTTGGTAGAAGTGGTGCTTGACAGGAACGTCTTCTACGCCTTCGTTGCTCCTCTTCAGGGAAGCTAAGAGTCACTGCTACACAGACACAGACAGACACAAAATAAAAAACAATGCTACCCAATGGCGGGGCCCTCTTCCCCTTCTGTGGTTTGAACTCTCCTACAGTGGGACACATGGATCCAGGTATCTGTCTCTGCCACTTTTACCGTCATCGAGGTAGTCAGCAACCTGGTACGGGCCACTCCACCTAGGGTCTTTCCAGCTCTTTCTTCTGTAGTCTTTTACCACCACATAGTCTCCAGTGTGCAGACAATGCTCAGATTCTCCTGCTCATTCTCCCCTTCAGCGATTGTTTAAATGCAGCGTGATACGACGTTTGACTATTTGTAACCATCATTCGTGCTGTCGCCCATACATACTGCACCTTTTAGAAATCCACTGTCTTTGACTCTCGCAAGGATTCTCCAACCCCACTAAATTCAATGCTTTTTCCTGTAGCAAATATAGTCCATTTCTCAGCGTAAAGAATCAGTAATATTTGATCCCAAGCATCTGTTGAAAAGTTGTTTGAGATGTGGTCTCCTACATCTCCCTTAACATACATACGATAGGGTACTTTCATCAGTCCTGGAAGAAAAAGTATCAATGTTGTTAACATTCACTCTTAATTAGCAAGAAAACATGTAATTACAAACAAAACCTGATGAAGATAATTCCACTGTACTCTCTCAAATCATTAATCGTTTGTTTAAATCTAAATCCTGCTCCTTCGTGCAGGTTAGCCAGTTTGCTCCTTCGTGCAGGTTAGCCAGTCTGCTCCTTCGTGCAGGTTAGCCAGTCTGCTCCTTCGTGCAGGTTAGCCAGTCTGCTCCTTCGTGCAGGTTAGCCAGTCTGCTCCTTCATACAGGTTAGGCAGTCTGCTCCTTCATACAGGTTAGCCAGTCTGCTCCTTCGTGCAGGTTAGCCAGTCTGCTCCTTCGTGCAGGTTAGCCAGTCTGCTCCTTCGTGCAGGTTAGCCAGTTTGCTCCTTCGTGCAGGTTAGCCAGTCTGCTCCTTCGTGCAGGTTAGCCAGTCTGCTCCTTCGTGCAGGTTAGCCAGTCTGCTCCTTCGTGCAGGTTAGCCAGTCTGCTCCTTCATACAGGTTAGGCAGTCTGCTCCTTCGTGCAGGTTAGCCAGTCTGCTCCTTCGTGCAGGTTAGCCAGTCTAGTCACCAGGCCTTCCAGGTCCTGAGATCCCCGGGACACATAGTGAACCCATGTCCCCTTTTTCCAAAGGTTGGACACTGAGCTTTGTATATATCAGGCTTTTTAATTGTGTTTCTTTCTCAATTCTCTTTTTGATTTGCCTCCCGTAGCCCCTTGCTGTGACTCTTGGTCAGAGTCAGCACACTGTCTTAGTTCTTCACTTCCCTCATTACTTGTATCGTCCCACTCACTTCGCCCATCATCACTTTGTTCCCTTATCATTTCCTAGGTCTGCTATTATGCCCCTCAGTCCCCCATAGCCGTCCATGTCTAAGTGTGATTCCTTTCCTTTCTTTGGGGTGGAAGCCTGTGGCCTCCTTTTCCTCCTTTTAACTCTACATTCCCTGCTATTGAAACTAGTCCTGTGTCCTGAGGGTAGTATCCCTCTTGTGTGTATGCTGGAGGTGCAGTTGAACCAGCCTTTTCCCTGCTATTGAAACTAGTCCTGTGTCCTGAGGGTAGTGTCCCCCTTGTGTGTATGCTGGAGGTGCAGTTGAACCAGCCTTTTCCCAGCTATTGAAACTAGTCCTGTGTCCTGAGGGTAGTGTCCCCCTTGTGTGTATGCTGGAGGTGCAGTTGAACCAGCCTTTTCCCTGTTATTGAAACTACTCCAACAGTGCAGTAATACTCCAACAGTGCAGTAATACTCCAACAGTGCAGTAATACTCCAACAGCGCAGTAATACTCCCACAGTGCAGTAATACTCCCACAGTGCAGTAATACTCCAACAGTGCAGTAATACTCCAACAGTGCAGTAATACTCCCACAGTGCAGTAATACTCCAACAGTGCAGTAATACTCCAACAGTGCAGTAATACTCCAACAGTGCAGTAATACTCCAACAGTGCAGTAATACTCCAACAGTGCAGTAATACTCCAACAGTGCAGTAATACTCCCACAGTGAAGTAATACTCCAACAGTGCAGTAATACTCCAACAGTGCAGTAATACTCCAACAGTGCAGTAATACTCCAACAGTGCAGTAATACTCCCACAGTGCAGTAATACTCCAACAGTACAGTAATACTCCCACAGTGCAGTAATACTCCAACAGTGCAGTAATACTCCAACAGTGCAGTAATACTCCAACAGTGCAGTAATACTCCAACATTGCAGTAATACTCCCACAGTGCAGTAATACTCCAACAGTGCAGTAATACTCCCACAGTGCAGTAATACTCCAACAGTGCAGTAATACTCCAACAGTACAGTAATACTCCCACAGTACAGTAATACTCCAACAGTGCAGTAATACTCCAACAGTGCAGTAATACTCCAACAGTGCAGTAATACTCCAACAGTGCAGTAATACTCCAACAGTGCAGTAATACTCCAACAGTGCAGTAATACTCCCACAGTGCAGTAATACTCCAACAGTGCAGTAATACTCCCACAGTGCAGTAATACTCCCACAGTACAGTAATACTCCAACAGTGCAGTAATACTCCAACAGTGCAGTAATACTCCAACAGTGCAGTAATACTCCAACAGTGCAGTAATACTCCAACAGTGCAGTAATACTCCAACAGTGCAGTAATACTCCAACAGTGCAGTAATACTCCCACAGTGCAGTAATACTCCAACAGTGCAGTAATACTCCAACAGTGCAGTAATACTCCAACAGTGCAGTAATACTCCAACAGTGCAGTAATACTCCAACAGTGCAGTAATACTCCAACAGTGCAGTAATACTCCCACAGTGCAGTAATACTCCCACAGTGCAGTAATACTCCAACAGTGCAGTAATACTCCCACAGTGCAGTAATACTCCCACAGTGCAGTAATACTCCAACAGTGCAGTAATACTCCAACAGTGTAGTAATACTCCAACATTGCAGTAATACTCCCACAGTGCATTAATACTCCAATAGTGCAGTAATACTCCCACAGTGCAGTAATACTCCAACAGTGCAGTAATACTCCAACAGTGCAGTAATACTCCAACAGTGCAGTAATACTCCAACAGTGCAGTAATACTCCAACAGTGCAGTAATACTCCCACAGTGCAGTAATACTCCAACAGAGCAGTAATACTCCAACAGAGCAGTAATACTACCTAGAAAACTATACTAAACAATACGCACAAAAGGAAAAAAATATCTGAACGAGAAATGTCAGAGTCTGGAATATAAATATACAGTGCCTTCAGAAAGTACTGATGATGATGATGATGATGTTGGATCTACACATGACTCCAGAGTGCTCAGTGAGAGGTGCCTCAACATGCTGTTTGAGTGCAATGTTGTTGACAAGGGGTACCCCCAGAGGAGGTGGCTGCTGACCCCTTTCCCACCACCTCTTCCCGGCACTCAGCTCAATTGTAACCGGTGAGGCAATAGGTCAAACATTTGATTTACTGACCTACAGTATATAGTGGACCTTATCTCACTATAATTACAACCCCATCACTACAACAGTTGGACCAATATATTTAAACCGGCACATGGTGGAGCTCTTTTTCAACTTTGACATTATAACGTTTCTAATACTACTTTTATATTATTTAATTTCTCATCTTTTAATACTATTGTATACATTGTGAACATGCGGAGTGTTTGATGTATTAATGTGTGATTTGTTCCCATTACGTTCAGGGATCTCAAGACATCAGGGAAAATCATCTGGTATCTGTCTGTCTGTCTGCCTCAAGTCAAATTTGTATTTATTAAAATAAAATCTATGCAAATACATTCACTGTTTTCCTCAACCACAACCGTCCCTTACACACACACACACACACACACACACACACACACACACACACACACACACACACACACACACACACACACAGAACACCTCTGGCAGAGGTGTTCTCTCTAGTGGCCACCTCTGGCCTGCTGGCAGGCCACCTCTGGCCTGCTGGCCCCCCTACCTCTGCTGAAGCACAGTTCCCGCTCAGCCCAGTCAAAACTGTTCGCTGCTCTGGCACCCCAATGGTGGAACAAGCTCCTCACGACGCCAGGACAGCGGAGTCACTCACCACCTTCCGGAGACACTTGAAACCTCACCTCTTTAAGGAATACCTGGGATAGGATAAAGTAATCCTTCTACCCCCCCTTAACCCCCCCCACCCCCCCACCCAAAATAAATACATTGTAAAGTGGTGATCCCACTGGCTATCATAAGTTGAATGCACCAATTTGTAAGTCGCTCTGGATAAGAGCGTCTGCTAAAGGACGTAAATGTAAATGTAAATGTCTGTTCTCTCTAGTGGCTGTTCTCTCTAGTGGCTGCTCTCTCTCTGGCAGAGGTCTTCTCTCTGGTGGCTGTTCTCTCATGTGGCTGCTCTCTCTCTGGCAGAGGTCTTCTCTCTGGTGGCTGTTCTCTCATGTGGCTGCTCTCTCTCTGGCAGAGGTCTTCTCTCTGGTGGCTGTTCTCTCTAGTTGCTGCTCTCTCTCTGGCAGAGGTCTTCTCTCTGGTGGCTGTTCTCTCTAGTTGCTGCTCTCTCTCTGGCAGAGGTCTTCTCTCTGGTGACTGCTTTACATTTACATTTACGTCATTTAGATGACGCTCTTATCCAGAGCGACTTACAAATTAGTGCATTCACCCTATAGCCAGTGGGATAACCACTTTAATATATATAACCACTTAACCATTTTTTTTTTTTTTTTTTTGGTGGGGTGGGGTTAGAAGGATTACTTTATCCTATCCCAGGTGTTCCTTAAAGAGGTGGGGTTTCAAATGTCTCCGGAAGGTGGTGAGTGACTCCGCTGTCCTGGCGTCGTGAGGGAGCTTGTTCCACCATTGGGGTGCCAGAGCAGCGAACAGTTTTGACTGGGCTGAGCGGGAACTGTGCTTCAGCAGAGGTAGGGGAGCCAGCAGGCCAGAGGTGGATGAACGCAATGCCCTCGTTTGGGTGTAGGGACTGA
The DNA here is from genome assembly GCF_964263955.1 of Coregonus lavaretus. Taxonomy (NCBI): domain Eukaryota; kingdom Metazoa; phylum Chordata; class Actinopteri; order Salmoniformes; family Salmonidae; genus Coregonus; species Coregonus lavaretus. The sequence continues at coordinate 758,811 of NC_140009.1, read as the reverse complement.
TCAGAGCCTGAAGGTACGGAGGTGCCGTTCCCCTCACAGCTCCGTAGGCAAGCACCATGGTCTTGTAGCAGATGCGAGCTTCAACTGGAAGCCAGTGTAGTGTGCGGAGGAGCGGGGTGACGTGAGAGAACTTGGGAAGGTTGAACACCAGACGGGCTGCGGCATTCTGGATGAGTTGTAGGGGTTTAATGGCACAGGCAGGGAGCCCAGCCAACAGCAAGTTGCAGTAATCCAGACGGGAGATGACAAGTGCCTGGATTAGGACCTGTGCCGCTTCCTGTGTAAGGCAGGGTCGTACTCTCCGAATGTTGTAGAGCATGAACCTACAGGATCGGGTCACCGCCTTGATGTTAGCAGAGAACGACAGGGTGTTGTCCAGGGTCACGCCAAGGCTCTTCGCACTCTGGGAGGAGGACACAACGGAGTTGTCAACCGTGATGGCGAGATCATGGAATGGGCAGTCCTTCCCCGGGAGGAAGAGCAGCTCCGTCTTGCCGAGGTTCAGCTTGAGGTGGTGATCCGTCATCCATACTGATATGTCTGCCAGACATGCAGAGATGCGATTCGCCACCTGGTTATCAGAAGGGGGAAAGGAGAAGATTAGTTGTGTGTCATCTGCGTAGCAATGATAGGAGAGGCCATGTGAGGATATGACAGAGCCAAGTGACTTGGTGTATAGCGAGAATAGGAGAGGGCCTAGAACTGAGCCCTGGGGGACACCAGTGGTGAGAGCACGTGGTGCGGAGACAGCTTCTCGCCACGCCACTTGGTAGGAGCGACCGGTCAGGTAGGACGCGATCCAAGAGTGAGCCACGCCGGAGATGCCCAGCTCGGAGAGGGTGGAGAGGAGGATCTGATGGTTCACAGTATCAAAGGCAGCAGACAGGTCTAGAAGGACAAGAGCAGAGGAGAGAGAGTTAGCTTTAGCAGTGCGGAGAGCCTCCGTGACACAAAGAGCAGTCTCAGTTGAATGACCAGTCTTGAAACCTGACTGGTTTGAATCAAGAAGGTAATTCTGAGAGAGATAGCAAGAGAGTTGGCTAAAGACGGCACGCTCAATAGTTTTGGAGAGAAAAGAAAGAAGGGATACTGGTCTGTAGTTGTTGACATCAGAGGGATCGAGTGTTGTTTTTTTGAGAAGGGGTGCAACTCTCACTCTCTTGAAGACGGAAGGGACATAGCCAGCGGTCAAGGATGAGTTGATCAGCGAGGTGAGGTAAGGGAGAAGGTCACCGGAGATGGTCTGGAGAAGAGAGGAGGGGATAGGGTCAAGCGGGCAGGTTGTTGGGCGGCCGGCCGTCACAAGTCGCAAGATTTTATCTAGAGAGAGAGGGGAGAAAGAAGTCAAAGCATAGGGTAGGGCAGTGTGAGCAGGACCAGCAGTGTCATTTGACTTAACAAACGAGGATCGGATGTCGTCAACCTTCCTTTTCAAAATGGTTGACGAAGTCATCCACAGAGAGGGAGGAGGGGGGAGGGGGAGGAGGTTCAGCAGGGAGGAGAAGGTGGCAAAGATCTTCCTAGGGTTAGAGGCAGATGCTTGGAATTTAGAGTGGTAGAAAGTGGCCTTAGCAGCAGAAACAGATGAAGAAAATGTAGAGAGGAGGGAGTGAAAAGATGCCAGGTCCGCAGGGAGTCTAGTTTTCCTCAATTTCCGCTCGGCTGCCCGGAGCCCTGTTCTGTGAGGTCACAATGAGTCATCAAGCCACGGAGCTGGAGGGGAGGACCGAGCCGGCCGGGAGAATAGGGGACATAGAGAGTCAAAGGATGCAGAAAGGGAGGAGAGGAGGGTTGAGGAGGCAGAATCAGGAGATTGGAGGGAGAAGGATTGAGCAGAGGGAAGAGATGATAGGATGGAAGAGGAGAGAGGAGCGGGAGAGAGAGCGAAGGTTGCGACGGCGCATTACCATCTGAGTAGGGGCAGAGTGAGTAGTGTTGGAGGAGAGCGAGAGAGAAAAGGATACAAAGTAGTGGTCGGAGACATGGAGGGGAGTTGCAGTGAGATTAGTAGAAGAACAGCATCTAGTAAAGATGAGGTCAAGCGTATTGCCTGCCTTGTGAGTAGGGGGGATGGTGAGAGGGTGAGGTCAAAAGAGAGGAGTGGAAAGAAGGAGGCAGAGAGAAATGAGTCAAAGGTAGACGTAGGGAGGTTGAAGTCCCCCAGAACTGTGAGGGGTGAGCCATCCTCAGGAAAGGAACTTATCAAGGCGTCAAGCTCATTGATGAACTCTCCAAGGGAACCTGGAGGGCGATAAATGACAAGGATGTTAAGCTTAAATGGGCTAGTGACTGTGACAGCATGGAATTCAAATGAGGAGATAAACAGAGGGGTCAGGGGAAAAATAGAGAATGTCCACTTGGGAGAGATGAGGATTCCTGTGCCACCACCCCGCTGACCAGATGCTCTCGGGGTATGCGAGAACACATGGTCAGACGAGGAGAGAGCAGTAGGAGTAGCAGTGTTTTCAGTGTAAATCCATGTTTCCGTCAGCGCCAAGAAGTCGAGGGACATTGCAGTAATACTCCAACAGTGCAGTAATACTCCCACAGTGCAGTAATACTCCAACAGTGCAGTAATACTCCAACAGTGCAGTAATACTCCAACAGTGCAGTAATACTCCAACAGTACAGTAATACTCCAACAGTACAGTAATACTCCCACAGTGCAGTAATACTCCAACAGTGCAGTAATACTCCCACAGTGCAGTAATACTCCAACAGTGCAGTAATACTCCAACAGTACAGTAATACTCCAACAGTACAGTAATACTCCAACAGTACAGTAATACTCCAACGGTACAGTAATACTCCAACAGTGCAGTAATACTCCAACAGTGCAGTAATACTCCAACAGTGCAGTAATACTCCAACAGTGCAGTAATACTCCCACAGAGCAGTAATACTCCAACAGTGCAGTAATACTCCAACAGTGCAGTAATACTCCAACAGTGCAGTAAAACTCCAACAGTGTAGTAATACTCCCACAGTGCAGTAATACTCCAACAGTGCAGTAATACTCCAACAGTACAGTAATACTCCCACAGTGCAGTAATACTCCAACAGTGCAGTAATACTCCAAGAGTGCAGTAATACTCCAAGAGTGCAGTAATACTCCAACAGTGCAGTAATACTCCAACAGTGCAGTAATACTCCCACAGTGCAGTAATACTCCCACAGTGCAGTAATACTCCAACAGTGCAGTAATACTCCGACAGTGCAGTAATACTCCAACAGTGCAGTAATACTCCAACAGTGCAGTAATACTCCCACAGTGCAGTAATACTCCAACAGTACAGTAATACTCCCACAGTGCAGTAATACTCCAACAGTGCAGTAATACTCCAACAGTGCAGTACTACTCCCACAGTGCAGTAATACTCCCACAGTACAGTAATACTCCAACAGTGCAGTAATACTCCAACAGTGCAGTAATACTCCAACAGTGCAGTAATACTCCAACAGTGCAGTAATACTCCAAAAGTGCAGTAATACTCCAACAGTGCAGTAATACTCCCACAGTGCAGTAATACTCCAACAGTGCAGTAATACTCCAACAGTGCAGTAATACTCCAACAGTACAGTAATACTCCAAGAGTGCAGTAATACTCCAAGAGTGCAGTAATACTCCAATAGTGCAGTAATACTCCAAGAGTGCAGTAATACTCCAACAGTGCAGTAATACTCCAACAGTGCAGTAATACTCCAACAGTGCAGTAATACTCCCACATTGCAGTAATACTCCAACAGTGCAGTAATACTCCAACAGTGCAGTAATACTCCAACAGTGTAGTAATACTCCAACATTGCAGTAATACTCCCACAGTGCAGTAATACTCCAACAGTGCAGTAATACTCCCACAGTGCAGTAATACTCCCACAGTGCAGTAATACTCCAACAGTGCAGTAATACTCCCACAGTGCAGTAATACTCCAACAGTGCAGTAATACTCCAACAGTGCAGTAATACTCCAACAGTGCAGTAATACTCCAACAGAGCAGTAATACTCCAACAGAGCAGTAATACTCCAACAGAGCAGTAATACTACCTAGAAAACTATACTAAACAATTTCTCACAAAAGGAAAAAAATATCTGAACGGGGAGGAGGTTCAGCAGGGAGGAGAAGGTGGCAAAGAGCTTCCTAGGGTTAGAGGCAGATGCTTGGAATTTAGAGTGGTAGAAAGTGGCCTTAGCAGCAGAAACAGATGAAGAAAATGTAGAGAGGAGGGAGTGAAAAGATGCCAGGTCCGCAGGGAGTCTAGTTTTCCTCAATTTCCGCTCGGCTGCCCGGAGCCCTGTTCTGTGAGGTCACAATGAGTCATCAAGCCACGGAGCTGGAGGGGAGGACCGAGCCGGCCGGGAGAATAGGGGACATAGAGAGTCAAAGGATGCAGAAAGGGAGGAGAGGAGGGTTGAGGAGGCAGAATCAGGAGATTGGAGGGAGAAGGATTGAGCAGAGGGAAGAGATGATAGGATGGAAGAGGAGAGAGGAGCGGGAGAGAGAGCGAAGGTTGCGACGGCGCATTACCATCTGAGTAGGGGCAGAGTGAGTAGTGTTGGAGGAGAGCGAGAGAGAAAAGGATACAAAGTAGTGGTCGGAGACATGGAGGGGAGTTGCAGTGAGATTAGTAGAAGAACAGCATCTAGTAAAGATGAGGTCAAGCGTATTGCCTGCCTTGTGAGTAGGGGGGATGGTGAGAGGGTGAGGTCAAAAGAGAGGAGTGGAAAGAAGGAGGCAGAGAGAAATGAGTCAAAGGTAGACGTAGGGAGGTTGAAGTCCCCCAGAACTGTGAGGGGTGAGCCATCCTCAGGAAAGGAACTTATCAAGGCGTCAAGCTCATTGATGAACTCTCCAAGGGAACCTGGAGGGCGATAAATGACAAGGATGTTAAGCTTAAATGGGCTAGTGACTGTGACAGCATGGAATTCAAATGAGGAGATAAACAGAGGGGTCAGGGGAAAAATTGAGAATGTCCACTTGGGAGAGATGAGGATTCCTGTGCCACCACCCCGCTGACCAGATGCTCTCGGGGTATGCGAGAACACATGGTCAGACGAGGAGAGAGCAGTAGGAGTAGCAGTGTTTTCAGTGGTAATCCATGTTTCCGTCAGCGCCAAGAAGTCGAGGGACTGGAGGGTAGCATAGGCTGAGATGAACTCTGCCTTGTTGGCAGCAGAACGGCAGTTCCAGAGGGACCACCAGGTTAGAGAGGCAGCAGCCACGCGGTGTGAGGCGTTTGTATAGCCTGTGCGGAGAGGAGAGAACAGGGATAGACAGAGGCATAGTTGACAGGCTGCAGAAAATGGCTACAATAATGCAAAGGAGATCGGAATGAAATGAACTAAACATCTGGGAAAGGAGAGAGCAGTGCCTCCCTCACCACAATACCCAAATATAACTCTCCCAACTTCCACCTCAGAAACTATAATTGTTGTAAACTACAGCGGTTCAATGTTTTCTAGGAATAGACTAACTTAGTTTATTCAGCTAGCTAACTAGGTACAGTATTCTTTGGTGAAAATCGTCCAGGGCACCTAGTCATAAGACGCCACAGCCAGCTAGCATGCCGGACTCCAACAACACGGTTTAGCACCAATACTCGGCCACAACAAACCACCAGTGTGTCAACACGCCAAGCAGATCGTTCGTGTCCGTGTCTAACGTTGTGGGTTAGTCCCGACAGCTTGAGCGAGTCCGTCGTCAACTTATTCAGCCAGTTAGTTAGCTAGAATAGTTAGCATACTAGCTAGCCATTGCTTTCAGACAAAGAAGAAACCCCTCCTTTCACGGCACGAACACACAGAGAGAGCAAAAGTGGCTTTCAAGTTAAAACCCTCACTTTAGCACCCATTGACACTGGCAGAATTTATATTTATATTAACATACAGTTAATGATCTATAGTTCTACCATTAGCTTCCTCATAAGGAGAATAACTACAGATCAGTATCTCATTGAATTCTTAGTCTAAATTACTATAAATGTAGCAGTGTGTAGACCTCCACAATCAACCTGATACCCCAAATCACAACCCTGTCCTTCCCTGGCACTCAATCTTCTGGCGTCTCTTCATTATGTTCTTCAGATAGCTTCATAGTTCAACTTGGATTGTCCATGACAATGTCCCAATTTCAATGTCTCACCTGAGCCGCCACCACCTCTACCCCCATTATGTTTTGTCCATTTGCCAACCAGTATACCAGCACCATGAGAGATGATGTATTTGAACAGATCTCTCTTCATGCCCACTCCACATGGACTCCTGTCACACTCCTTAGAGAAAAGGCATGAGAGAGAAGGCAGTTGATAGCTTCGATTGGATGCTGGTTCTGATTCATGTCTCTTGGTAGAAGTGGTGCTTGACAGGAACGTCTTCTACGCCTTCGTTGCTCCTCTTCAGGGAAGCTAAGAGTCACTGCTACACAGACACAGACAGACACAAAATAAAAAACAATGCTACCCAATGGCGGGGCCCTCTTCCCCTTCTGTGGTTTGAACTCTCCTACAGTGGGACACATGGATCCAGGTATCTGTCTCTGCCACTTTTACCGTCATCGAGGTAGTCAGCAACCTGGTACGGGCCACTCCACCTAGGGTCTTTCCAGCTCTTTCTTCTGTAGTCTTTTACCACCACATAGTCTCCAGTGTGCAGACAATGCTCAGATTCTCCTGCTCATTCTCCCCTTCAGCGATTGTTTAAATGCAGCGTGATACGACGTTTGACTATTTGTAACCATCATTCGTGCTGTCGCCCATACATACTGCACCTTTTAGAAATCCACTGTCTTTGACTCTCGCAAGGATTCTCCAACCCCACTAAATTCAATGCTTTTTCCTGTAGCAAATATAGTCCATTTCTCAGCGTAAAGAATCAGTAATATTTGATCCCAAGCATCTGTTGAAAAGTTGTTTGAGATGTGGTCTCCTACATCTCCCTTAACATACATACGATAGGGTACTTTCATCAGTCCTGGAAGAAAAAGTATCAATGTTGTTAACATTCACTCTTAATTAGCAAGAAAACATGTAATTACAAACAAAACCTGATGAAGATAATTCCACTGTACTCTCTCAAATCATTAATCGTTTGTTTAAATCTAAATCCTGCTCCTTCGTGCAGGTTAGCCAGTTTGCTCCTTCGTGCAGGTTAGCCAGTCTGCTCCTTCGTGCAGGTTAGCCAGTCTGCTCCTTCGTGCAGGTTAGCCAGACTGCTCCTTCGTGCAGGTTAGCCAGTCTGCTCCTTCATACAGGTTAGGCAGTCTGCTCCTTCATACAGGTTAGCCAGTCTGCTCCTTCGTGCAGGTTAGCCAGTCTGCTCCTTCGTGCAGGTTAGCCAGTCTGCTCCTTCGTGCAGGTTAGCCAGTTTGCTCCTTCGTGCAGGTTAGCCAGTCTGCTCCTTCGTGCAGGTTAGCCAGTCTGCTCCTTCGTGCAGGTTAGCCAGTCTGCTCCTTCGTGCAGGTTAGCCAGTCTGCTCCTTCATACAGGTTAGGCAGTCTGCTCCTTCGTGCAGGTTAGCCAGTCTGCTCCTTCGTGCAGGTTAGCCAGTCTAGTCACCAGGCCTTCCAGGTCCTGAGATCCCCGGGACACATAGTGAACCCATGTCCCCTTTTTCCAAAGGTTGGACACTGAGCTTTGTATATATCAGGCTTTTTAATTGTGTTTCTTTCTCAATTCTCTTTTTGATTTGCCTCCCGTAGCCCCTTGCTGTGACTCTTGGTCAGAGTCAGCACACTGTCTTAGTTCTTCACTTCCCTCATTACTTGTATCGTCCCACTCACTTCGCCCATCATCACTTTGTTCCCTTATCATTTCCTAGGTCTGCTATTATGCCCCTCAGTCCCCCATAGCCGTCCATGTCTAAGTGTGATTCCTTTCCTTTCTTTGGGGTGGAAGCCTGTGGCCTCCTTTTCCTCCTTTTAACTCTACATTCCCTGCTATTGAAACTAGTCCTGTGTCCTGAGGGTAGTATCCCTCTTGTGTGTATGCTGGAGGTGCAGTTGAACCAGCCTTTTCCCTGCTATTGAAACTAGTCCTGTGTCCTGAGGGTAGTGTCCCCCTTGTGTGTATGCTGGAGGTGCAGTTGAACCAGCCTTTTCCCAGCTATTGAAACTAGTCCTGTGTCCTGAGGGTAGTGTCCCCCTTGTGTGTATGCTGGAGGTGCAGTTGAACCAGCCTTTTCCCTGCTATTGAAACTACTCCAACAGTGCAGTAATACTCCAACAGTGCAGTAATACTCCAACAGTGCAGTAATACTCCAACAGCGCAGTAATACTCCCACAGTGCAGTAATACTCCCACAGTGCAGTAATACTCCAACAGTGCAGTAATACTCCAACAGTGCAGTAATACTCCAACAGTGCAGTAATACTCCAACAGTGCAGTAATACTCCAACAGCGCAGTAATACTCCCACAGTGCAGTAATACTCCCACAGTGCAGTAATACTCCAACAGTGCAGTAATACTCCAACAGTGCAGTAATACTCCCACAGTGCAGTAATACTCCAACAGTGCAGTAATACTCCAACAGTGCAGTAATACTCCAACAGTGCAGTAATACTCCAACAGTGCAGTAATACTCCAACAGTGCAGTAATACTCCAACAGTGCAGTAATACTCCCACAGTGAAGTAATACTCCAACAGTGAAGTAATACTCCAACAGTGCAGTAATACTCCAACAGTGCAGTAATACTCCAACAGTGCAGTAATACTCCAACAGTGCAGTAATACTCCCACAGTGCAGTAATACTCCAACAGTACAGTAATACTCCAACAGTGCAGTAATACTCCAACAGTGCAGTAATACTCCAACAGTGCAGTAATACTCCAACATTGCAGTAATACTCCCACAGTGCAGTAATACTCCAACAGTACAGTAATACTCCCACAGTGCAGTAATATTCCAACAGTGCAGTAATACTCCAACAGTGCAGTAATACTCCAACAGTGCAGTAATACTCCAACAGTGCAGTAATACTCCAACAGTGCAGTAATACTCCAACAGTGCAGTAATACTCCAACAGTGCAGTAATACTCCCACAGTGCAGTAATACTCCAACAGTGCAGTAATACTCCCACAGTGCAGTAATACTCCCACAGTACAGTAATACTCCAACAGTGCAGTAATACTCCAACAGTGCAGTAATACTCCAACAGTGCAGTAATACTCCAACAGTGCAGTAATACTCCAACAGTGCAGTAATACTCCAACAGTGCAGTAATACTCCCACAGTGCAGTAATACTCCAACAGTGCAGTAATACTCCAACAGTGCAGTAATACTCCAACAGTGCAGTAATACTCCAACAGTGCAGTAATACTCCAACAGTGCAGTAATACTCCCACAGTGCAGTAATACTCCACAGTGCAGTAATACTCCAACAGTGCAGTAATACTCCCACAGTGCAGTAATACTCCCACAGTGCAGTAATACTCCAACAGTGCAGTAATACTCCAACAGTGTAGTAATACTCCAACATTGCAGTAATACTCCCACAGTGCATTAATACTCCAATAGTGCAGTAATACTCCCACAGTGCAGTAATACTCCAACAGTGCAGTAATACTCCAACAGTGCAGTAATACTCCAACAGTGCAGTAATACTCCAACAGTGCAGTAATACTCCCACAGTGCAGTAATACTCCAACAGAGCAGTAATACTCCAACAGAGCAGTAATACTACCTAGAAAACTATACTAAACAATACGCACAAAAGGAAAAAAATATCTGAACGAGAAATGTCAGAGTCTGGAATATAAATATACAGTGCCTTCAGAAAGTACTGATGATGATGATGATGATGATGATGATGTTGGATCTACACATGACTCCAGAGTGCTCAGTGAGAGGTGCCTCAACATGCTGTTTGAGTGCAATGTTGTTGACAAGGGGTACCCCCAGAGGAGGTGGCTGCTGACCCCTTTCCCACCACCTCTTCCCGGCACTCAGCTCAATTGTAACCGGTGAGGCAATAGGTCAAACATTTGATTTACTGACCTACAGTATATAGTGGACCTTATCTCACTATAATTACAACCCCATCACTACAACAGTTGGACCAATATATTTAAACCGGCACATGGTGGAGCTCTTTTTCAACTTTGACATTATAACGTTTCTAATACTACTTTTATATTATTTAATTTCTCATCTTTTAATACTATTGTATACATTGTGAACATGCGGAGTGTTTGATGTATTAATGTGTGATTTGTTCCCATTACGTTCAGGGATCTCAAGACATCAGGGAAAATCATCTGGTATCTGTCTGTCTGTCTGCCTCAAGTCAAATTTGTATTTATTAAAATAAAATCTATGCAAATACATTCACTGTTTTCCTCAACCACAACCGTCCCTTACACACACACACACACACACACACACACACACACACACACACACACACACACACACACAGAACACCTCTGGCAGAGGTGTTCTCTCTAGTGGCCACCTCTGGCCTGCTGGCAGGCCACCTCTGGCCTGCTGGCCCCCCTACCTCTGCTGAAGCACAGTTCCCGCTCAGCCCAGTCAAAACTGTTCGCTGCTCTGGCACCCCAATGGTGGAACAAGCTCCTCACGACGCCAGGACAGCGGAGTCACTCACCACCTTCCGGAGACACTTGAAACCTCACCTCTTTAAGGAATACCTGGGATAGGATAAAGTAATCCTTCTACCCCCCCTTAACCCCCCCCACCCCCCCACCCAAAATAAATACATTGTAAAGTGGTGATCCCACTGGCTATCATAAGTTGAATGCACCAATTTGTAAGTCGCTCTGGATAAGAGCGTCTGCTAAATGACGTAAATGTAAATGTAAATGTCTGTTCTCTCTAGTGGCTGTTCTCTCTAGTGGCTGCTCTCTCTCTGGCAGAGGTCTTCTCTCTGGTGGCTGTTCTCTCATGTGGCTGCTCTCTCTCTGGCAGAGGTCTTCTCTCTGGTGGCTGTTCTCTCATGTGGCTGCTCTCTCTCTGGCAGAGGTCTTCTCTCTGGTGGCTGTTCTCTCTAGTTGCTGCTCTCTCTCTGGCAGAGGTCTTCTCTCTGGTGGCTGTTCTCTCTAGTTGCTGCTCTCTCTCTGGCAGAGGTCTTCTCTCTGGTGACTGCTTTACATTTACATTTACGTCATTTAGATGACGCTCTTATCCAGAGCGACTTACAAATTAGTGCATTCACCCTATAGCCAGTGGGATAACCACTTTAATATATATAACCACTTAACCATTTTTTTTTTTTTTTTTTTGGTGGGGTGGGGTTAGAAGGATTACTTTATCCTATCCCAGGTGTTCCTTAAAGAGGTGGGGTTTCAAATGTCTCCGGAAGGTGGTGAGTGACTCCGCTGTCCTGGCGTCGTGAGGGAGCTTGTTCCACCATTGGGGTGCCAGAGCAGCGAACAGTTTTGACTGGGCTGAGCGGGAACTGTGCTTCAGCAGAGGTAGGGGAGCCAGCAGGCCAGAGGTGGATGAACGCAATGCCCTCGTTTGGGTGTAGGGACTGATCAGAGCCTGAAGGTACGGAGGTGCCGTTCCCCTCACAGCTCCGTAGGCAAGCACCATGGTCTTGTAGCAGATGCGAGCTTCAACTGGAAGCCAGTGTAGTGTGCGGAGGAGCGGGGTGACGTGAGAGAACTTGGGAAGGTTGAACACCAGACGGGCTGCGGCATTCTGGATGAGTTGTAGGGGTTTAATGGCACAGGCAGGGAGCCCAGCCAACAGCAAGTTGCAGTAATCCAGACGGGAGATGACAAGTGCCTGGATTAGGACCTGTGCCGCTTCCTGTGTAAGGCAGGGTCGTACTCTCCGAATGTTGTAGAGCATGAACCTACAGGATCGGGTCACCGCCTTGATGTTAGCAGAGAACGACAGGGTGTTGTCCAGGGTCACGCCAAGGCTCTTCGCACTCTGGGAGGAGGACACAACGGAGTTGTCAACCGTGATGGCGAGATCATGGAATGGGCAGTCCTTCCCCGGGAGGAAGAGCAGCTCCGTCTTGCCGAGGTTCAGCTTGAGGTGGTGATCCGTCATCCATACTGATATGTCTGCCAGACATGCAGAGATGCGATTCGCCACCTGGTTATCAGAAGGGGGAAAGGAGAAGATTAGTTGTGTGTCATCTGCGTAGCAATGATAGGAGAGGCCATGTGAGGATATGACAGAGCCAAGTGACTTGGTGTATAGCGAGAATAGGAGAGGGCCTAGAACTGAGCCCTGGGGGACACCAGTGGTGAGAGCACGTGGTGCGGAGACAGCTTCTCGCCACGCCACTTGGTAGGAGCGACCGGTCAGGTAGGACGCGATCCAAGAGTGAGCCACGCCGGAGATGCCCAGCTCGGAGAGGGTGGAGAGGAGGATCTGATGGTTCACAGTATCAAAGGCAGCAGACAGGTCTAGAAGGACAAGAGCAGAGGAGAGAGAGTTAGCTTTAGCAGTGCGGAGAGCCTCCGTGACACAAAGAGCAGTCTCAGTTGAATGACCAGTCTTGAAACCTGACTGGTTTGAATCAAGAAGGTAATTCTGAGAGAGATAGCAAGAGAGTTGGCTAAAGACGGCACGCTCAATAGTTTTGGAGAGAAAAGAAAGAAGGGATACTGGTCTGTAGTTGTTGACATCAGAGGGATCGAGTGTTGTTTTTTTGAGAAGGGGTGCAACTCTCACTCTCTTGAAGACGGAAGGGACATAGCCAGCGGTCAAGGATGAGTTGATCAGCGAGGTGAGGTAAGGGAGAAGGTCACCGGAGATGGTCTGGAGAAGAGAGGAGGGGATAGGGTCAAGCGGGCAGGTTGTTGGGCGGCCGGCCGTCACAAGTCGCAAGATTTTATCTAGAGAGAGAGGGGAGAAAGAAGTCAAAGCATAGGGTAGGGCAGTGTGAGCAGGACCAGCAGTGTCATTTGACTTAACAAACGAGGATCGGATGTCGTCAACCTTCCTTTTCAAAATGGTTGACGAAGTCATCCACAGAGAGGGAGGAGGGGGGAGGGGGAGGAGGTTCAGCAGGGAGGAGAAGGTGGCAAAGATCTTCCTAGGGTTAGAGGCAGATGCTTGGAATTTAGAGTGGTAGAAAGTGGCCTTAGCAGCAGAAACAGATGAAGAAAATGTAGAGAGGAGGGAGTGAAAAGATGCCAGGTCCGCAGGGAGTCTAGTTTTCCTCAATTTCCGCTCGGCTGCCCGGAGCCCTGTTCTGTGAGGTCACAATGAGTCATCAAGCCACGGAGCTGGAGGGGAGGACCGAGCCGGCCGGGAGAATAGGGGACATAGAGAGTCAAAGGATGCAGAAAGGGAGGAGAGGAGGGTTGAGGAGGCAGAATCAGGAGATTGGAGGGAGAAGGATTGAGCAGAGGGAAGAGATGATAGGATGGAAGAGGAGAGAGGAGCGGGAGAGAGAGCGAAGGTTGCGACGGCGCATTACCATCTGAGTAGGGGCAGAGTGAGTAGTGTTGGAGGAGAGCGAGAGAGAAAAGGATACAAAGTAGTGGTCGGAGACATGGAGGGGAGTTGCAGTGAGATTAGTAGAAGAACAGCATCTAGTAAAGATGAGGTCAAGCGTATTGCCTGCCTTGTGAGTAGGGGGGATGGTGAGAGGGTGAGGTCAAAAGAGAGGAGTGGAAAGAAGGAGGCAGAGAGAAATGAGTCAAAGGTAGACGTAGGGAGGTTGAAGTCCCCCAGAACTGTGAGGGGTGAGCCATCCTCAGGAAAGGAACTTATCAAGGCGTCAAGCTCATTGATGAACTCTCCAAGGGAACCTGGAGGGCGATAAATGACAAGGATGTTAAGCTTAAATGGGCTAGTGACTGTGACAGCATGGAATTCAAATGAGGAGATAAACAGAGGGGTCAGGGGAAAAATTGAGAATGTCCACTTGGGAGAGATGAGGATTCCTGTGCCACCACCACGCTGACCAGATGCTCTCGGGGTATGCGAGAACACATGGTCAGACGAGGAGAGAGCAGTAGGAGTAGCAGTGTTTTCAGTGGTAATCCATGTTTCCGTCAGCGCCAAGAAGTCGAGGGACTGGAGGGTAGCATAGGCTGAGATGAACTCTGCCTTGTTGGCAGCAGAACGGCAGTTCCAGAGGGACCACCAGGTTAGAGAGGCAGCAGCCACGCGGTGTGAGGCGTTTGTATAGCCTGTGCGGAGAGGAGAGAACAGGGATAGACAGAGGCATAGTTGACAGGCTGCAGAAAATGGCTACAATAATGCAAAGGAGATCGGAATGAAATGAACTAAACATCTGGGAAAGGAGAGAGCAGTGCCTCCCTCACCACAATACCCAAATATAACTCTCCCAACTTCCACCTCAGAAACTATAATTGTTGTAAACTACAGCGGTTCAATGTTTTCTAGGAATAGACTAACTTAGTTTATTCAGCTAGCTAACTAGGTACAGTATTCTTTGGTGAAAATCGTCCAGGGCACCTAGTCATAAGACGCCACAGCCAGCTAGCATGCCGGACTCCAACAACACGGTTTAGCACCAATACTCGGCCACAACAAACCACCAGTGTGTCAACACGCCAAGCAGATCGTTCGTGTCCGTGTCTAACGTTGTGGGTTAGTCCCGACAGCTTGAGCGAGTCCGTCGTCAACTTATTCAGCCAGTTAGTTAGCTAGAATAGTTAGCATACTAGCTAGCCATTGCTTTCAGACAAAGAAGAAACCCCTCCTTTCACGGCACGAACACACAGAGAGAGCAAAAGTGGCTTTCAAGTTAAAACCCTCACTTTAGCACCCATTGACACTGGCAGAATTTATATTTATATTAACATACAGTTAATGATCTATAGTTCTACCATTAGCTTCCTCATAAGGAGAATAACTACAGATCAGTATCTCATTGAATTCTTAGTCTAAATTACTATAAATGTAGCAGTGTGTAGACCTCCACAATCAACCTGATACCCCAAATCACAACCCTGTCCTTCCCTGGCACTCAATCTTCTGGCGTCTCTTCATTATGTTCTTCAGATAGCTTCATAGTTCAACTTGGATTGTCCATGACAATGTCCCAATTTCAATGTCTCACCTGAGCCGCCACCACCTCTACCCCCATTATGTTTTGTCCATTTGCCAACCAGTATACCAGCACCATGAGAGATGATGTATTTGAACAGATCTCTCTTCATGCCCACTCCACATGGACTCCTGTCACACTCCTTAGAGAAAAGGCATGAGAGAGAAGGCAGTTGATAGCTTCGATTGGATGCTGGTTCTGATTCATGTCTCTTGGTAGAAGTGGTGCTTGACAGGAACGTCTTCTACGCCTTCGTTGCTCCTCTTCAGGGAAGCTAAGAGTCACTGCTACACAGACACAGACAGACACAAAATAAAAAACAATGCTACCCAATGGCGGGGCCCTCTTCCCCTTCTGTGGTTTGAACTCTCCTACAGTGGGACACATGGATCCAGGTATCTGTCTCTGCCACTTTTACCGTCATCGAGGTAGTCAGCAACCTGGTACGGGCCACTCCACCTAGGGTCTTTCCAGCTCTTTCTTCTGTAGTCTTTTACCACCACATAGTCTCCAATGTGCAGACAATGCTCAGATTCTCCTGCTCATTCTCCCCTTCAGCGATTGTTTAAATGCAGCGTGATACGACGTTTGACTATTTGTAACCATCATTCGTGCTGTCGCCCATACATACTGCACCTTTTAGAAATCCACTGTCTTTGACTCTCGCAAGGATTCTCCAACCCCACTAAATTCAATGCTTTTTCCTGTCGCAAATATAGTCAATTTCTCAGCGTAAAGAATCAGTAATATTTGATCCCAAGCATCTGTTGAAAAGTTGTTTGAGATGTGGTCTCCTACATCTCCCTTAACATACATACGATAGGGTACTTTCATCAGTCCTGGAAGAAAAAGTATCAATGTTGTTAACATTCACTCTTAATTAGCAAGAAAACATGTAATTACAAACAAAACCTGATGAAGATAATTCCACTGTACTCTCTCAAATCATTAATCGTTTGTTTAAATCTAAATCCTGCTCCTTCGTGCAGGTTAGCCAGTTTGCTCCTTCGTGCAGGTTAGCCAGTCTGCTCCTTCGTGCAGGTTAGCCAGTCTGCTCCTTCGTGCAGGTTAGCCAGTCTGCTCCTTCGTGCAGGTTAGCCAGTCTGCTCCTTCATACAGGTTAGGCAGTCTGCTCCTTCATACAGGTTAGCCAGTCTGCTCCTTCGTGCAGGTTAGCCAGTCTGCTCCTTCGTGCAGGTTAGCCAGTCTGCTCCTTCGTGCAGGTTAGCCAGTTTGCTCCTTCGTGCAGGTTAGCCAGTCTGCTCCTTCGTGCAGGTTAGCCAGTCTGCTCCTTCGTGCAGGTTAGCCAGTCTGCTCCTTCGTGCAGGTTAGCCAGTCTGCTCCTTCATACAGGTTAGGCAGTCTGCTCCTTCGTGCAGGTTAGCCAGTCTGCTCCTTCGTGCAGGTTAGCCAGTCTAGTCACCAGGCCTTCCAGGTCCTGAGATCCCCGGGACACATAGTGAACCCATGTCCCCTTTTTCCAAAGGTTGGACACTGAGCTTTGTATATATCAGGCTTTTTAATTGTGTTTCTTTCTCAATTCTCTTTTTGATTTGCCTCCCGTAGCCCCTTGCTGTGACTCTTGGTCAGAGTCAGCACACTGTCTTAGTTCTTCACTTCCCTCATTACTTGTATCGTCCCACTCACTTCGCCCATCATCACTTTGTTCCCTTATCATTTCCTAGGTCTGCTATTATGCCCCTCAGTCCCCCATAGCCGTCCATGTCTAAGTGTGATTCCTTTCCTTTCTTTGGGGTGGAAGCCTGTGGCCTCCTTTTCCTCCTTTTAACTCTACATTCCCTGCTATTGAAACTAGTCCTGTGTCCTGAGGGTAGTATCCCTCTTGTGTGTATGCTGGAGGTGCAGTTGAACCAGCCTTTTCCCTGCTATTGAAACTAGTCCTGTGTCCTGAGGGTAGTGTCCCCCTTGTGTGTATGCTGGAGGTGCAGTTGAACCAGCCTTTTCCCAGCTATTGAAACTAGTCCTGTGTCCTGAGGGTAGTGTCCCCCTTGTGTGTATGCTGGAGGTGCAGTTGAACCAGCCTTTTCCCTGCTATTGAAACTAGTCCTGTGTCCTGAGGGTAGTGTCCCCCTTGTGTGTATGCTGGAGGTGCAGTTGAACCAGCCTTTTCCCTGCTATTGAAACTAGTCCTGTGACCTGAGGGTAGTGTCCCCCTTGTGTGTATGCTGGAGGTGCAGTTGAACCAGCCTTTTCCCTGCTATTGAAACTAGTCCTGTGTCCTGAGGGTAGTGTCCCCCTTGTGTGTATGCTGGAGGTGCAGTTGAACCAGCCTTTTCCCTGCTATTGAAACTAGTCCTGTGTCCTGAGGGTAGTGTCCCCCTTGTGTGTATGCTGGAGGTGCAGTTGAACCAGCCTTTTCTGGTTCTTTCTCTTCTAATATCCTTCTAACTTTGGCCATGCTCTCTCTCTCCAGGCCTTTCCTTCCTCCCAGAACATCTTCAAATTGTCTCTCTCTTTCTTCTTCCTTCTCTCTTCTCTCCTTTCTCTCCTGCTCTATAGTTCTTTATTATGGAATCCATTTCCTCACACGCTGCCACATCAAACCTCCCTTCCTTTGGCCATTTTGTTACCATCTTTCTGGTTCTTATTTCCCATTTATCAGAGATTTTTCCAATCTCTTCTTTATTCTCTGGGAACCTTCTCTTCATGATTTCTACTGGTGTTCCTGCCATCCCTACTCCTTGTAATCCTGTTGCTAATCTTATGTTTGGTTCAGTGTCAGCTGCCAATGACTGGAACGAACTGCAAAAATCTCTGAAGCTGGAGACTCTTATCTCCCTCACTAACTTTAAGCATCAGTTGTCAGAGCACCTTACCGATCACTGCACCTGTACACAGCCCTTCTGAAATTAGCCCACCCAACTACCTCATCCCTATATTGTTATTTATTTTGCTCATTTGCACCCCAGTATCTCTATTTGCACATCATCTCTTGCACATCTATCACTCCAGTGTTAATACTAATTGTAATTATTTTGCACTATGACCTATTTATTGCCTTACCTCCATAACTTACTACATTTGCACACACTGTATATATATTTTCTGTTGTATTTTTGACTGTATGTTTTGTTTATTCCATATGTAACTCTGTGTTGTTGTTTTTATCGCACTGCTTTGCTTTATCTTGGCCAGGTCGCAGTTGTAAATGAGAACTTGTTCTCAACTGGCTTCTTACCTGGTTAAATAAAGGTGAAATAAAAATAAAATTTAAAAAAGTGTTTATGTTAGGATGCAAGGTCAATTATTTCTGTTAGCTTTCTCAGCTAAAAGTTTACAATTCCTCAGTTCATGGTATCTCTCTCCCTAATATATCTTCTCTGCTTCTTTTCAACAATGTGTTTTTATCCCTTGTTCTCCTCCTTTTCATATTATTTTATTATCTTTGTCCCCGTGTTCCACTTCCCTGTGCTTATCTTATCTCAAACCTATAAACTACCCCCCTCACTCTCCTGTCCCGAGGTATTTCCTACCCCCTCACTCTCCTGTCCCGAGGTATTTCCTACCCCCTCACTCTCCTGTCCCGAGGTATTTCCTACCCCCTCACTCTCCTGTCCCGAGGTATTTCCCCAGTATTCTATTCAGTTTTAGGTCGCTAGACCATCCCCTAATTTCCCCTAATAATATTCACGTTACTATTTTCTCAAATATTCCTACGTTTCCATTTTCGTACTCTAGGTATCCCTAATATATCTTCCTATACCTTCTTTTCCTGTCTTTCAGTATATCTATATCATACGTTATTATTTGTATGTTTCCTGTCATTGTATATCCCCTTATCCTACACTTAAATGCGTCTGGTTCTCGTTCTAATCTTCGTCTTGGCATTTATTCCCTAACTTTTCCTTCTTAGTTTTCTCTTTTACTTGTCTTTATCTGGACGCCTATTTCATATCCTAGATTCTCCTACCTCTATGTTATTACTATTTCCTGCGCCCCCACCTTTGAATTCCATGCACCAATGTGGGTCCTCTAGTAGCGCAGTGGTCTAAGGCGCTGCATCGCAGTGCTAGCTGTGCCACTAGAGATCCTGGTTCGAATCCAGGCTCTGCTGTAGCCGGCCGCAACCGGGAGACCCATGGGGCGGCGCACAATTGGCCCAGCGTCGTCCAGGGTACGGGAGGGGAATGGCCGGCAGGGATGTAGCTCAGTTGGTAGAGCGTGGTGTTTGCAACGCCAGGGTTGTGGGTTCGATTCCCATGGGGGGCCAGTATGAAAAAATATAATAATGTATCCACTTGTCACGAACGTCGTATGAAGGAGTGGACCAAAGCGCAGCGTTAGTTGCGAACATACTTGCTTTATTTAATTAAAGCATACACACGAAATAACAAAACAATAAACGACTCGTGAAGTCCACGGTGACAATGACCGAACACGGAACAAAAACCCACAAACACAAAGTGAAACACAGACAGTTAAATATGGCTCCCAATCAGAGACAACCAGCACACAGCTGACACTCGTTGCCTCTGATTGGGAGTCACTCAGTCAAACATAGAAAATGACGAACTAGAAACACCCAACATAGAAACAGAACACATAGAATGAACACACCCTGGCTCAACATATAGAGTCCCAGAGCCAGGGTGTGACAGTACCCCCCCTAAAGGCGCGGACTGCGACCGCGCCTAAATACGAGCAAAACAGGGGAGGGCTGGGTGGGCATTCCTCCTCGGCTCCGGCTCCGGGCTTGCCCACCACCCTCCAACAAACCCCCCATAGCGCCCCTGGTCCGGTCTGGCCCCGCTGGCTGGAGCTGGCCTGGACGTAGCAGGAGCGGTAGGCTTCAGCTCCTTAGTGGAGCAGTTGAACGGTACCTGAATTGGCACCGATGACCCTGGCACGGGTTGTGCCGGACTGACGACTCGCACCCCTGGCTTGGTGCGAGTGGCAGGAACGGGCCGGGCCGGCGACGCGCACCGTAGACTTGGTGCGAGTGGCAGGAACAGGCCGGACCGGGCTGGCGACGCGCACCGTAGACTTGGTGCGTGGAGCAGGGACAGGCCGGACCGGGCTGGCGACGCACCCCGTAGGCTTGGTGCGTGGAGCAGGGACAGGCCGGGCTGGGCTGGCGACGCACACCGTAGGCTCGGTGCGTGGAGCAGGAACAGGCCGGACCGGGCTGGCGACGCACACCGTAGGCTTGGTGCGTGGAGCAGGGACAGGCCGGGCCGGGCTGGCGATGCACCCCGTAGGCTTGGTGCGTGGAGCAGGGACAGGCCGGGCTGGGCTGGCGACGCACACCGTAGGCTTGGTGCGTGGAGCAGGAACAGGCCGGGCTGGGCTGGCGACGCACACCGTAGGCTTGGTTCGTGGAGCAGGGACAGGCCGGGCTGGGCTGGCGACGCACACCGTAGGCTTGGTGCGTGGAGCAGGGAGGAGCAGGGACAGGCCGGGCTGGGCTGGCGACGCACACCGTAGGCTTGGTGCGTGGAGCAGCAACTGGCCGGACTGGGCTGGCGACGCACACCGTAGGCTTGGTGCGTGGAGCAGCAACTGGCCGGACTGGGCTGGCGACGCACACCGTATGCTTGGTGCGTGGAGCAGGGACAGGCCGGGCTGGGCTGGCGACGCACACCGTAGGCTTGGTGCGTGGAGCAGGGACAGGCCGGGCTGGGCTGGCGACGCACACCGTAGGCTTGGTGCGTGGAGCAGCAACTGGCCGGACTGGGCTGGCGACGCACACCGTAGGCTTGGTGCGTGGAGCAGCAACTGGCCGGACTGGGCTGGCGACGCACACCGTAGGCTTGGTGCGTGGAGCAGGGACAGGCCGGGCTGGGCTGGCGACGCACACCGTAGGCTTGGTGCGTGGAGCAGGGACAGGCCGGGCTGGGCTGGCGACGCACACCGTAGGCTTGGTGCGTGGAGCAGGGACAGGCCGGGCTGGGCTGGCGACGCACACCGTAGGCTTGGTGCGTGGAGCAGGAACGGGTTGGACCAGGCTGACGACTCGCACCGTAGGCTTGGTGTGAGGGGCAGGAACATGCCGGGCTGGGCTGGCGGCGTGCACCTTACACTTAGTGCGGGAAACAGGAACGGGCCGGACCGGACTGGTGACGCACACCACTTGCTTGGTGTGAGGAGCGGGACTGGGTTTCGTCATAACCCCCCGCTCCCTCAGCTGCCTACCGAGTTCCTCTCGCCGTGCCTCCTTTCTCACCCTTTCCCTTATCGCCTCCAAATGCTCCATCCTCTGCAACACTACCTCCTGCTCCCTCGTCGTCCCTGCCGTGTGCCCCCCCCTAATTTTTTTTTGGGGTTGCCTCTCGCCTGTCCGACGTTGACCCTGCTGACGCCGCTGCTCCTCTCTCCGTCGCCTCTCCACCGTCTCACTCCATGGCCGGCGATCCATCCCGGCCAGGATCTCCTCCCAGGTCCAGGACCCTTTCCCGTCTAATATCTCCTCCCATGACCAGGCTGCCTGCTCCTGGACACGCTGCTTGGTCCTGGTATGGTGGGTTTTTCTGTCACGAACGTCGTATGAAGGAGTGGACCAAAGCGCAGCGTTAGTTGCGAACATACTTGCTTTATTTAATTAAAGCATACACACGAAATAACAAAACAATAAACGACTCGTGAAGTCCACGGTGACAATGACCGAACACGGAACAAAAACCCACAAACACAAAGTGAAACACAGACAGTTAACTATGGCTCCCAATCAGAGACAACCAGCACACAGCTGACACTCATTGCCTCTGATTGGGAGTCACTCAGTCAAACATAGAAAATGACGAACTAGAAACACCCAACATAGAAACAGAACACATAGAATGAACACACCCTGGCTCAACATATAGAGTCCCAGAGCCAGGGTGTGACACCACTCACTAACTGTAAGTCGCTCTGGATAAGAGCGTCTGCTAAATGACTAACATGTAAATGTCCTTCTATTTCTGCCCTTCTTATTCTTATTGGTGCCTGTTTGTTTACTGCTTTGGATTGTGCCCCTTTCCGATAATGCTATCAATTAAGATCACGGCCAGTCCGCTGTTATTAGAAGTCAGTAGATATAGGTAACTGCCCTTTCTGATTAGGCTACAGGTAACAAACCAAACACTCACTGTAGTTTACAAGCATATATTCAATTCATTTCCATATTCCATTCTATATTTAAAATTACAACCCCGTTTCCCAGTAGGTTCCTCCAACCCCGTTTCCCAGTAGGTTCCTCCAACCCCGTTTCCCAGTAGGTTCCTCCAACCCCGTTTCCCAGTAGGTTCCTCCAACCCCGTTTCCCAGTAGGTTCCTCCAACCCCGTTTCCCAGTAGGTTCCTCCACACAAAGAACGTTTACCTCGAAATCATTCCAATCTCTTAAAATAAACACTGGCTGCTATATCAATCTAAGCAACCCATTGCCATAGTCTAATTATAATCTGAAACCCAGATTTTAGTCAGTAACCCAGAACCTATGCCTATTTTAATGACAAATAAATCCCACAAATATCCGAATTAAAATGGTTTGTAGTCTTAACATCTGGCACATAACACAATTACCAGAAAATAGCCTTAAAAGGTCGTCCAAGTGTTTCTTTGCAGAGATCTCACATGCTCAAAGAGAATAAATTAGCAGTCAACGAGTCAAATTCAGTGATTTAGAAACAGATCTAACAAGTTTAATCATATGGATTAGGTTTTCCCTTGCGACATAATAACATTCCTTTACACCCCCTTAGCTCCGCAATGAGAGTCATATAATGCTTAACCTTATCAAATCTCTAGTAACCAATTCTACACACATAAAAATTCACCATGTCGTCATATACTCACATCAAATCAAATGTTATTGGCCACATGCGCCGAATACAACAGGTGCAGACATTACAGTGAAATGCTTACTTATAGCCCTTAACCAACAGTGCATTTATTTTTTAATAAAAAAGTTAAATAAAACAACAACAAAAATGTGTTGAGAAAAAAAGAGCAGAAGTAAAATAAAATAACAGTAGGGAGGCTATATATACAGGGGGGGTACCGTTGCAGAGTCAATGTGCAGGGGCACCGGCTAGTTGAGGTAGTTGAAGTAATATGTACATGTGGGTAGAGTTAAAGTGACATAAATAATTAACAGAGTAGCAGCAGCGTAAAAAGATGGGGTGGGGTTGTGGGTGGGGGGGGCAGTGCAAATAGTCTGGGTAGCCATGATTAGCTGTTCAGGAGTCTTATGGCTTGGGGGTAGAAGCTGTTGAGAAGCCTTTTGAACCTAGACTTGGCGCTCCGGTACCGCTTGCCGTGCGGTAGCAGAGAGAACAGTCTATGAGTGGGTCTAGGGTGGCAGTCCACTAGGGTGGCTGGAGTCTTTGACAATTTTGAGGGCCTTCCTCTGACACCACCTGGTATATAGGTCCTGGATGGCAGGAAGCTTGGCCCCAGTGATGTACTGGGCCGTACGCAGTACCCTCTGTAGTGCCTTGCGGTCGGAGGCCAAGCAGTTGCCATACCAGGTGGTGATGCAACCAGTCAGGATGCTTCAATCAATTCGTGTTTTTGATGATTCTCCATTGCCACACATCCCATCCTTATCACAATCTACTCCCAGCGGAACCAAAACACAATCTACTCCCAGCGGAACCAAAACACAATCTACTCCCAGCGGAACCAAAACACAATCTACTCCCAGCGGAACCAAAACACAATCTACTCCAAGCGGAACCAAAACACAATCTACTCCCAGCGGAACCAAAACACAATCTACTCCCAGCGGAACCAAAACACAATCTACTCCCAGCGGAACCAAAACACAATCTACTCCCAGCGGAACCAAAACACAATCTACTCCCAGCGGAACCAAAACACAATCTACTCACAGCGGAACCAAAACACAATCTACTCCCAGCGGAACCAAAACACAATCTACTCCCAGCGGAACCAAAACACAATCTACTCCAAGCGGAACCAAAAACAACTTTTAGTTACACGGACCCAGTTTCTAACGTAACGTCCCGTTCTCAATACCTCTCCGTGATATTCTATGATGGGCAGTAATGTACGGAACCCCAAGATAACGTTATGTCAAAAGCTTATTTTCCAAATCTCAATCATTTTATTATACATATTTCTATATGTTATTATCCAAACTTCAGATTAAAACTCATTCCCATATTCACACGACTCTCATATCACATTCACACGCTGCTATTTGTATAACCTGCAGGTATATTTTCTTCTATTAACGGGCTCACACTTGGAATGTTCAATCTATCACATTAAACATTTTACTACAACCAATTTTACCATCATCCTGAATCTCCTCTAAGGTTTCTAAATTTGGGAAAGGTGCAGGGATCGGTCTCACCAAGCTATAATAGCCTGACCCCACCCTAAATGACTGGCTGAAACACAAACACACCGGTACCTGACACAATGTCTAGACCTCCCACAAACACACCGGTACCTGACACAATGTCTAGACCTCCCACAAACACACCGGTACCTGACACAATGTCTAGACCTCCCACAAACACACCGGTACCTGCGACCTGTTCCTCTAACAGGATTTCTCATGACCCCTCCTGATCAGGACACACACACCTTCTGATCCCCTCCTGATCAGGACACACACACCTTCTGATCCCCTTCTGATCAGGACACACACACCTTCTGATCCCCTTCTGATCAGGACACACACACCTTCTGATCCCCTCCTGATCAGGACACACACACACCTTCTGATCCCCTTCTGATCAGGACACACACACACCTTCTGATCCCCTTCTGATCAGGACACACACACACCTTCTGATCCCCTTCTGATCAGGACACACACACCTTCTGATCCCCTCCTGATCAGAACACACACACACCTTCTGATCAGAACACACACACACACCGGTAAAGATGAGCAGCCACTCGTGCCGACATGAATCGAACAGAATGGCCAGCAAGACGAACAAAGGAATCAGACGAATTGAACAAATGCACCAGACGAACAATCAAGTGACCTCTATGAATTGAATGCCCGAATTGCGTCAGACCAGTTGACCAAGATGAACGGATTGCTTTCGCAAACTCGATCGGGTCCAATAAAACCAGTCTTGTACAAAACAATTCAGACAAAACCAACAAATCAACCAGCTGATCAAACTGACCAAATGAGCAACCTGAATGAGACAAATGAACAACCCAACTTAACCAAACTGAATGAATCACAGCTGTCCAAGCAAACTATCCATCCGCACGGGCTGAGCAGAACCACTACTCCACCTAGCGCTCTCTCTCTGTAGCACAGCCCTGGTCTGAGCAGAACCACTACTCCACCTAGCGCTCTCTGTGTAGCACAGCCCTGGTCTGAGCAGAACCACTACTCCACCTAGCGCTCTCTGTGTAGCCCAGCCCTGGTCTGAGCAGAACCACTACTCCACCTAGCGCTCTCTCTCTGTAGCACAGCCCTGGTCTGAGCAGAACCACTACTCCACCTAGCGCTCTCTGTGTAGCACAGCCCTGGTCTGAGCAGAACCACTACTCCACCTAGCGCTCTCTCTCTGTAGCACAGCCCTGGTCTGAGCAGAACCACTACTCCACCTAGCGCTCTCTCTCTGTAGCACAGCCCTGGTCTGAGCAGAACCACTACTCCACCTAGCGCTCTCTCTCTGTAGCACAGCCCTGGTCTGAGCAGAACCACTACTCCACCTAGCGCTCTCTCTGTGTAGCACAGCCCTGGTCTGAGCAGAACCACTACTCCACCTAGCGCTCTCTCTCTGTAGCACAGCCCTGGTCTGAGCAGAACCACTACTCCACCTAGCGCTCTCTCTCTGTAGCACAGCCCTGGTCTGAGCAGAACCACTACTCCACCTAGCGCTCTCTCTGTGTAGCACAGCCCTGGTCTGAGCAGAACCACTACTCCACCTAGCGCTCTCTCTCTGTGTAGCACAGCCCTGGTCTGAGCAGAACCACTACTCCACCTAGCGCTCTCTCTCTGTAGCACAGCCCTGGTCTGAGCAGAACCACTACTCCACCTAGCGCTCTCTCTGTAGCACAGCCCTGGTCTGAGCAGAACCACTACTCCACCTAGCGCTCTCTCTGTGTAGCACAGCCCTGGTCTGAGCAGAACCACTACTCCACCTAGCGCTCTCTCTCTGTGTAGCACAGCCCTGGTCTGAGCAGAACCACTACTCCACCTAGCGCTCTCTGTGTAGCACAGCCCTGGTCTGAGCAGAACCACTACTCCACCTAGCGCTCTCTGTGTAGCACAGCCCTGGTCTGAGCAGAACCACTACTCCACCTAGCGCTCTCTCTGTGTAGCACAGCCCTGGTCTGAGCAGAACCACTACTCCACCTAGCGCTCTCTGTGTAGCACAGCCCTGGTCTGAGCAGAACCACTACTCCACCTAGCGCTCTCTCTGTGTAGCACAGCCCTGGTCTGAGCAGAACCACTACTCCACCTAGCGCTCTTTCTCTGTAGCACAGCCCTGGTCTGAGCAGAACCACTACTCCACCTAGCGCTCTCTCTGTAGCCCAGCCCTGGTCTGAGCAGAACCACTACTCCACCTAGCGCTCTCTCTCTGTAGCACAGCCCTGGTCTGAGCAGAACCACTACTCCACCTAGCGCTCTCTGTGTAGCACAGCCCTGGTCTGAGCAGAACCACTACTCCACCTAGCGCTCTCTCTCTGTGTAGCACAGCCCTGGTCTGAGCAGAACCACTACTCCACCTAGCGCTCTCTCTCTGTAGCACAGCCCTGGTCTGAGCAGAACCACTACTCCACCTAGCGCTCTCTCTGTAGCCCAGCCCTGGTCTGAGCAGAACCACTACTCCACCTAGCGCTCTCTCTCTGTAGCACAGCCCTGGTCTGAGCAGAACCACTACTCCACCTAGCGCTCTCTGTGTAGCACAGCCCTGGTCTGAGCAGAACCACTACTCCACCTAGCGCTCTCTCTGTGTAGCACAGCCCTGGGCTGAGCAGAACCACTACTCCACCTAGCGCTCTCTCTCTGTAGCACAGCCCTGGTCTGAGCAGAACCACTACTCCACCTAGCGCGCTCTCTCTCTGTAGCACAGCCCTGGTCTGAGCAGAACCACTACTCCACCTAGCGCTCTCTCTGTAGCACAGCCCTGGTCTGAGCAGAACCACTACTCCACCTAGCGCTCTCTCTCTGTAGCACAGCCCTGGTCTGAGCAGAACCACTACTCCACCTAGCGCTCTCTCTCTGTAGCACAGCCCTGGTCTGAGCAGAACCACTACTCCACCTAGCGCTCTCTCTCTGTAGCACAGCCCTGGGCTGAGCAGAACCACTACTCCACCTAGCGCTCTCTCTGTGTAGCACAGCCCTGGTCTGAGCAGAACCACTACTCCACCTAGCGCTCTCTCTCTGTAGCACAGCCCTGGTCTGAGCAGAACCACTACTCCACCTAGCGCTCTCTCTCTGTAGCACAGCCCTGGTCTGAGCAGAACCACTACTCCACCTAGCGCTCTGTCTCTGTAGCACAGCCCTGGTCTGAGCAGAACCACTACTCCACCTAGCGCTCTCTCTCTGTAGCACAGCCCTGGTCTGAGCAGAACCACTACTCCACCTAGCGCTCTCTCTGTGTAGCACAGCCCTGGTCTGAGCAGAACCACTACTCCACCTAGCGCTCTCTCTCTGTAGCACAGCCCTGGTCTGAGCAGAACCACTACTCCACCTAGCGCTCTCTCTGTGTAGCACAGCCCTGGTCTGAGCAGAACCACTACTCCACCTAGCGCTCTCTCTCTGTAGCACAGCCCTGGTCTGAGCAGAACCACTACTCCACCTAGCGCTCTCTCTCTGTAGCACAGCCCTGGTCTGAGCAGAACCACTACTCCACCTAGCGCTCCCTCTCTGTAGCACAGCCCTGGTCTGAGCAGAACCACTACTCCACCTAGCGCTCTCTCTGTGTAGCACAGCCCTGGTCTGAGCAGAACCACTACTCCACCTAGCGCTCTCTCTGTGTGGCACAGCCCTGGTCTGAGCAGAACCACTACTCCACCTAGCGCTCTCTCTGTGTAGCACAGCCCTGGTCTGAGCAGAACCACTACTCCACCTAGCGCTCTCTCTGTGTAGCACAGCCCTGGTCTGAGCAGAACCACTACTCCACCTAGCGCTCTCTGTGTAGCACAGCCCTGGGCTGAGCAGAACCACTACTCCACCTAGCGCTCTCTCTGTAGCACAGCCCTGGTCTGAGCAGAACCACTACTCCACCTAGCGCTCTCTCTGTGTAGCACAGCCCTGGTCTGAGCAGAACCACTACTCCACCTAGCGCTCTCTGTAGCACAGCCCTGGTCTGAGCAGAACCACTACTCCACCTAGCGCTCTCTCTCTGTGTAGCACAGCCCTGGTCTGAGCAGAACCACTACTCCACCTAGCGCTCTCTGTAGCACAGCCCTGGTCTGAGCAGAACCACTACTCCACCTAGCGCTCTCTCTCTGTAGCACAGCCCTGGTCTGAGCAGAACCACTACTCCACCTAGCGCTCTCTCTGTGTAGCACAGCCCTGGTCTGAGCAGAACCACTACTCCACCTAGCGCTCTCTCTCTGTAGCACAGCCCTGGTCTGAGCAGAACCACTACTCCACCTAGCGCTCTCTCTCTGTGTAGCACAGCCCTGGTCTGAGCAGAACCACTACTCCACCTAGCGCTCTCTCTGTAGCACAGCCCTGGTCTGAGCAGAACCACTACTCCACCTAGCGCTCTCTGTGTAGCACAGCCCTGGTCTGAGCAGAACCACTACTCCACCTAGCGCTCTCTGTGTAGCACAGCCCTGGTCTGAGCAGAACCACTACTCCACCTAGCGCTCTCTCTCTGTAGCACAGCCCTGGTCTGAGCAGAACCACTACTCCACCTAGCGCTCTCTCTGTGTAGCACAGCCCTGGTCTGAGCAGAACCACTACTCCACCTAGCGCTCTCTCTGTAGCACAGCCCTGGTCTGAGCAGAACCACTACTCCACCTAGCGCTCTCTGTGTAGCACAGCCCTGGTCTGAGCAGAACCACTACTCCACCTAGCGCTCTCTGTGTAGCACAGCCCTGGTCTGAGCAGAACCACTACTCCACCTAGCGCTCTCTGTGTAGCACAGCCCTGGTCTGAGCAGAACCACTACTCCAGCTAGCGCTCTCTCTCTCTGTGTAGCACAGCCCTGGTCTGAGCAGAACCACTACTCCACCTAGCGCTCTCTCTGTGTAGCACAGCCCTGGTCTGAGCAGAACCACTACTCCACCTAGCGCTCTCTCTCTGTAGCACAGCCCTGGTCTGAGCAGAACCACTACTCCACCTAGCGCTCTCTGTGTAGCACAGCCCTGGTCTGAGCAGAAACACTACTCCACCTAGTGCTCTCTCTGTGTAGCACAGCCCTGGTCTGAGCAAAACCACTACTCCACCTAGCGCTCTCTCTCTGTAGCACAGCCCTGGTCTGAGCAGAACCACTACTCCACCTAGCGCTCTCTGTGTAGCACAGCCCTGGTCTGAGCAGAACCACTACTCCACCTAGCGCTCTTTCTGTAGCACAGCCCTGGTCTGAGCAGAACCACTACTCCACCTAGTGCTCTCTCTGTAGCACAGCCCTGGTCTGAGCAGAACCACTACTCCACCTAGCGCTCTCTCTGTAGCACAGCCCTGGTCTGAGCAGAACCACTACTCCAGCTAGCGCTCTCTCTCTGTAGCACAGCCCTGGTCTGAGCAGAACCACTACTCCACCTAGCGCTCTCTCTGTAGCACAGCCCTGGTCTGAGCAGAACCACTACTCCAGCTAGCGCTCTCTCTCTGTAGCACAGCCCTGGTCTGAGCAGAACCACTACTCCACCTAGCGCTCTCTCTGTGTAGCACAGCCCTGGTCTGAGCAGAACCACTACTCCACCTAGCGCTCTCTCTCTGTAGCACAGCCCTGGTCTGAGCAGAACCACTACTCCAGCTAGCGCTCTCTCTCTCTGTGTAGCACAGCCCTGGTCTGAGCAGAACCACTACTCCACCTAGCGCGCTCTCTGTGTAGCACAGCCCTGGTCTGAGCAGAACCACTACTCCACCTAGCGCTCTCTGTGTAGCACAGCCCTGGTCTGAGCAGAACCACTACTCCACCTAGCGCTCTCTCTCTGTAGCACAGCCCTGGTCTGAGCAGAACCACTACTCCACCTAGCGCTCTCTCTGTGTAGCACAGCCCTGGTCATAGCTCTTCTCTTTCCTAACTATTCCCTGTTTGTTCAGTCTCATGGTTATTACACCAAAGCTGTACCTACGGTCGGTCCTTATATACAAAAATAAATAATCAACATTGCATGCATGCTTATTTCTCATTCCAACAAAAACTCTGTACTTTTCCTAAATGTAGCCCTTAATACTGGAGAGTCCCTCGGTACCTTCCAGAATCATCCGGGCGAATCACACAATTTCTCCAATAAAAGCCAGAACGTTGCTTACCTTTGTTCATAGCGGCCACTATACTGGTGTGATTCGCTCAGCTTCCTCCAGATGGCGCTTCACCCCTTATGGTCTCTTTTTCCAGTCCCGTCTGGGGTGCCGATATGATGTGGCAAGATTCGTCCTTATACTAATCAAAGAACCAAAGTATTTCAGAGTTTTTGTAGATTTAAGATATACTTTATTACATACGCAATACAGCCGAGGTGGCTTGCAAAACATGTCCCTTCTACCTCTCAGCTCTTCGTCTATATAGTCCCATTTACATACACCCCAGCTCAAAACTCCTCCCTCTTGGGCTCCCCCACCACTGTCCTCAGTTTCCCCCTCTCGACCGCTCTGCCCACTTCCTTTTAAATCTGACTTATATTCAGTTTAGAAACAATAGGGGTACAATCAATCAAATTTGAGAGAAATAAGCTTTTTGTGCGTATGGAACATTTCTGGGATCTTTTATTTCAGCTTATGAAACATGGGACCAACACTTTACATGTTGCATTAATATTTCTGTTCAGTGTATGTTTATTTGGACTCCAATTACTCTTTACAGTTGCAACAGCTAGCCTTCTCTACCTGGGGTCCACACCAATCAATCTAACACTATGTCTTCCTATTACCTTATTTGTATCAAGGTTGGCTTTAATTCAATAGCTGAATAAATCTAAACAATTTTATGGCCCCTTTAATGTCTGGTGTTTCTGCCTCCCTAATGTCTGGTGTTTCTGCCTCCCTAATGTCTGGTGTTTCTGCCTCCCTAATGTCTGGTGTTTCAGCCTCCCTAATGTATGGTGTTTCTGCCTCCCTAATGTCTGGTGTTTCTGCCTCCCTAATGTCTGGTGTTTCAGCCTCCCTAATGTATGGTGTTTCAGCCTCCCTAATGTCTGGTGTTTCTGCCTCCCTAATGTCTGGTGTTTCTGCCTCCCTAATGTCTGGTGTTTCTGCCTCCCTAATGTCTGGTGTTTCTGCCTCCCTAATGTCTGGTGTTTCTGCCTCCCTAATGTCTGGTGTTTCAGCCTCCCTAATGTATGGTGTTTCTGCCTCCCTAATGTCTGGTGTTTCTGCCTCCCTAATGTCTGGTGTTTCAGCCTCCCTAATGTATGGTGTTTCAGCCTCCCTAATGTATGGTGTTTCTGCCTCCCTAATGTCTGGTGTTTCAGCCTCCCTAATGTCTGGTGTTTCAGCCTCCCTAATGTCTGGTGTTTCAGCCTCCCTAATGTATGGTGTTTCTGCCTCCCTAATGTATGGTGTTTCAGCCTCCCTAATGTCTGGTGTTTCTGCCTCCCTAATGTCTGGTGTTTCAGCCTCCCTAATGTATGGTGTTTCTGCCTCCCTAATGTATGGTGTTTCTGCCTCCCTAATGTATGGTGTTTCAGCCTCCCTAATGTATGGTGTTTCTGCCTCCCTAATGTCTGGTGTTTCTGCCTCCCTAATGTCTGGTGTTTCTGCCTCCCTAATGTCTGGTGTTTCAGCCTCCCTAATGTATGGTGTTTCTGCCTCCCTAATGTCTGGTGTTTCTGCCTCCCTAATGTCTGGTGTTTCAGCCTCCCTAATGTATGGTGTTTCAGCCTCCCTAATGTATGGTGTTTCTGCCTCCCTAATGTCTGGTGTTTCAGCCTCCCTAATGTCTGGTGTTTCAGCCTCCCTAATGTCTGGTGTTTCAGCCTCCCTAATGTATGGTGTTTCTGCCTCCCTAATGTATGGTGTTTCTGCCTCCCTAATGTCTGGTGTTTCAGCCTCCCTAATGTCTGGTGTTTCAGCCTCCCTAATGTCTGGTGTTTCAGCCTCCCTAATGTCTGGTGTTTCTGCCTCCCTAATGTCTGGTGTTTCAGCCTCCCTAATGTATGGTGTTTTTGCCTCCCTAATGTATGGTGTTTCAGCCTCCCTAATGTATGGTGTTTCTGCCTCCCTAATGTATGGTGTTTCAGCCTCCCTAATGTATGGTGTTTCTGCCTCCCTAATGTATGGTGTTTCTGCCTCCCTAATGTATGGTGTTTCTGCCTCCCTAATGTATGGTGTTTCTGCCTCCCTAATGTATGGTGTTTCAGCCTCCCTAATGTCTGGTGTTTCTGCCTCCCTAATGTATGGTGTTTCTGCCTCCCTAATGTCTGGTGTTTCTGCCTCCCTAATGTATGGTGTTTCAGTCTCCCTAATGTATGGTGTTTCTGCCTCCCTAATGTCTGGTGTTTCAGCCTCCCTAATGTATGGTGTTTCTGCCTCCCTAATGTATGGTGTTTCTGCCTCCCTAATGTATGGTGTTTCTGCCTCCCTAATGTATGGTGTTTCTGCCTCCCTAATGTCTGGTGTTTCAGCCTCCCTAATGTATGGTGTTTCTGCCTCCCTAATGTATGGTGTTTCTGCCTCCCTAATGTATGGTGTTTCTGCCTCCCTAATGTATGGTGTTTCTGCCTCCCTAATGTCTGGTGTTTCAGCCTCCCTAATGTATGGTGTTTCTGCCTCCCTAATGTATGGTGTTTCAGCCTCCCTAATGTATGGTGTTTCAGCCTCCCTAATGTCTGGTGTTTCAGCCTCCCTAATGTATGGTGTTTCTGCCTCCCTAATGTATGGTGTTTCAGCCTCCCTAATGTCTGGTGTTTCAGCCTCCCTAATGTCTGGTGTTTCTGCCTCCCTAATGTATGGTGTTTCAGCCTCCCTAATGTATGGTGTTTCAGCCTCCCTAATGTATGGTGTTTCTGCCTCCCTAATGTCTGGTGTTTCAGCCTCCCTAATGTCTGGTGTTTCTGCCTCCCTAATGTATGGTGTTTCAGCCTCCCTAATGTCTGGTGTTTCTGCCTCCCTAATGTCTGGTGTTTCTGCCTCCCTAATGTCTGGTGTTTCTGCCTCCCTAATGTCTGGTGTTTCTGCCTCCCTAATGTCTGGTGTTTCTGCCTCCCTAATGTCTGGTGTTTCTGCCTCCCTAATGTCTGGTGTTTCAGCCTCCCTAATGTCTGGTGTTTCAGCCTCCCTAATGTCTGGTGTTTCAGCCTCCCTAATGTCTGGTGTTTCTGCCTCCCTAATGTATGGTGTTTCTGCCTCCCTAATGTATGGTGTTTCTGCCTCCCTAATGTCTGGTGTTTCTGCCTCCCTAATGTATGGTGTTTCAGCCTCCCTAATGTCTGGTGTTTCAGCCTCCCTAATGTATGGTGTTTCTGCCTCCCTAATGTATGGTGTTTCAGCCTCCCTAATGTCTGGTGTTTCAGCCTCCCTAATGTCTGGTGTTTCTGCCTCCCTAATGTCTGGTGTTTCAGCCTCCCTAATGTCTGGTGTTTCAGCCTCCCTAATGTCTGGTGTTTCTGCCTCCCTAATGTCTGGTGTTTCAGCCTCCCTAATGTATGGTGTTTCTGCCTCCCTAATGTCTGGTGTTTCAGCCTCCCTAATGTCTGGTGTTTCAGCCTCCCTAATGTATGGTGTTTCTGCCTCCCTAATGTCTGGTGTTTCTGCCTCCCTAATGTATGGTGTTTCTGCCTCCCTAATGTATGGTGTTTCTGCCTCCCTAATGTCTGGTGTTTCTGCCTCCCTAATGTATGGTGTTTCAGCCTCCCTAATGTCTGGTGTTTCAGCCTCCCTAATGTATGGTGTTTCTGCCTCCCTAATGTATGGTGTTTCAGCCTCCCTAATGTATGGTGTTTCAGCCTCCCTAATGTATGGTGTTTCTGCCTCCCTAATGTCTGGTGTTTCAGCCTCCCTAATGTCTGGTGTTTCAGCCTCCCTAATGTATGGTGTTTCTGCCTCCCTAATGTCTGGTGTTTCAGCCTCCCTAATGTCTGGTGTTTCAGCCTCCCTAATGTATGGTGTTTCAGCCTCCCTAATGTATGGTGTTTCTGCCTCCCTAATGTCTGGTGTTTCAGCCTCCCTAATGTCTGGTGTTTCTGCCTCCCTAATGTCTGGTGTTTCAGCCTCCCTAATGTATGGTGTTTCTGCCTCCCTAATGTCTGGTGTTTCTGCCTCCCTAATGTCTGGTGTTTCTGCCTCCCTAATGTCTGGTGTTTCTGCCTCCCTAATGTATGGTGTTTCTGCCTCCCTCTTCTTCCTCCATCCTCCCTTTTCTCTCTCCCCTCCCTCTCTCCCTCTATCTCCTCCCCCCTTTTCTCTCTCCCCTCCCTCTCTCCCTCTATCTCCTCCCCCCTTTTCTCTCTCCCCTCCCTCTCTCCCTCTCTCCCTCTATCTCCTCCCCCCTTTTCTCTCTCCCCTCCCTCTCTCCCTCTATCTCCTCCCCCCTTTTCTCTCTCCCCTCCCTCTCTCCCTCTATCTCCTCCCCCCTTTTCTCTCTCCCCTCCCTCCTCCCTTTCCTCTCCTCCTCTCCTCCTCTCCATCCTCTTGCAGACGCTGCATGCCTCTGAGCCTCCAGTGCGTGCGGGGGTCTCAGCTCAACCCCGGAATGTCGCATCATCATCTGCTTCTCCTAGCGCCCTCGTAGCGATTCTCTGTCTGTAGGACCGTAAACACTGCGAGCAGAACTCGGTAGACTGATAACCGTTACCTGAGGACGCTACTGAACCCCAGGGTCCCTCTCACCCCCCCCCCTGCCTGCCCAGGAAGCACATCATCTCGGCGTCTAGTCTCTCTGCACCCCGCTGCATCATGATCAATATCAACATCTGGACCGAACGATAGCGGAATTAGCTCCGGATCTGTTGCTGTAGTGGATTCTCCGCTTCCAGGCGCATTAACGGGATTCTGCCTCCTTGCTTGTGTTGTGTCCTTGAGCTCGGCCTGTGCAGTGAGTCAGTGGTGTGAAGCCTATGTGTGTTTGCATATTAATACGTGTGTGTGTGTGTGTGTGTGTGTGTGTGTGTGCATATCTCTGTGTGTGTGTGTGTGTGTGTGTGCATATCTGTGTGTGTGTGTGTGTGTGTGTGTGTGTGTAAATATTTTAGTGTGTGTGTGTGTGTGTGTAAATATTTCAGTGTGTGTGTGTGTGTGTGTGTGTGTGTGTGCATCTAGACTATGTGTGACTGTGAAACAGTGATAGGTATGATGATGGAAGGAGAGAGTTCTGTGATGTCTTATTTACCCCTGTGATCTCGTTGTCTGGTAGGTGGGTGCTTCTGTCATATTGTGTTTGTGTGTGTGATCAGAGAGAGAGAGAGAGAGAGAGAGAGAGAGAGATGGACAGGCCAGTAACCTTGCAGAGAGATAGAGAGATGGACAGGCCAGTAACCTTGCAGAGAGAGAGATGGACATGCCAGTAACCTTGCAGAGAGAGAGATGGACAGGGCAGTAACCTTGCAGAGAGAGAGATGGAAGTGTCGCACAGTAGACTACATAACAGCTATACGTACACTGAGTGAACAAAACAAAAGGAACACCTTCTCTTTCCATGACATAGACTGACCAGGTGAAAGGTATGATCCCTTAGTGATGTCATCTGTTAAATACACTTTAATCAGTGTAGATGAAGGGGAGGAGACGGGTTAAAGAAGGATTTTAAAACCTTGAGAAAATTGAGACATGGATTGTGTATTTGTTCCATTCAGAGGGTGAATGTGCAAGACAAAATATTGATGTGCCTTTGAACGGAGTACGGTAGTAGGTGCCAGGTGCACCGCTTTGAGTATGTCAAGAATTGCAATGCTGCTGGGTTTTTCACGCTCAACCGTTTCCTGTGTATATCAAGAATGGTCCACCACCCAAAGGACATCTAGCCAACTTGACACAACTGTGGGAATCATTGGAGTCAACGTGGGTCAGAACTCCTGTGGAACGCTTTCCACCCCTTGTAGAGTCCATGCCCCGACGGATTGAGGCTGTTCTGAGGGCAAAAAGTGGTGCAACTCAATATAAGGAAGGTGTTCTTAATGTTTTGTGCACTCAGTGTATATCAGTAATATGTATCAGCTATATATTTATATACCACCTTTATGTGGATCAGTTATATGGACACTACCAGTCAAAAGGTTGGACACACCTACTCATTCCAGGGTTTTTCTTTATTTTTACTATTTTCTACGTTGTAGAATAATAGTGAAGACCTCAAAACTATGTAATAACACACATGGAATCATGTAGTAATCAAAAAAGTGTTAAACATATCAAAATATATTTTATATTCTAGATTCTTCAAAGTAGTCACCCTTTGCCTTGATGACAGCTTTGCACACTCTTGCCATTCTCTCAACCAGCTTCATTAGGTAGTCACCTGGAATGCTTTTCCAACAGTCTTGAAGGAGTTCCCACATATGCTGAGCACATATGTTGCTTTTCCTTCACTCTGCGGTCCAACTCATCCCAAACAATTTCAATTGAGTTGAGGTCGGGTGATTGTGGAGGCCAGGTCATCTGATGCAGCACTCCATCACTCTCCTTCTTGGTCAAATAGCCCTTACACAGCCTGGTGGTGTGTTGGGTCATTGTCCTGTTGAAAAACAAATGATAGTCCCACTAAGACCAAACCAGATGGGATGGCGTATCGCTGCAGAATACTGTGGTAGCCATGCTGGTTAAGTGTGCCTTGAATTCTAAATAAATCACAGACAGTGTCACCAGCAAAGCACCCCCACACCATCACACCTCCTCCTCCATGCTTCACGGTGGGAACCACACATGTGGAAATCCGTTCACCTACTCTGCGTCTCACAAAGCCACGGCAGTTGGAACCAAAAATCTCAAATTTGGACTCATCAGACCAAAGGACAGATTTCCACTGGTCTAATGTCCATTGCTCGTGTTTCTTGGCCCAAGCAAGTCTCTTCTTCTTATTGGTGTCCTTTAGCAGTGGTTTCTTTGCAGCAATTCAACCATGAAGGCCTGATTCACGAAGTCTCCTCTGAACAGTTGATGTTGAGATGTTACTTGAACTCAGTGAAGCATTTATTTGGGCTGCAATCTGAGGTGCAGTTAATTGGCGATTTCTTAGGCTGGTAACTCTAATGAACTTATTCTCTGCAGCAGAGGTAACTCTGGGTCTTCCTTTCCTGTGGCTGTCCTCATGAGAGCCAGTTTCATCATAGCGCTTGATGGTTTTTGCGACTGAACTTGAAGAAACGTTCAAAGTTCTTGACATTTTCCAGATTGACTGATCTTCATGTCTTAAAGTAATGATGGACTGACGTTTCTCTTTGCTTATTTGAGCTGTTCTTGCCATAATATGGACTTGGTCTTTTACCAAATATGGCTATCTTCTGTATACCCCCCCTACCTTGTCACAACACAACTGATTGGCTCAAACACATTAAGAAGGAAATACATTCCACAAATTAACTTTTAAGAAGGCACACCTGTTAATTGAAATGCATTCCAGGTGACTACCTCATGAAGCTGGTTGAGAGAATGCCAAGAGTGTGCAAAGCTGTCATCAAGGCAAAGGGTGGCAACTTTGAAGAATGTCAAATATAAAATATATTTTGATTTGTTAACACTTTTTGGTTTACTACATAATTCCATATGTGTTCTTTCATAATTTTGATGTCTTCACTATTATTCTACAATATAGAAAATAGTAAAAATAAAGAAAAACCGTTGAATGAGTAGGTGTGTCCAAACGTTTAACTGGTACTGTAGATCAGCTATATGTAGATCAGCTATATGTAGATCAGCTATATGTAGATCAGCTATATGTAGATCAGCTATATGTAGATCAGCTATATGTAGATCAGCTATATGTAGATCAGCTATATG
Source organism: Coregonus lavaretus (assembly GCF_964263955.1). Lineage (NCBI taxonomy): Eukaryota > Metazoa > Chordata > Actinopteri > Salmoniformes > Salmonidae > Coregonus > Coregonus lavaretus. The sequence continues at coordinate 720,813 of NC_140009.1, read as the reverse complement.
TAGATCAGCTATATGTAGATCAGCTATATGTAGATCAGCTATATGTAGATCAGCTATATGTAGATCAGCTATATGTAGATCAGCTATATGTAGATCAGCTATATGTAGATCAGCTATATGTAGATCAGCTATGTGTAGATCAGCTATATGTAGATCAGCTATATGTAGATCAGCTATATGTAGATCAGCTATATGTAGATCAGCTATATGTAGATCAGCTATGTGTAGATCAGCTATATGTAGATCATCTACAGTGCATTCGGAAAGTATTCAGACCCCATCACTTTTTCCACATTTTGTTACGTTACAGCCTTATTTTAAAATGGATTAAAAAAACAATTTTCCTCATCAATCTACACACAATACCCCATAATGACGAAGTGAAAACAGGTTTTTCGACATTTTTGCAAATTTATTACAAATAAAAAACAGAAATACCTTATTTACATAAGTATTCAGACCCTTTGCTATGAGACTCGAAATTGAGCTCAGGTGCATCCTGTTTCCATTGATTCTTGAGCTGTCTGCCCGGCCAAACTGATCAATCGGGGGAGAAGGGCCTTGGTCAGGGAGGTGACCAAGAACCCAATGGTCACTCTGACAGAGCTCCAGAGTTCCTCTGTGGAGATGGGAGAACCTTCCAGAAGGACAGCCATCTCTGCAGCACTCCACCAATCAGGCCTTTATGGTAGAGTGACCAGACGGAAGCCACTCCTCAGTAAAAGGCACATGACAGCCCATTTGGAGTTTGCCAAAAGGCACCTAAAGGACTCTCAGACCATGAGAAACAAGATTCTCTGGTCCGAAGAAACCAAGATTGAACTCTTTGGCCTGAATGCTGAGCGTCACGTCTGGAGGAAACCTGGCACCATCCCTACGGTGAACCTGGGGACCTTCAATGCTGCAGAATGTTTTTTTTTTTTTTTATACCCTTCCCCAGATCTGTGCCTCGACACAATCCTGTCTCGGAGCTCTACAGACAATTCCTTCGACCTCATGGTTTGGTTTTTGCTCTGACATGCACTGTCAACTGTGGGACCTTATATAGACAGGTGTGTGCCTTTCCAAATTTACCACAGGTGAACTCCAATCAAGTTGTAGAAACATCTCAAGGATGATCAATGGAAACAGGAAGCGCCTGAGCTCAATTTCGAGTCTCATAGCAAAGGGTCTGAATACTTATGTAAATAAGGTATTTCTGTTTTTATTTTTAGTAAATGTGCAAAAATGTCTAAAACCCTGTTTTTGCTTTGTCATTATGGGGTGTTGTGTGTAGATTGATGAGGAAATGGTTTTATTTAATCAATTTGATAATAAGGCTGTAACGTAACAAAATGTGGAAAAAGTGAAGGGTTCTGAATACTTTCCGAATGCACTGTATGTTGTAAATAAATGGTCAACATATCAATGGCTATAGACCACCAAACAGAAACATCCTGGGTAGGATTCAAAACACAGGACCCTTCCAGAAAAAAACAATCCTCTAGCTAGACCTCATCACCCTAACTAGCCTCTAGCCCCCAGAGATGTGTAGATCTGAGAGGATCCAGTGAGCTAGTAATATGACCATACTACAGGTCAACCATACTGGGGAATCTACTGTTGTTCTGTCTTTGTTGCTCCACTGTTGTGGCTCTGAAATGTCGATTCACCTCCTGAATGAACAACCACCCACTACATGGAAAGGCGAAATGAGTAGGACATCTTGGCATTAAAAGTCCATTTTTATACATTGATACGCATATAGGCTACTGAAAAACTAAATAGGACAGGACCCAGCCAGGGAGGGAGAGAGGCCCAGATTCAGGACAAGGCAGGGGTGACCCTGTAGATGCCAGTATGAAAGTAGGCCTGCAGGAGTATAGGCCTCAGCCAGGACACAGAGAGGGAGACGTGGAGGAGACAGAGACAATGAGGGAGGAAAGAGAAACAAACCCAGAATGAGGTAGAAAGATGGAGAAAAAGTGGAATGGTTAAAAGGAATAGAACGATGAACTAGAACGAGTTCATGAACAAAGTAAACTCTGGTTCTGAAGGTTGGATTGGCTCAGGCGACCAAAGTCCTCATTTCGATTGGCTGTTTCGTAAAACAATTGACACCAAGTTGCAGGTGTGTTGTCAGTTGTAGAGATGAGTTCTTATAACTCACTCTCTTTCTCTCTTTCCAGGTTCCAGTGATAACCCGTCTGCTGTATCATTAGTCCTTCTCTCTATCCCTCCATCCCTTCGTAAGGGAGAACTCTGGAGTCACCCCTCCTCATCCCTCAGAGTGAAGAAAAAGGGAGTCAGCTTTTTCTGAGATGGTCCCTGGTTAAAGCCCTGACCCCTGACCCCAACTGGTTTGCTGATGACGTCTGTGTCTAAGGGCTGTTGAAAGAAGAAGGGAGGGCCAGCGCTTGGTGACTGGCTGGTATAAAAAAGCAGAAACATTCGCTAGAGACTACGGAGAGAGAAGAGGACCAAACCACGCTGTCAGAATGTCTACCACCGCCACCATGGGAGAGATGGCTAACAGTGCTGTTGAGTTCTACCCTAAAGGCCGGAGCCGAGGAGGAGGTGGAGGAGGAGGAGGAGGAGGTGGAGGGGGGAAGGAAGAGGGTAACCATGCTGCAGAGGGAGATTTTGGGGTGACGGTGGAGGAGCTCAGGGATCTGATGGAGCTCCGGGGAGGGGAAGCCATCCAGAAGATACAGGAGGCGTACGGAGACCCAGAGGGCCTGGCCACTAGGCTGCTCACCAACACTATTGACGGTAAGGTGGTCTGTCTGGGTGCATGCTGTCATCACCTAGATTGTTAGTCTTGCCTAGTGAGGAAATCCAGGAAATGGTCCCAGGGTCTAGAAAAAGCGCCACTGCGTTTGTGTGTGTGTGTGTGTGTTGTTTGGCCTGTGGGGTTGATCTCATGCCAGCTAACAGTATCAGATTATCAACACTGAACAACATTACTGTAGCAAAACACCATGACACACACACACACACACACACACACACACACACACACACACACACACACTGTCAGTCAATTTCATTGATTTTAGTATTTTAGGCTGAGGCCTATTCTACCTGTCGAATCAGGTCCAATTACAAGCATATTTGTCCGGAGGCCAACAGTCCATCTCTGAATAGTAGTACAGCCGCCTGTGGAATAGTCTGTGGAATATTAGGTAAATAGTCATTGAGGAATTCAGTGAGGTAGTCAGTGGGGTAGTCAGTCGGGTAGTCAGTGAGGTAGTCAGTCGGGTAGTCAGTGAGGTAGTCATTAGGGTAGTCAGTGAGGTAGTCAGCAAGGTAGTCAGTGGGGTAGTCAGTGGTAAGTGAGGTAGTCAGTCGGGTAGTCAGTGAGGTAGTCATTAGGGTAGTCAGTGAGGTAGTCAGTGAGGTAGTCAGCAAGGTAGTCAGTGGGGTAGTCAGTGGTAAGTGAGGTAGTCAGTGAGGTAGTCAGTGAGGTAGTCAGTGAGGTAGTCAGTGGGGTAGTCAGTGGGGTAGTCAGTGGTAAGTGAGGTAGTCAGTAAAGTAGTCAGTGAGGTAGTCAGTCGGGTAGTCAGTGAGGTAGTCAATGGGATAGTCAGTGAGGTAGTCAGTAAGGTAGTCAGACATCTGTCACCAATTGGATAGAAACCTAGCTAGAGTTGATAAAATAGTTAGTGAAATAGTCAGCGAGATAACCAGTGAAATAGCCTTTTAGATTGTTTGGTAGAGGTAAACTTCAACAGATTGTTTTGACCAAACTTTTACCGCCTGGCCAACAGTTAGAAGAGTTGATATGCAGCACTAACACCTCTTTACCACAGCATCCAGGAACAGGAACCATCGGAACTGGAATACCATTACATGATTACACACAGACTCAATACTGCAGTATGACACCATTACAGAGATCTAAGAGACAGGGGGGAGGGAAGAAAAAGACAGGAGAGAGGAAGGAAGTAAAGGGAGGGAGGGAGAGAGATACTGGGAGAGGGAGGAGAGAGAGAGAGAGAGGGAGGGAGGGAGATACTGGGAGAGGGAGGAGAGAGAGGGAGAGAGAGAGAGAGGAGTGCTAGAACAGCTTGCCGCATTGTCAATGACATATCAAGGGGAGATTGAGCGAGAAAGGGAGAGACAGAAAGGGGGAGTGCAGTGGAGGGAGGAAGGTAGAAAGAGGGTGAAGCAGTGGAGGGAGGAAGGAAGGTAGAAAGAGGGTGAGGCAGTGGAGGGGGGAAGGAAGGTAGAAAGAGGGTGAGGCAGTGGAGGGAGGAAGGTAGAAAGAGGGTGACGCAGTGGAGGGAGGAAGGAAGGTAGATAGAGGGTGAGGCAGTGGAGGGAGAGAGGAAGGTAGAAAGAGGGTGAGGCAGTGGAGGGAGAGAGGAAGGTAGAAAGAGGGTGAGGCAGTGGAGGGAGAGAGGAAGGTAGAAAGAGGGTGAGGCAGTGGAGGGAGGAAGGTCGAAAGAGGGTGAGGCAGTGGAGGGAGGAAGGTAGAAAGAGGGTGAGACAGTGGAGGGAGGAAGGTAGAAAGAGGGTGAGGCAGTGGAGGGAGGGAGGTAGAAAGAGGGTGAGGCAGTGGAGGGAGGAAGGTAGAAAGAGGGTGAGGCAGTGGAGGGAGGGAGGAAGGTAGAAAGAGGGTGAGGCAGTGGAGGGTGGAAGGTAGAAAGAGGGTGAGGCAGTGGAGGGAGGAAGGTAGAAAGAGGGTGAGGCAGTGGAGGGAGGGAGGAAGGTAGAAAGAGGGTGAGGCAGTGGAGGGTGGAAGGTAGAAAGAGGGTGAGGCAGTGGAGGGAGGAAGGTAGAAAGAGGGTGAGGCAGTGGAGGGAGGGAGGGAGGAAGGTAGAAAGAGGGTGAGGCAGTGGAGGGAGGGAGGGAGGAAGGTAGAAAGAGGGTGAGGCAGTGGAGGGAGGGAGGATGGTAGAAAGAGGGTGAGGCAGTGGAGGGAGGGAGGAAGGTAGAAAGAGGGTGAGGCAGTGGAGGGAGGAAGGAAGGTAGAAAGAGGGTGAGGCAGTGGAGGGAGGAAGGTAGAAAGAGGGTGAGGCAGTGGAGGGAGGGAGGGAGGGAGGAAGGTAGAAAGAGGGTGAGGGAGGGAGGAAGGTAGAAAGAGGGTGAGGCAGTGGAGGGAGGAAGGAAGGTAGAAAGAGGGTGAGGCAGTGGAGGGAGGAAGGAAGGTAGAAAGAGGGTGTGTGAGGAAGATAATATTTGACCTTAGTGATTTTGGTAGTTTTCATCTTACATCCAGAGATGGGATATGGTAAAAGATACGTACAGTGCATTCATAAAGTATTCAGACCCCTTGACTTTTTCCACATTTTGTTACATTACAGCCTTATTCTAAAATTGATTAAATCGTTTTTTTCCCTCAGTCTACACACAATACCCTATAATGACAAAGAAAAAACTGTTTTTTAGAAATTTTTACGAATGTGTTAAAAATGAAAAAATGAAATAGTACATTTACATAAATATTCAGACCCTTTACTCAGAACTTTGTTGAAGCACCTTTGGCAGCGATTACAGCCTCGAGTCTTCTAGGGTATGACGTTACAAGCTTGGCACACCTGTATTTAGGGAGTTTCTCCCATTCTTCTCTGCAGATCCTCTCAAGCTCTGTCAGGTTGGATGGGGAGCATCACTGCACAGTTATTTTAAGGTCTCTCCAGAGATCGGGATGAAGTCTGGGCTCTGGCTGGGCCACTCAAGGACATTCAGAGACTTGTTCCGAAGCCACTCCTGCGTTGTCTTGGCTGTGTGTTTAGGGTCATTGTTCTGTTGGAAGGTGAACCTTCGCCCCAGTCTGAAGTCCTGAGTGCTCTGGAGCAGGTTTTCATCAAGGATCTCTCTGTACTTTGCTCCGTTCATCTTTGTCCCGATCCTGACTAGTCTCCCAGTCCTCGCTGCTGAAAAACATCACAGCATGATGCTGCCACCACCATGCTTCACCGTAGGGATGGTTCCAGGTTAACTCCAGACATGACGTTTGGCATTCAGGCCAAAGAGTTCAATCTTGGTTTCATCAAACCAGAAAATCTTGTTTCTCATGGTCTGAGTCCTTTAGGTGCCTTTTGGCAAACTCCAAGCGAGATGTCATGTGCCTTTTACTGAGGAATGGCTTCCGTCTGGTCACTCTACCATAAAGGCCTGATTGGTGGAGTTCTGCAGAGATGGTTGTCCTTCTGGAAGGTTCTCCCATCTCCACAGAGGAACTCTGGAGCTCTGTCAGAGTGACCATTGGGTTCTTGGTCACCTCCCTGACCAAGGCCCTTCTCCCCGATTGCTCAGTTTGGCCAGGCGGCCAGCTCTAGGAAGAGTCTTGGTGGTTTCAAACTTCTTCCATTTAAGAATGATGGAGGCCACTGTGTTCTTGGGCACCTTCAATGCTGTAGACATTTTTTGGTACCCTTCCCCAGATCTGTGCCTCGAAACAATCCTGTCTCGGAGCTCTACGGACAATTCCTTCAACCTCATGGCTTGGTTTTTGCTCTGACATGTACCGTCAACTGTGGGACCTTATATAGACAGGTATGTGCCTTTCCAAATCATGTCCAATCAATTGAATTTACCACAGGTGGACTCCAATCAAGTTGTAGAAACATCTCAAGGATGATCAATGGAAACAGGATGCACCTGAGCTCAATTTCGAGTCTCATTGCAAAGGGTCTGAATACTTATGCAAATAAGGTATTTCAGATTTATATTTTTAATACATTTGCAAAAATGTCTAAAGACCTGTTTTGACTTTGTCATTATGGGCTATTGTGTGTAGACTGATGAGGAAAAATATGAATTTAATCAATTTTAGAATAAGTCTGTAACTTAACTAAATGTGGAAAAAGGGAAGGGGTCTGAATACATTCCTAATGCACTGGATGTTACATGTTGAAATACGTATTTTAATTACTTCTGAGTATTTTGTATGTTGCATTACACTGGGCTGAACTACCCTCCAATGTATTTTGTAACAAGATACTTTCGAAAGCTGTAATTTCTAGTTTAAAAATACAAAAATACATTTCTATACCATTCCTTTATAGCGGTTCACAATTTTGTGGCCCCCTTTCACCCTACATTGGTATCAGAAGTCTGATGGCACTATGGTGTGATAAGAGTGTCTGCTAAATGAACTCAATGTTAATGTATATATAAAAATTAACAATTGCAAAGCATGCTGGGTATTACTCTAATGAGCTCCGCCTGAAACAAGGTCAATGACAATACCCAGTGTGCTTTGCAGTTGGTCATTTTCACATACACATTTACATTTTGGTCATTTAGCAGACACTCTTATCCAGAGTGACAGTGCATTCAACTAAGGTAGATAAACAACAACGTATCATAGTCATGGGACCCTTTAGTTTATGGATTCACAAAGATCAAGAGGCGGACATGTTTTTCTTCTTCTTCCCAAAAACCAATGATTTTGAAAACGCAATCATGGATGTGAAATAGCTTTGCTTTTCTGTTTTTTTTGTTTTGTAGATGCATAAAAAAAAGTTTGAATCTTTTGAGTTTTAGTTTATTTGGAAGCCGATGATTAATAAAGAACCATTTATTTAAAATATTCCATCACACTATGTTCACCATTGCTTTGTAATGTGTTTATATATTAAATTCCTCTGTCTGTTCTCCTCTACCCCTGTCCTTTCTGTTCTCCTCTGCCCCTGTCCTTTCTGTTCTCCTCTACCCCTGTCCTGTCTGTTCTCCTCTACCCCTGTCCTTTCTGTTCTCCTCTACCCCTGTCCTTTCTGTTCTCCTCTACCCCTGTCCTGTCTGTTCTCCTCTACCCCTGTCCTTTCTGTTCTCCTCTGCCCCTTTCCGTTCTGTTCTCCTCTACCCCTGTCCTGTCTGTTCTCCTCTACCCCTGTCCTGTCTGTTCTCCTCTACCCCTGTCCTTTCTGTTCTCCTCTGCCCCTTTCCGTTCTGTTCTCCTCTACCCCTGTCCTGTCTGTTCTCCTCTACCCCTGTCCTGTCTGTTCTCCTCTACCCCTGTCCTTTCTGTTCTCCTCTACCCCTGTCCTGTCTGTTCTCCTCTACCCCTGTCCTTTCTGTTCTCCTCTACCCCTGTCCTGTCTGTTCTCCTCTACCCCTGTCCTGTCTGATCTCCTCTACCCCTGTCCTTTCTGTTCTCCTCTACCCCTGTCCTGTCTGTTCTCCTCTACCCCTGTCCTGTCTGATCTCCTCTACCCCTGTCCTGTCTGTTCTCCTCTACCCCTGTCCTTTCTGTTCTCCTCTACCCCTGTCCTTTCTGTTCTCCTCTACCCCTGTCCGTTCTGTTCTCCTCTACCCCTGTCCTGTCTGTTCTCCTCTGCCCCTGTCCTGTCTGTTCTCCTCTACCCCTGTCCTGTCTGTTCTCCTCTACCCCTGTCCTTTCTGTTCTCCTCTACCCCTGTCCGTTCTGTTCTCCTCTACCCCTGTCCTGTCTGTTCTCCTCTGCCCCTGTCCTGTCTGTTCTCCTCTACCCCTGTCCTTTCTGTTCTCCTCTACCCCTGTCCTTTCTGTTCTCCTTGCCCCTGTCCTGTCTGTTCTCCTCTACCCCTGTCCTTTCTGTTCTCTTTGCCCCTGTCCTGTCTGTTCTCCTTGCCCCTGTCCTTTCTGTTCTCCTCTGCCCCTGTCCTGTCTGTTCTCCTCTACCCCTGTCCTGTCTGATCTCCTCTACCCCTGTCCTTTCTGTTCTCCTCTGCCCCTGTCCTTTCTGTTCTCTTTGCCCCTGTCCTGTCTGTTCTCCTCTACCCCTGTCCTGTCTGTTCTCCTCTACCCCTGTCCTGTCTGTTCTCCTCTACCCCTGTCCTGTCTGTTCTCCTCTACCCCTGTCCTTTCTGTTCTCCTCTACCCCTGTCCTTTCTGTTCTCCTCTACCCCTGTCCTTTCTGTTCTCTTTGCCCCTGTCCTGTCTGTTCTCCTCTACCCCTGTCCTTTCTGTTCTCTTTGCCCCTGTCCGTTCTGTTCTCCTCTACCCCTGTCCTGTCTGTTCTCCTCTGCCCCTGTCCTGTCTGTTCTCCTCTACCGCTGTCCTGTCTGTTCTCCTCTGCCCCTGTCCTTTCTGTTCTCCTCTACCCCTGTCCTTTCTGTTCTCCTCTACCCCTGTCCTTTCTGTTCTCCTTGCCCCTGTCCTGTCTGTTCTCCTCTGCCCCTGTCCTGTCTGTTCTCCTCTACCCCTGTCCTGTCTGTTCTCCTCTGCCCCTGTCCTTTCTGTTCTCCTCTACCCCTGTCCGTTCTGTTCTCCTCTACCCCTGTCCTTTCTGTTCTCCTCTACCCCTGTCCTGTCTGTTCTCCTCTGCCCCTGTCCTGTCTGTTCTCCTCTACCCCTGTCCTTTCTGTTCTCTTTGCCCCTGTCCTTTCTGTTCTCCTCTACCCCTGTCCTGTCTGTTCTCTTTGCCCCTGTCCTTTCTGTTCTCCTCTGCCCCTGTCCTGTCTGTTCTCCTCTACCCCTGTCCTGTCTGTTCTCCTCTGCCCCTGTCCTGTCTGTTCTCCTTGACCCTGTCCTGTCTGTTCTCCTCTTTCCCTGTCCTGTCTGTTCTCCTTGACCCTGTCCTTTCTGTTCTCCTCTACCCCTGTCCTGTCTGTTCTCCTCTACCCCTGTCCTTTCTGTTCTCCTCTACCCCTGTCCTTTCTGTTCTCCTCTACCCCTGTCCTGTCTGTTCTCTTTGCCCCTGTCCTTTCTGTTCTCCTCTGCCCCTGTCCTGTCTGTTCTCCTCTACCCCTGTCCTTTCTGTTCTCCTCTACCCCTGTCCTTTCTGTTCTCCTCTACCCCTGTCCTGTCTGTTCTCCTCTACCCCTGTCCTTTCTGTTCTCCTCTACCCCTGTCCTGTCTGTTCTCCTCTACCCCTGTCCTGTCTGTTCTCCTCTGCCCCTGTCCTTTCTGTTCTCCTTGCCCCTGTCCTGTCTGTTCTCCTCTACCCCTGTCCTTTCTGTTCTCCTCTACCCCTGTCCTGTCTGTTCTCCTCTACCCCTGTCCTTTCTGTTCTCCTCTACCCCTGTCCTTTCTGTTCTCTTTGCCCCTGTCCTGTCTGTTCTCCTCTACCCCTGTCCTGTCTGTTCTCCTCTACCCCTGTCCTGTCTGTTCTCCTCTACCCCTGTCCTGTCTGTTCTCCTCTACCCCTGTCCTGTCTGTTCTCCTCTGCCCCTGTCCGTTCTGTTCTCCTCTACCCCTGTCCTTTCTGTTCTCCTCTACCCCTGTCCTGTCTGTTCTCCTCTACCCCTGTCCTTTCTGTTCTCCTCTACCCCTGTCCTGTCTGTTCTCCTCTGCCCCTGTCCGTTCTGTTCTCCTCTACCCCTGTCCTTTCTGTTCTCCTCTACCCCTGTCCTGTCTGTTCTCCTCTGCCCCTGTCCTGTCTGTTCTCCTCTGCCCCAGTCCTTTCTGTTCTCCTCTGCCCCTGTCCTGTCTGTTCTCCTCTGCCCCTGTCCTGTCTGTTCTCCTCTACCCCTGTCCTTTCTGTTCTCCTCTACCCCTGTCCTGTCTGTTCTCCTCTACCCCTGTCCTGTCTGTTCTCCTTGCCCCTGTCCTGTCTGTTCTCCTCTGCCCCTGTCCTGTCTGTTCTCCTCTACCCCTGTCCTGTCTGTTCTCCTCTACCCCTGTCCTGTCTGTTCTCCTCTACCCCTGTCCGTTCTGTTCTCCTCTACCCCTGTCCTTTCTGTTCTCCTCTACCCCTGTCCTGTCTGTTCTCCTCTACCCCTGTCCTGTCTGTTCTCCTCTACCCCTGTCCTGTCTGTTCTCCTCTACCCCTGTCCTGTCTGTTCTCCTCTACCCCTGTCCTTTCTGTTCTCCTCTGCCCCTTTCCGTTCTGTTCTCCTCTATCCCTGTCCTGTCTGTTCTCCTCTACCCCTGTCCTGTCTGTTCTCCTCTACCCCTGTCCTTTCTGTTCTCCTCTACCCCTGTCCTTTCTGTTCTCCTCTACCCCTGTCCTGTCTGTTCTCCTCTACCCCTGTCCTTTCTGTTCTCCTCTACCCCTGTCCTGTCTGTTCTCCTCTACCCCTGTCCTGTCTGATCTCCTCTACCCCTGTCCTTTCTGTTCTCCTCTACCCCTGTCCTGTCTGTTCTCCTCTACCCCTGTCCTGTCTGATCTCCTCTACCCCTGTCCTGTCTGTTCTCCTCTACCCCTGTCCTTTCTGTTCTCCTCTACCCCTGTCCTTTCTGTTCTCCTCTACCCCTGTCCGTTCTGTTCTCCTCTACCCCTGTCCTGTCTGTTCTCCTCTGCCCCTGTCCTGTCTGTTCTCCTCTACCCCTGTCCTGTCTGTTCTCCTCTACCCCTGTCCTTTCTGTTCTCCTCTACCCCTGTCCGTTCTGTTCTCCTCTACCCCTGTCCTGTCTGTTCTCCTCTGCCCCTGTCCTGTCTGTTCTCCTCTACCCCTGTCCTTTCTGTTCTCCTCTACCCCTGTCCTGTCTGTTCTCTTTGCCCCTGTCCTTTCTGTTCTCCTCTGCCCCTGTCCTGTCTGTTCTCCTCTACCCCTGTCCTTTCTGTTCTCCTCTACCCCTGTCTTTTCTGTTCTCCTCTACCCCTGTCCTGTCTGTTCTCCTCTACCCCTGTCCTTTCTGTTCTCCTCTACCCCTGTCCTGTCTGTTCTCCTCTACCCCTGTCCTGTCTGTTCTCCTCTGCCCCTGTCCTTTCTGTTCTCCTTGCCCCTGTCCTGTCTGTTCTCCTCTACCCCTGTCCTTTCTGTTCTCCTCTACCCCTGTCCTGTCTGTTCTCCTCTACCCCTGTCCTTTCTGTTCTCCTCTACCCCTGTCCTTTCTGTTCTCTTTGCCCCTGTCCTGTCTGTTCTCCTCTACCCCTGTCCTGTCTGTTCTCCTCTACCCCTGTCCTGTCTGTTCTCCTCTACCCCTGTCCTGTCTGTTCTCCTCTACCCCTGTCCTGTCTGTTCTCCTCTGCCCCTGTCCGTTCTGTTCTCCTCTACCCCTGTCCTTTCTGTTCTCCTCTACCCCTGTCCTGTCTGTTCTCCTCTACCCCTGTCCTTTCTGTTCTCCTCTACCCCTGTCCTGTCTGTTCTCCTCTGCCCCTGTCCGTTCTGTTCTCCTCTACCCCTGTCCTTTCTGTTCTCCTCTACCCCTGTCCTGTCTGTTCTCCTCTGCCCCTGTCCTGTCTGTTCTCCTCTGCCCCAGTCCTTTCTGTTCTCCTCTGCCCCTGTCCTGTCTGTTCTCCTCTGCCCCTGTCCTGTCTGTTCTCCTCTACCCCTGTCCTTTCTGTTCTCCTCTACCCCTGTCCTGTCTGTTCTCCTCTACCCCTGTCCTGTCTGTTCTCCTTGCCCCTGTCCTGTCTGTTCTCCTCTGCCCCTGTCCTGTCTGTTCTCCTCTACCCCTGTCCTGTCTGTTCTCCTCTACCCCTGTCCTGTCTGTTCTCCTCTACCCCTGTCCGTTCTGTTCTCCTCTACCCCTGTCCTTTCTGTTCTCCTCTACCCCTGTCCTGTCTGTTCTCCTCTACCCCTGTCCTGTCTGTTCTCCTCTACCCCTGTCCTGTCTGTTCTCCTCTACCCCTGTCCTTTCTGTTCTCCTTGCCCCTGTCCTGTCTGTTCTCCTCTACCCCTGTCCTGTCTGTTCTCCTCTACCCCTGTCCTTTCTGTTCTCCTCTACCCCTGTCCTGTCTGTTCTCCTCTACCCCTGTCCTTTCTGTTCTCTTTGCCCCTGTCCTTTCTGTTCTCCTCTACCCCTGTCCTTTCTGTTCTCTTTGCCCCTGTCCTGTCTGTTCTCCTCTTCCCCTGTCCTGTCTGTTCTCCTTGACCCTGTCCTGTCTGTTCTCCTCTACCCCTGTCCTTTCTGTTCTCCTCTACCCCTGTCCTGTCTGTTCTCCTCTGCCCCTGTCCTGTCTGTTCTCCTCTACCCCTGTCCTTTCTGTTCTCCTCTGCCCCTGTCCTTTCTGTTCTCCTCTGCCCCTGTCCTGTCTGTTCTCCTCTACCCCTGTCCTTTCTGTTCTCCTCTGCCCCTGTCCTGTCTGTTCTCCTCTACCCCTGTCCTGTCTGTTCTCCTCTGCCCCTGTCCTGTCTGTTCTCCTCTGCCCCTGTCCTTTCTGTTCTCCTCTGCCCCTGTCCGTTCTGTTCTCCTCTACCCCTGTCCTTTCTGTTCTCTTTGCCCCTGTCCTTTCTGTTCTCTTTGCCCCTGTCCTGTCTGTTCTCCTCTACCCCTGTCCTTTCTGTTCTCCTCTACCCCTGTCCTTTCTGTTCTCTTTGCCCCTGTCCTTTCTGTTCTCTTTGCCCCTGTCCTGTCTGTTCTCCTCTACCCCTGTCCTTTCTGTTCTCCTCTACCCCTGTCCTGTCTGTTCTCCTCTACCCCTGTCCTGTCTGTTCTCCTCTACCCCTGTCCTTTCTGTTCTCCTCTACCCCTGTCCTTTCTGTTCTCCTTGCCCCTGTCCTGTCTGTTCTCCTCTACCCCTGTCCTGTCTGTTCTCTTTGCCCATGTCCTTTCTGTTCTCCTCTGCCCCTGTCCTGTCTGTTCTCCTCTACCCCTGTCCTGTCTGTTCTCCTCTACCCCTGTCCTGTCTGTTCTCCTCTACCCCTGTCCGTTCTGTTCTCCTCTACCCCTGTCCTTTCTGTTCTCCTCTACCCCTGTCCTTTCTGTTCTCCTCTACCCCTGTCCTGTCTGTTCTCCTCTACCCCTGTCCTGTCTGTTCTCCTCTACCCCTGTCCTTTCTGTTCTCCTTGCCCCTGTCCTGTCTGTTCTCCTCTGCCCCTGTCCTGTCTGTTCTCCTCTACCCCTGTCCTGTCTGTTCTCCTCTACCCCTGTCCTGTCTGTTCTCCTCTACCCCTGTCCTGTCTGTTCTCCTCTACCCCTGTCCTTTCTGTTCTCCTCTACCCCTGTCCTTTCTGTTCTCTTTGCCCCTGTCCTTTCTGTTCTCCTCTACCCCTGTCCTTTCTGTTCTCTTTGCCCCTGTCCTGTCTGTTCTCCTCTTCCCCTGTCCTGTCTGTTCTCCTTGACCCTGTCCTGTCTGTTCTCCTCTACCCCTGTCCTTTCTGTTCTCCTCTACCCCTGTCCTGTCTGTTCTCCTCTGCCCCTGTCCTGTCTGTTCTCCTCTACCCCTGTCCTGTCTGTTCTCCTCTACCCCTGTCCTTTCTGTTCTCCTCTGCCCCTGTCCTGTCTGTTCTCCTCTACCCCTGTCCTTTCTGTTCTCCTCTACCCCTGTCCTTTCTGTTCTCCTCTACCCCTGTCCTGTCTGTTCTCCTCTACCCCTGTCCTTTCTGTTCTCCTCTACCCCTGTCCTGTCTGTTCTCCTCTACCCCTGTCCTGTCTGTTCTCCTCTGCCCCTGTCCTTTCTGTTCTCCTTGCCCCTGTCCTGTCTGTTCTCCTCTACCCCTGTCCTTTCTGTTCTCCTCTACCCCTGTCCTGTCTGTTCTCCTCTACCCCTGTCCTTTCTGTTCTCCTCTACCCCTGTCCTTTCTGTTCTCTTTGCCCCTGTCCTGTCTGTTCTCCTCTACCCCTGTCCTGTCTGTTCTCCTCTACCCCTGTCCTGTCTGTTCTCCTCTACCCCTGTCCTGTCTGTTCTCCTCTACCCCTGTCCTGTCTGTTCTCCTCTGCCCCTGTCCGTTCTGTTCTCCTCTACCCCTGTCCTTTCTGTTCTCCTCTACCCCTGTCCTGTCTGTTCTCCTCTACCCCTGTCCTTTCTGTTCTCCTCTACCCCTGTCCTGTCTGTTCTCCTCTGCCCCTGTCCGTTCTGTTCTCCTCTACCCCTGTCCTTTCTGTTCTCCTCTACCCCTGTCCTGTCTGTTCTCCTCTGCCCCTGTCCTGTCTGTTCTCCTCTGCCCCAGTCCTTTCTGTTCTCCTCTGCCCCTGTCCTGTCTGTTCTCCTCTGCCCCTGTCCTGTCTGTTCTCCTCTACCCCTGTCCTTTCTGTTCTCCTCTACCCCTGTCCTGTCTGTTCTCCTCTACCCCTGTCCTGTCTGTTCTCCTTGCCCCTGTCCTGTCTGTTCTCCTCTGCCCCTGTCCTGTCTGTTCTCCTCTACCCCTGTCCTGTCTGTTCTCCTCTACCCCTGTCCTGTCTGTTCTCCTCTACCCCTGTCCGTTCTGTTCTCCTCTACCCCTGTCCTTTCTGTTCTCCTCTACCCCTGTCCTGTCTGTTCTCCTCTACCCCTGTCCTGTCTGTTCTCCTCTACCCCTGTCCTGTCTGTTCTCCTCTACCCCTGTCCTTTCTGTTCTCCTTGCCCCTGTCCTGTCTGTTCTCCTCTACCCCTGTCCTGTCTGTTCTCCTCTACCCCTGTCCTTTCTGTTCTCCTCTACCCCTGTCCTGTCTGTTCTCCTCTACCCCTGTCCTTTCTGTTCTCTTTGCCCCTGTCCTTTCTGTTCTCCTCTACCCCTGTCCTTTCTGTTCTCTTTGCCCCTGTCCTGTCTGTTCTCCTCTTCCCCTGTCCTGTCTGTTCTCCTTGACCCTGTCCTGTCTGTTCTCCTCTACCCCTGTCCTTTCTGTTCTCCTCTACCCCTGTCCTGTCTGTTCTCCTCTGCCCCTGTCCTGTCTGTTCTCCTCTACCCCTGTCCTTTCTGTTCTCCTCTGCCCCTGTCCTTTCTGTTCTCCTCTGCCCCTGTCCTGTCTGTTCTCCTCTACCCCTGTCCTTTCTGTTCTCCTCTGCCCCTGTCCTGTCTGTTCTCCTCTACCCCTGTCCTGTCTGTTCTCCTCTGCCCCTGTCCTGTCTGTTCTCCTCTGCCCCTGTCCTTTCTGTTCTCCTCTGCCCCTGTCCGTTCTGTTCTCCTCTACCCCTGTCCTTTCTGTTCTCTTTGCCCCTGTCCTTTCTGTTCTCTTTGCCCCTGTCCTGTCTGTTCTCCTCTACCCCTGTCCTTTCTGTTCTCCTCTACCCCTGTCCTTTCTGTTCTCTTTGCCCCTGTCCTTTCTGTTCTCTTTGCCCCTGTCCTGTCTGTTCTCCTCTACCCCTGTCCTTTCTGTTCTCCTCTACCCCTGTCCTGTCTGTTCTCCTCTACCCCTGTCCTGTCTGTTCTCCTCTACCCCTGTCCTTTCTGTTCTCCTCTACCCCTGTCCTTTCTGTTCTCCTTGCCCCTGTCCTGTCTGTTCTCCTCTACCCCTGTCCTGTCTGTTCTCTTTGCCCATGTCCTTTCTGTTCTCCTCTGCCCCTGTCCTGTCTGTTCTCCTCTACCCCTGTCCTGTCTGTTCTCCTCTACCCCTGTCCTGTCTGTTCTCCTCTACCCCTGTCCGTTCTGTTCTCCTCTACCCCTGTCCTTTCTGTTCTCCTCTACCCCTGTCCTTTCTGTTCTCCTCTACCCCTGTCCTGTCTGTTCTCCTCTACCCCTGTCCTGTCTGTTCTCCTCTACCCCTGTCCTTTCTGTTCTCCTTGCCCCTGTCCTGTCTGTTCTCCTCTGCCCCTGTCCTGTCTGTTCTCCTCTACCCCTGTCCTGTCTGTTCTCCTCTACCCCTGTCCTGTCTGTTCTCCTCTACCCCTGTCCTGTCTGTTCTCCTCTACCCCTGTCCTTTCTGTTCTCCTCTACCCCTGTCCTTTCTGTTCTCTTTGCCCCTGTCCTTTCTGTTCTCCTCTACCCCTGTCCTTTCTGTTCTCTTTGCCCCTGTCCTGTCTGTTCTCCTCTTCCCCTGTCCTGTCTGTTCTCCTTGACCCTGTCCTGTCTGTTCTCCTCTACCCCTGTCCTTTCTGTTCTCCTCTACCCCTGTCCTGTCTGTTCTCCTCTGCCCCTGTCCTGTCTGTTCTCCTCTACCCCTGTCCTGTCTGTTCTCCTCTACCCCTGTCCTGTCTGTTCTCCTCTGCCCCTGTCCTGTCTGTTCTCCTTGCCCCTGTCCTGTCTGTTCTCCTCTACCCCTGTCCTTTCTGTTCTCCTCTACCCCTGTCCTTTCTGTTCTCCTCTGCCCCTGTCCTTTCTGTTTTCCTCTGCCCCTGTCCTGTCTGTTCTCCTCTACCCCTGTCCTGTCTGTTCTCCTCTACCCCTGTCCTGTCTGTTCTCCTCTGCCCCTGTCCTTTCTGTTCTCCTCTGCCCCTGTCCGTTCTGTTCTCCTCTACTCCTGTCCTTTCTGTTCTCTTTTCCCCTGTCCTTTCTGTTCTCCTCTGCCCCTGTCCTGTCTGTTCTCCTCTACCCCTGTCCTTTCTGTTCTCCTCTACCCCTGTCCTTTCTGTTCTCCTCTACCCCTGTCCTTTCTGTTCTCCTCTGCCCCTGTCCTGTCTGTTCTCCTCTACCCCTGTCCTGTCTGTTCTCCTCTACCCCTGTCCTGTCTGTTCTCCTCTACCCCTGTCCTTTCTGTTCTCCTCTACCCCTGTCCTTTCTGTTCTCCTCTACCCCTGTCCTTTCTGTTCTCCTCTACCCCTGTCCTTTCTGTTCTCCTCTGCCCCTGTCCTGTCTGTTCTCCTCTACCCCTGTCCTGTCTGTTCTCCTCTACCCCTGTCCTGTCTGTTCTCCTCTACCCCTGTCCTTTCTGTTCTCCTCTACCCCTTTCCTTTCTGTTCTCCTCTACCCCTGTCCTGTCTGTTCTCCTCTACCCCTGTCCTGTCTGTTCTCCTCTACCCCTGTCCTGTCTGTTCTCCTCTACCCCTGTCCTGTCTGTTCTCCTCTACCCCTGTCCTGTCTGTTCTCCTCTGCCCCTGTCCTTTCTGTTCTCCTCTGCCCCTGTCCGTTCTGTTCTCCTCTACCCCTGTCCTTTCTGTTCTCTTTGCCCCTGTCCTGTCTGTTCTCCTCTACCCCTGTCCTTTCTGTTCTCCTCTAGCCCTGTCCTGTCTGTTCTCCTCTGCCCCTGTTCTGTCTGTTCTCCTCTACCCCTGTCCTGTCTGTTCTCCTCTACCCCTGTCCTGTCTGTTCTCCTCTGCCCCTGTCCTGTCTGTTCTCCTTGCCCCTGTCCTGTCTGTTCTCCTCTACCCCTGTCCTGTCTGTTCTCCTCTACCCCTGTCCTGTCTGTTCTCCTCTGCCCCTGTCCTTTCTGTTCTCCTCTGCCCCTGTCCGTTCTGTTCTCCTCTACCCCTGTCCTTTCTGTTCTCTTTGCCCCTGTCCTTTCTGTTCTCCTCTACCCCTGTCCTTTCTGTTCTCCTCTACCCCTGTCCTTTCTGTTCTCCTCTACCCCTGTCCTTTCTGTTCTCCTCTGCCCCTGTCCTGTCTGTTCTCCTCTACCCCTGTCCTGTCTGTTCTCCTCTACCCCTGTCCTGTCTGTTCTCCTCTACCCCTGTCCTTTCTGTTCTCCTCTACCCCTGTCCTTTCTGTTCTCCTCTACCCCTGTCCTTTCTGTTCTCCTCTGCCCCTGTCCTGTCTGTTCTCCTCTACCCCTGTCCTGTCTGTTCTCCTCTACCCCTGTCCTGTCTGTTCTCCTCTACCCCTGTCCTGTCTGTTCTCCTTGCCCCTGTCCTGTCTGTTCTCCTCTGCCCCTGTCCTGTCTGTTCTCCTCTACCCCTGTCCTGTCTGTTCTCCTCTACCCCTGTCCTGTCTGTTCTCCTCTACCCCTGTCCTGTCTGTTCTCCTCTACCCCTGTCCTTTCTGTTCTCCTCTACCCCTGTCCTGTCTGTTCTCCTCTGCCCCTGTCCTTTCTGTTCTCCTCTGCCCCTGTCCTGTCTGTTCTCCTCTGCCCCTGTCCTGTCTGTTCTCCTCTACCCCTGTCCTTTCTGTTCTCCTCTACCCCTGTCCTGTCTGTTCTCCTCTACCCCTGTCCTTTCTGTTCTCTTTGCCCCTGTCCTGTCTGTTCTCCTCTACCCCTGTCCTTTCTGTTCTCCTCTACCCCTGTCCTTTCTGTTCTCCTCTACCCCTGTCCTGTCTGTTCTCCTCTGCCCCTGTCCTTTCTGTTCTCCTCTACCCCTGTCCTGTCTGTTCTCCTCTACCCCTGTCCTTTCTGTTCTCCTCTACCCCTGTCCTGTCTGTTCTCCTCTGCCCCTGTCCTTTCTGTTCTCCTCTACCCCTGTCCTTTCTGTTCTCCTCTGCCCCTGTCCTGTCTGTTCTCCTCTACCCCTGTCCTTTCTGTTCTCCTCTACCCCTGTCCTGTCTGTTCTCCTCTACCCCTGTCCTTTCTGTTCTCCTCTACCCCTGTCCTGTCTGTTCTCCTCTGCCCCTGTCCTTTCTGTTCTCCTCTACCCCTGTCCTTTCTGTTCTCCTCTGCCCCTGTCCTGTCTGTTCTGCTCTACCCCTGTCCTTTCTGTTCTCCTCTACCCCTGTCCTGTCTGTTCTCCTCTACCCCTGTCCTGTCTGTTCTCCTCTACCCCTGTCCTTTCTGTTCTCTTTGCCCCTGTCCTTTCTGTTCTCCTCTACCCCTGTCCTTTCTGTTCTCTTTGCCCCTGTCCTGTCTGTTCTCCTCTTCCCCTGTCCTGTCTGTTCTCCTTGACCCTGTCCTGTCTGTTCTCCTCTACCCCTGTCCTTTCTGTTCTCCTCTACCCCTGTCCTGTCTGTTCTCCTCTGCCCCTGTCCTTTCTGTTCTCTTTGCCCCTGTCCTGTCTGTTCTCCTCTACCCCTGTCCTGTCTGTTCTCCTCTACCCCTGTCCTGTCTGTTCTCCTCTACCCCTGTCCTGTCTGTTCTCCTCTACCCCTGTCCTGTCTGTTCTCCTCTACCCCTGTCCTTTCTGTTCTCCTCTACCCCTGTCCGTTCTGTTCTCCTCTACCCCTGTCCTTTCTGTTCTCCTCTACCCCTGTCCTGTCTGTTCTCCTCTACCCCTGTCCTGTCTGTTCTCCTCTGTTCCTGTCCTGTCTGTTCTCCTCTACCCCTGTCCTGTCTGTTCTCCTCTGCCCCTGTCCTGTCTGTTCTCCTTGCCCCTGTCCTGTCTGTTCTCCTCTACCCCTGTCCTGTCTGTTCTCCTTGCCCCTGTCCTTTCTGTTCTCCTCTACCCCTGTCCTGTCTGTTCTCCTCTGCCCCTGTCCTGTCTGTTCTCCTCTACCCCTGTCCTGTCTGTTCTCCTCTACCCCTGTCCTGTCTGTTCTCCTCTGCCCCTGTCCTTTCTGTTCTCTTTTCCCCTGTCCTTTCTGTTCTCCTCTACCCCTGTCCTTTCTGTTCTCCTCTGCCCCTGTCCTTTCTGTTCTCCTCTGCCCCTGTCCTGTCTGTTCTCCTCTACCCCTGTCCTTTCTGTTCTCCTCTACCCCTGTCCTGTCTGTTCTCCTCTACCCCTGTCCTGTCTGTTCTCCTCTGCCCCTGTCCTTTCTGTTCTCCTCTGCCCCTGTCCTGTCTGTTCTCCTCTGCCCCTGTCCTGTCTGTTCTCCTCTACCCCTGTCCTTTCTGTTCTCCTCTACCCCTGTCCTGTCTGTTCTCCTCTACCCCTGTCCTTTCTGTTCTCTTTGCCCCTGTCCTGTCTGTTCTCCTCTACCCCTGTCCTTTCTGTTCTCCTCTACCCCTGTCCTTTCTGTTCTCCTCTACCCCTGTCCTGTCTGTTCTCCTCTGCCCCTGTCCTTTCTGTTCTCCTCTACCCCTGTCCTGTCTGTTCTCCTCTACCCCTGTCCTTTCTGTTCTCCTCTACCCCTGTCCTGTCTGTTCTCCTCTGCCCCTGTCCTTTCTGTTCTCCTCTACCCCTGTCCTTTCTGTTCTCCTCTGCCCCTGTCCTGTCTGTTCTCCTCTACCCCTGTCCTTTCTGTTCTCCTCTACCCCTGTCCTGTCTGTTCTCCTCTACCCCTGTCCTTTCTGTTCTCCTCTACCCCTGTCCTGTCTGTTCTCCTCTGCCCCTGTCCTTTCTGTTCTCCTCTACCCCTGTCCTTTCTGTTCTCCTCTGCCCCTGTCCTGTCTGTTCTCCTCTACCCCTGTCCTTTCTGTTCTCCTCTACCCCTGTCCTGTCTGTTCTCCTCTACCCCTGTCCTGTCTGTTCTCCTCTACCCCTGTCCTTTCTGTTCTCTTTGCCACTGTCCTTTCTGTTCTCCTCTACCCCTGTCCTTTCTGTTCTCTTTGCCCCTGTCCTGTCTGTTCTCCTCTTCCCCTGTCCTGTCTGTTCTCCTCTACCCCTGTCCTTTCTGTTCTCCTCTACCCCTGTCCTGTCTGTTCTCCTCTGCCCCTGTCCTTTCTGTTCTCTTTGCCCCTGTCCTGTCTGTTCTCCTCTACCCCTGTCCTGTCTGTTCTCCTCTACCCCTGTCCTGTCTGTTCTCCTCTACCCCTGTCCTGTCTGTTCTCCTCTACCCCTGTCCTGTCTGTTCTCCTCTACCCCTGTCCTTTCTGTTCTCCTCTACCCCTGTCCGTTCTGTTCTCCTCTACCCCTGTCCTTTCTGTTCTCCTCTACCCCTGTCCTGTCTGTTCTCCTCTACCCCTGTCCTGTCTGTTCTCCTCTGTTCCTGTCCTGTCTGTTCTCCTCTACCCCTGTCCTGTCTGTTCTCCTCTACCCCTGTCCTGTCTGTTCTCCTCTGCCCCTGTCCTGTCTGTTCTCCTTGCCCCTGTCCTGTCTGTTCTCCTCTACCCCTGTCCTGTCTGTTCTCCTTGCCCCTGTCCTTTCTGTTCTCCTCTACCCCTGTCCTGTCTGTTCTCCTCTGCCCCTGTCCTGTCTGTTCTCCTCTACCCCTGTCCTGTCTGTTCTCCTCTACCCCTGTCCTGTCTGTTCTCCTCTGCCCCTGTCCTTTCTGTTCTCTTTTCCCCTGTCCTTTCTGTTCTCCTCTACCCCTGTCCTTTCTGTTCTCCTCTGCCCCTGTCCTTTCTGTTCTCCTCTGCCCCTGTCCTGTCTGTTCTCCTCTACCCCTGTCCTTTCTGTTCTCCTCTACCCCTGTCCTGTCTGTTCTCCTCTACCCCTGTCCTTTCTGTTCTCCTCTACCCCTGTCCTGTCTGTTCTCCTCTACCCCTGTCCTGTCTGTTCTCCTCTACCCCTGTCCTTTCTGTTCTCCTCTACCCCTGTCCTTTCTGTTCTCCTCTACCCCTGTCCTGTCTGTTCTCCTCTACCCCTGTCCTGTCTGTTCTCCTCTACCCCTGTCCTTTCTGTTCTCCTCTACCCCTGTCCTGTCTGTTCTCCTCTACCCCTGTCCTTTCTGTTCTCCTCTACCCCTGTCCTTTCTGTTCTCCTCTGCCCCTGTCCTTTCTGTTCTCCTCTACCCCTGTCCTTTCTGTTCACCTCTACCCCTGTCCTGTCTGTTCTCCTTGCCCCTGTCCATTCTGTTCTCCTTGCCCCTGTCCTGTCTGTTCTCCTCTACCCCTGTCCTGTCTGTTCTCCTCTACCCCTGTCCTGTCTGTTCTCCTCTACCCCTGTCCTGTCTGTTCTCCTCTACCCCACATGTCGAACTCATTCCACAATGGGCTGAGTTTCCGCGGGTTTTCGCTCCACCCTTGTACTTGGTTGATGAATTAAGGTCACTGATTAGTAAGGAACTTAATTGAAAGGAAAAACCAAAAAACCCGCAGACACTCGGCCCTCCATGGAATGAGTTTGACACCCCTGCTCTACCCCCTTTGTCATTCCCACTTGCTCCTCTCCTCTGAATGGTATCGAAAGCTATGTTTGTTCAGGGTGGGATGTTCAGGGTGGGATGTTCAGGGTGGGATGTTGGGATTAGTTAATACCCATTTCCTGTGCAGCATTTTGGGGTATTTTGCTTAGCCATTTTCCATCACCCCCTATCCTTTAAATGAAATGTCTGTTCTCCTTCCCCCTGTCCTTTAAACACTGTCAATGTTAATCTCTCTGGTTCTCATTCCCCCACTTCCATATTCTGTCTCCCATTTTGCTCAGTAGTTTCTCTCTGGGTTCTACTAGTAGTCAGTTCTCACCCCACTTTGCTGTTTCCTGTTTTTCTCTTCTTTTTTCTCTTTTATATTTAAAGGTGATGTGTAACAACTTGCCAGTCAGCATTAATGGTCATTTCCTGCGCTGGGTTCCTTCTCACCTTTTAGTATTTAGCTCACACAGTGAGGGAAAAAAGTATTTGATCCCCTGCTAATTTTGTACGTTTGCCCACTGACAAAGAAATGATCAGTCTATAATTTTAATGGTAGGTTTATTTGAACAGTGAGAGACAGAATAACAACAAAAAAATCCAGAAAAACGCATGTCAAAAATGTTATTAATTGATTTGCATTTTAATGAGGGAAATAAGTATTTGACCCCTCTGCAAAACATGACTTAGTACTTGGTGGCAAAACCCTTTTGGCAATCACAGAGGTCAGACGTTTCTTGTAGTTGGCCACTAGGTTTGCACACATCTCAGGAGGGATTTTGTTCCACTCCTCTTTGCAGATCTTCTCCAAGTCATTAACGTTTCGAGGCTGACGTTTGGCAACTCGAACCTTGAGCTCCCTCCACAGATTTTCTATGGGATTAAGGTCTGGAGACTGGCTAGGCCACTCCAGGACCTTAATGTGCTTCTTCTTGAGCCACTCCTTTATTGCCTTGGCCGTGTGTTTTGGGTCATTGTCAAGCTGGAATATCCATCCACGACCCATTTTCAATGCCCTGGCTGAGGGAAGGAGGTTCTCACCCAAGATTTGACGGTACATGGCCCCGTTCATCGTCCCTTTGATGCAGTGAAGTT
Organism: Coregonus lavaretus; assembly: GCF_964263955.1. Classification (NCBI taxonomy): domain Eukaryota; kingdom Metazoa; phylum Chordata; class Actinopteri; order Salmoniformes; family Salmonidae; genus Coregonus; species Coregonus lavaretus. The sequence continues at coordinate 697,531 of NC_140009.1, read as the reverse complement.
GTCCTGTCCCCTTAGCAGAAAAACACCCCCAAAGCATAATGTTTCCACCTCCATGTTTGACGGTGGGGATGGTGTTCTTGGGGTCATAGGCAGCATTCCTCCTCCTCCAAACATGACGAGTTGAGTTGATGCCAAAGAGCTCCATTTTGGTCTCATCTGACCACAACACTTTCAGCCAGTTCTCCTCTGAATCATTCAGATGTTCATTGGCAAACTTCAGACGGGCATGTATATGTGCTTTCTTGAGCAGGGGGACCTTGCGGGCGCTGCAGGATTTCAGTCCTTCACGGCATAGTGTGTTACCAATTGTTTTCTTGGTGACTATGGTCCCAGCTGCCTTGAGATCACTGACAAGATCCTCCCGTGTAGTTCTGGGCTGATTCCTCACCGTTCTCATGATCATTGCAACTCCACGAGGTGAGATCTTGCATGGAGCCCCAGGCCGAGGGAGATTGACAGTTCTTTTGTGTTTCTTCCATTTGCGAATAATCGCACCAACTGTTGTCACCTTCTCACCAAGCTGCTTGGCGATGGTCTTGTAGTCCATTCCAGCCTTGTGTAGGTCTACAATCTTGTCCCTGACATCCTTGGAGAGCTCTTTGGTCTTGGCCATGGTGGAGAGTTTGGAATCTGATTGATTGATTGCTTCTGTGGACAGGTGTCTTTTATACAGGTAACAAACTGAGATTAGGAGCACTCCCTTTAAGAGTGTGCTCCTAATCTCAGCTCGTTACCTGTATAAAAGACACCTGGGAGCCAGAAATCTTTCTGATTGAGAGGGGGTCAAATACTTATTTCCCTCATTAAAATGCAAATCAATTTATAACATTTTTGACATGCGTTTTTCTGGATTTTTTTGTTGTTATTCTGTCTCTCACTGTTCAAATAAACCTACCATTCAAATTATAGACTGATCATTTCTTTGTCAGTGGGCAAACGTACAAAATCAGCAGGGGATCAAATATTTTTTTCCCTCACTGTATCGGCTTCCAGTGCGCTCTCCTCTCCACTAGGTGGCGCATTTCATACATCTGACTCACCATTGCGTCATCTCACTGAAGACGGGGCTTCAGGAGTACTGTACTATTCCAATGCGCCCCATGCAGTGCTGGGTGCATTCATGGTGCATGGGCGGCAGTAGGTTTTTTAAAGAGCACATAGCTCAAGGTTTTTGGCTTTGCAGTTTATAAAGAAAATTGATCATATTGTGAGACCAAGGAGTGTTGGTTTTAATTACGTTATGATCCATTGACCAGAGGAAGTCTTATTTGCTGTTAGATAAAGATATTGAATGCTTGATATACAATACATTACATGGAAAGGTAATACGCTTGTTTTTAAAAGAGCTGTAATATTAGAGAAGAAACATTTTGGGTTGGAAAACTATTTTTTTATTTTTTTTGCTAACGGGGCAGGAGTTTCAATGTGTTGGAATTGTCGTCAATGGCTTTCAGGCCAATATTAAATGACTGGTTTTATGACAAGGCTTTAAGATAATGATTCAGAGCTGTAATGTAGACCATCTGAAATGTTTATAAAATATGCATTTTGGAGGCAAGCTTTGCTTACATGCTTCAGACAGTACAGTAGAGCAATTAAAAGATAGAACAATGCATCAACTTTAAGATCAATTGTTTTGGGGATCATTGCAGGTCTTAATATTACTGTCCTGAATGATACCAATTTCACCCGACCCTACTCTGTTCATAGGGTGGGTAAACGTTCTGCTTGCAATGTTGGTCAGATCATTAATTTGGTAAAATCATTACTGTTATTGAGACATCACCACCAACAATCTACTGTAACTATCTACATCAATCTTATTTCTTTTGACCTATTTTATTTTAAGAACTAGGGCAATATAGATATTGTAATAATGTAAAATGTTTTTATTTTCTTTCAACCAATCAGGGACGTTTTTTCCTTCATGCGCTGTCGCTGGGTAGAATACAAGGCCACGTTCAGTTTCCAAACGTTGTCGAACGTTGCAGATAGAAATGCCATGAATAGAGCTGATGTGAGGTCTTATTCTACAGTATGAAAAATGTTTGCACTCACTAACTGTAAGTGGCTCTGGATAAGAGCGTCTGCTAAATGACGAAAATGTAAAATGTAAAAATGTCAATAGCAAGGAAGAAGTTTCTGTAACCTTTACTGAAAATGTTGTTGCTTTTCAGCTACTTGCCAATTTATTTTAGCATTTTAAAATACAAAATAAATGTATTTTAATTAAATACAATACTTTGCAAAAGTATCTTATATTTTATTTTGATACATTGGTCTTTGGGGTATTTAGGTGTTGACGCCCATCCCTACATCGATCCAATCCCTTCAGATCTTCAGACGAGTGACTGGTCCATCTGGGTTTGGGTCACATTTGAGTGACTGAGTGACTGAGTATTAGCCCACTGAGCTAAAGTCTAGTTATTGTGTAAAAAAACATGATTGTGTGTGTGTGTGTGTGTGTGTGTGTGTGTGTGTGTTTGAGTTACAGTGGGGGAAAAATTGTATTTAGTCAGCCACCAATTGTGCAAGTTCTCCCACTTACAAAGATGAGAGAGGCCTGTAATTTTCATCATAGGTACACGTCAACTATGACAGACAAAATGAGGAAAACAAATCCAGAAAATCACATTGTAGGATTTTTTATGAATTTATTTGCAAATTATGGTGGAAAATAAGTATTTGGTCAACTACAAACAAGCAAGATTTCTGGCTCTCACAGACCTGTAACTTCTTCTTTAAGAGGCTCCTCTGTCCTCCACTCGTTACCTGTATTAATGGCACCTGTTTGAACTTGTTGTCAGTATAAAAGACACCTGTCCACAACCTCAAACAGTCACACTCCAAACTCCACTATGGCCAAGACCAAAGAACTGTCAAAGGACACCAGAAACAAAATTGTAGACCTGCACCAGGCTGGGAAGACTGAATCTGCACTAGGTAAGCAGCTTGGTTTGAAGAAATCAACTGTGGGAGCAATTATTAGGAAATGGAAGACATACAAGACCACTGATAATCTCCCTCGATCTGGGGCTCCACGCAAGATCTCACCCCGTGGGGTCAAAATGATCACAAGAACGGTGAGCAAAAATCCCAGAACCACACGGGGGGACCTAGTGAATGACCTGCAGAGAGCTGGGACCAAAGTAACAAAGCCTACCATCAGTAACACACTACGCCGCCAGGGACTCAAATCCTGCAGTGCCAGACGTGTCCCCCTGCTTAAGCCAGTACATGTCCAGGCCCGTCTGAAGTTTGCTAGAGTGCATTTGGATGATCCAGAAGAGGATTGGGAGAATGTCATATGGTCAGATGAAACCAAAATATAACTTTTTGGTAAAAACTCAACTCGTCGTGTTTGGAGGACAAAGAATGCTGAGTTGCATCCAAAGAACACCATACCTACTGTGAAGCATGGGGGTGGAAACATCATGCTTTGGGGCTGTTTTTCTGCAAAGGGACCAGGACGACTGATCCGTGTAAAGGAAAGAATGAATGGGGCCATGTATCGTGAGATTTTGAGTGAAAACCTCCTTCCATCAGCAAGGGCATTGAAGATGAAACGTGGCTGGGTCTTTCAGCATGACAATGATCCCAAACACACCGCCCGGGCAATGAAGGAGTGGCTTCGTAAGAAGCATTTCAAGGTTCTGGAGTGGCCTAGCCAGTCTCCAGATCTCAATCCCATAGAAAATCTTTGGAGGGAGTTGAAAGTCTGTGTTGCCCAGCGACAGCCCCAAAACATCACTGCTCTAGAGGAGATCTGCATGGAGGAATGGGCCAAAATACCAGCAACAGTGTGTTGAAACCTTGTGAAGACTTACAGAAAACGTTTGACCTGTGTCATTGCCAACAAAGGGTATATAACAAAGTATTGAGAAACTTTTGTTATTGACCAAATACTTATTTTCCACCATAATTTGCAAATAAATTCATTAAAAATCCTACAATGTGATTTTCTGGAGAAAAAAAATCTCAATTTGTCTGTCATAGTTGACGTGTACCTATGATGAAAATTACAGGCCTCTCTCATCTTTTTAAGTGGGAGAACTTGCACAATTGGTGGCTGACTAAATACTTTTTTTCCCCCATTGTACATATGTGTGTGTTTACATTTACATGTGTACGTGTGTGTTGCAGGTCTGTCAGGTGATCAGGCGGACCTGGATCGTCGTAGCAAGTCATTTGGTCAGAACTTCATCCCTCCTAAACAGCCCAAGACCTTCCTGGAGCTGGTCTGGGAAGCTCTTCAAGTATGTTGATATGAATAAGTGTACTGAACGCAGGTGCTTCCACACAGGTTGAGTTCATTAAGCATTTAACATCCCATCATGCTTAGGATCATGCTGAGCAGGCCACTAGGGCTATGCCCCCATTGGACAATAATGTCCCCATCCACAGGGCATGAGAGTGGTCACTGAATTGTTAGATGAGCACGAAAACGATGTTAAAGGTGCAATATGCAGAAAGACCTCCTACATTTCCTGGTTGCTAAAATTCTAATAGTTTGCCTAATTTCCGTTTATGTGACAAAACAAGAGGTCATAGTGTAGAGAATCATTGGACCACCTAAATCACTGTGAAATATACTTTCCATAACCAAAAATATTTGGTTAACAAAACAGAAAGTAAAAGACAGGAAAAACTAAACTTAAGAAAGGGAAGCATAGAAATAACGCACATAGAACAGATCTACCGCTTCTTAGACTTGCTTTCAATGAGAATGACAGATAGATAACTCACATTTCTATGTGAATTTGGTCGGGACGCCCAAAAAGTTACATATTGCAGCTTTAAACCATATGCCATGGCCATCTCAGTCACCAGATCTCAACCCAATTGAACACTTATGAGAGATTCTGGAGCGGCGCCTGAGACAGCGTTTTCCACCACCATTAATTAACAAAACAACAAATGATGGAATTTCTCGTGGAAGAATGTTGCCGCATCCCTCCAATAGAGTTCCAGACACTTATATAATCTATGCCGAGGTGCGTTGAAGCTGTTCTGGTGGCTCGTAGTGGCCCAAAAAAAACAATTAAAACACTTTATGTTGGTGTTTCCTTTATTTTGGCAGTTACGTGTAGATTGATATATTGATATATGGATTGATTCATTGCTTTACAGGACGTCACTCTGATCATCCTGGAGGTGGCGGCCATCATCTCCCTGGGCCTGTCCTTCTACCAACCCCCCGGAGATGACACTGAGGGTACGACCTGGGATGGATGGATGTCTGTCCGGTGTGTCTGTCTGGATGGTTGACTGGTTGGCTGACAGACAGACAGGCAGGCAGGCAGGCAGTTAGACACACTCCCTTCCGTATTTATTTGGAGAGTGAAGATAAAACGTTTAATTTGGCGATTTACTCCAGCATTTTGGATTTGAGATCAAATGTTTTATATGAGGCGACAGTACAGAATATCACCTTTTATTTTAGGGTATTTTCATGTATCTAGTATTTGGACAAATTCACTTATAATGTATTAAAGTATTAATATTTTGTTCCCATATTCCACCCAATGATTACATCAAGCTTGTTACTCTACAAACTTGTTGGATGCATTTACAGTTTTGTTTTGGTTATGTTTCGGATGGTGTTGTATCCAATAGAAATGAGCGGTAAATCATGAATTGTGTCATTTTGGAGTCACTTCCAGGGCTCTATTTTCGGCTGGCGCTGAGGAGGCCCAAGTGTCCCATTTTGTCAGTAATCCAAGATGGCGAAGTAGTGCAGTCCTGTTATTGTCGTGTGTCTGTAAATAGCCTGTAAATACCTTGTTTTTTTGTATTTTTCGTACCTATTTCCCTATCAGACTTTTCATCCTTCTACAAAATATACTTTCCTGCAACCCGCCTCACTCAATGTGGAACGGATTCTATTATTGACTTACCTTTTATCTAGAATCTCCAGTGAAACTAGCTAGCCAGCTAGCCAGCTAACTAGCTACTTGCTATTAGCCTTAGCTAGCGGTGTTTCACCCAGAACATTGGATTTTTTTCTGCGGGATTAATTTTAATCACTGGACATTGATCACCGGATATTCGGCCAGTCTGCACAGCGCGTTATCGACCCAGAACATATCAGTTTTTCCGCTGGAATCACTGAATTCACTGGACCTTTAACTCCGGATTCGTCGCTACCAGCTAGCTACAACAAAACGGACGCTGTGGTCTGGCTAATTATCCTGAGCTAGGCCCATCTCCCGGCTATCTACCTCTCTGTCAACCGGACGGGAACACCTAGTATTGACACGGAGCCCCGCCGATCCTACACGACTGGTCTGCCGACGAAATCGTCTGATGTGGTTACGACGTTAACCACGAAGATTCCATCCATCTGCTAGCCCTGGCCCGCTAGCTGTAGCCTCTTACTCACTAGTACTTCACCACCGGACCTTATGATAACTCAGCTATACAGCTGATATCTGCTGGACTGTTCCTTTTTACGGTACTACATCCTGTTTATGTTTAGCCTCAGCCCAAACATGGTTAGTTTATTGTTGTTTCGGTTATTTCTAATTGTACTATATCACTGTAGACCCCCCAGCCTAGCTAAACCTGCCTTAGATAGCTATTTTGTCCCTCCCCCCATACACTCACAGACCGACTCAATTTATGCCTCTAGAGATACTATCTCTTTCATTGTTACCCAACGCTCAGGTTTACCTCCACTTTACTCATATCCTTCCATATCCTTGTCTGTACATAATGCCCTGAATCTTTTCTATAACACCCGGAAATCTGCCCCCTTTATTCTATGTACCCAACGCACTAGAAGACCAGTTCTTAAAGCCTTTAGCCGTATCCTTATTCTAGTCCTCCTCTGTTCCTCTGGTGATGTAGAGGCTAACCCAGGCCCTGCAGCCCTCAGTATCACTCCTACTCCCCAGGCGCTATCATTTGATGACTTCTGTAATCGCAAAAGTCTTGGTTTCTTGCACATAAATATCAGAAGTCTACTTCCTAAGTTTGAGTTATTCACTGCGTTAGCACACTCTGCCAACCCTGATGTTCTAGCAGTGTCTGAATCCTGGCTCAGGAAGGCCACCAAAAATTCTGAAATTTCCATCCCCAACTATAACATTTTCCGTCTAGATAGAACTGCCAAAGGGGGTGGAGTTGCAATCTACTGTAGAGATAGCCTGCAGAGCTCTATCATACTATCCAGGTCTGTGCCCAAACAGTTTGAGCTTCTACTTCTAAAAATCCACCTTTCCAGAAATAAGTCTCTCACTGTTGCCGCTTGCTACAGACCCCCCTCAGCCCCCAGCTGTGCCCTGGACACCATATGTGAATTGATTGCCCCCCATTTATCCTCAGAGTTTGTACTGCTTGGTGACCTAAATTGGGATATGCTTAATACCCCAGCCATCCTACAATCCAAGCTAGATGCCCTCAACCTCACGCAAATTATCAACGAACCTACCAGGTACAACCCTAAATCCGTAAACATGGGTACCCTCATAGATATCATCCTGACTAACATACCCTCTAAATACACCTCAGCTGTCTTCAACCAGGATCTCAGCGATCACTGCCTTATTGCCTGCGTCCGTAACGGGTCCGCGGTCAAACGACCACCCCTCATCACTGTCAAACGCTCCCTAAAACACTTTAGCGAGGAGGCCTTCCTAATTGACCTGGCCCAGGTATCCTGGATGGATATAGATCTCATTCCGTCAGTAGAGGATGCCTGGTTGTTCCTTAAAAGTAATTTCCTCTCAATCTTAAATAAACATGCCCCATTCAAAAAATACAGAACTAAGAACCGATATAGCCCCTGGTTCTCCTCAGACTTGACTGCCCTTGACCAGCACAAAAACATCCTGTGGCGTACAGCATTAGCATCAAATAGCCCCCGCGATATGCAACTTTTCAGGGAAGTTAGGAACCAATATACACAAGCAGTCAGGAAAGCAAAGGCTAACTTTTTCAAACAGAAATTTGCATCCTGTAGCACTAACTCCAAAAAGTTTTGGGACACTGTAAAGTCCATGGAGAATAAGAGCACTTCCTCCCAGCTGCCCACTGCACTGAGGCTAGGAAACACTATCACCACCGATAAATCTACAATAATCGAGAATTTCAACAAGCATTTTGCTACAGCTGGCCATGCTTTCCATCTGGCTACCACTAACCCGGCCACCAACTCTGCACCCTCTGCTGCAACTTGCCCATGCCCCCCCCGCTTCTCCTTCACACAAATTCAGACAGCTGATGTTTTGAAAGCGCTGCAAAATCTGGACCCCTACAAATCAGCTGGGCTAGACAATCTGGACCCTTTCTTTCTAAAACTAGCCGCTGAAATTGTCGCTACCCCTATTACTAGTCTGTTTAACCTCTCTTTCATAACGTCTGAGATCCCCAGAGATTGGAAAGCTGCCGCGGTCATCCCCCTCTTCAAAGGGGGTGACACTCTAGATCCAAACTGCTACAGACCTATATCCATCCTGCCCTGCCTTTCGAAAGTATTCGAAAGCCAAGTTAACAAACAGATCATCGACCATTTCGAATACCACCGTACCTTCTCCGCTATGCAATCCGGTTTCCGAGCTGGTCACGGGTGCACTTCAGCCACGCTCAAGGTCCTAAACGATATTATAACCGCAATTGATAATAGACAGTACTGTGCAGCCGTCTTCATCGACCTGGCCAAGGCTTTCGACTCTGTCAACCACCGCATTCTTATTGGCAGACTAAATAGCCTTGGTTTCTCAAATGACTGCCTCGCCTGGTTCACCAACTACTTCTCAGATAGAGTTCAGTGTGTCAAATCGGAGGGCCTGTTGTCTGGACCTATGGCAGTCTCTATGGGGGTGCCACAGGGTTCAATTCTTGGGCCGACACTTTTCTCCGTGTATATCAATGATGTCGCTCTTGCTGCTGGTGACTCTCAGATCCACCTCTACGCAGACGACACCATTTTGTATACATCTGGCCCTTCATTGGACACTGTGTTAACAAACCTCCAAACGAGCTTCAATGCCATACAACAATCCTTCAGTAGCCTCCAACTGCTCTTAAACACTAGTAAAACTAAATGCATGCTTTTCAATCGAACGCTGCTGGCACCCGCCCACCCGACTAGAATCACCACTCTCGACGGGTCTGACCTAGAGTATGTGGACAACTACAAATACCTAGGTGTCTGGTTAGACTGTAAACTCAACTTCCAGACTCACATAAAGAATCTCCAATCCAAAGTTAAATCTAGAATCGGCTTCCTATTTCGCAATAAAGCCTCCTTCACTCATGCTGCCAAACATGCCCTCGTAAAACTGACTATCCTACCGATCCTTGACTTCGGCGATGTAATTTACAAAATAGCCTCCAACACTCTACTCAGCAAATTGGATGTAGTCTATCACAGTGCCATCCGTTTTGTCTCCAAAGCCCCATACACTACCCACCACTGTGACCTGTACGCTCTTGTTGGCTGGTCCTCACTACATGTTCGTCGTCAAACCCACTGGCTCCAGGCCATCTATAAATCACTGCTAGGCAAATCCCCGCCTTATCTTAGCTCATTGGTCACCATAGCAGCACCCACCCGTAGTCTGCGCTCCAGCAGGTATATCTCACTGGTCATTCCCAAAGCCAACACCTCCTTTGGCCGCCATTCCTTCCAGTTCTCTGCTGCCAATGACTGGAACGAATTGCAAAAATCTCTGAAGCTGGAGACTCTTATCTCCCTCAATAACTTTAAGCATCAGTTGTCAGAGCACCTTACCGATCACTGCACCTGTACACAGCCCATCCGAAATTAGCCCACCCAACTACCTCATCCCTATATTGTTATTTATTTTGCTCTTTTGCACCCCAGTATCTCTATTTGCACATAATCTCTTGCACATCTAGCATTCCAGTGTTAATACTATTGTAATTATTCTGCACTATAGCCTATTTATTGCCTTACCTCCATAACTTGCTACATTTGCACACACTGTATATATATTTTATGTTGTATTTCTGACTTTGTGTTTTTTTTTTACCCCTTATGTAACTCTGTTGTTTTTATTGCACTACTTTGCTTTATCTTGGCCAGGTCGCAGTTGTAAATGAGAACCTGTTCTCAACTGGCTTACCTGGTTAAATAAAGGTGAAATAAAAAAAAAAAAATTGTCCTGATAAAACTGGCTGCCGTTTTCCAGCCCTAACGCCAGCGGGAATGTACCTGTCTAACATTAGCTAGCTCGAAACGATTCAGTCATATAATGTCATATGAAAGGCAGATTATTTTTAGAATCTACCTCGCACATAGGCAACGATACAATGGACGACCCTAGTATTTTGTATAGACTTGCGAATGTTCTGCGTTAAGACATGGAACGAGAGAAGAGATGTATGATATCATGCTTCTGACACGATCCTAATTAGAAATATTGTTATTTTAAAAAACGGATTGATTTTTTTTCTTCATTTAATTTGATTTAAATCCAAACGTAATAGAAATATTCACCATCCAAGGGTTTACGTTGAGAACGTACATGGCTTTAATGCAATGCAATTTCGTCTGCTATTTCTGAAGAAGTGAAAATGTGATCTGTACGATGGTTCCATGATGTTTATAAAACATAACATTTGCGAGCAGTATAACGGTGAGTGGACATACCCCCTTTCTCTTTATATTGGATCTTTATCCAGCTCCTTCGGAAAGTTTGGATGTGCGTAAAACCCTCCATAGTCTAAGTTGCCTTGTCTGTATTATACCCCCACGGGGAGCAACTATGGTGCCTGTAACTGGATATAGACATAGCCTATTTAAAACAATTGGTTATTTCGTTTTTATTCGAATTTGGTTAGAATTATACACTGTCTTTTTGGGCCTTATCAATAACCCAGTGAATTTAATGTTGCTTATTGACTACGTTTGGCACGTCCACAGACTGCAATTTACAGTAGGCCCAGCCCTTATGCTATAGCCGATGTTTAACAACGTATTTCCATATTGAAGCAATGCAATTAGAACAATGTGGACTGCAAACATGTTCAAAATATTTAGCAAATATGGTGCAGGCTATTTAATGAACACCCCCAAAACTATAAAGCGACAGCAGCGCAAAGATTTACCATTGTGTTAGGTGTATTAAAATAGAGCCAATATTGTAAATAAGAATATAATATGTTTCTAAACACTCCTACATTAATGTAAATGCTGCCATGGTTACAGATAGTCCTGAATGAATCGTGAATAGTGATGAGAACATAGGAACAGATAACACCCCCCCCCCCCCAAGACGTGATAACCTCTCACTATTACCAATAACAGGGGAAGTTAGCATTTTGGGGGGATATGATAATAATTATTCACGATGTATTCATGATTATCCGTAACCATGGTAGCATTCACATACATTAAAGTAGAAGTGTTTAGAAAGATATTCTTATTTACAATAAAAGGGACTCCAAAATGACACACTACTTTATTTACCTTTCATTTCTATTGGGCACAAAATAATCTGAAACAAGACCAAAACAAACAGCAAATGCATCCAACAAGTTTGTCAAGTCAAGTCACAAGCTTGATGTAGTCATTGTGTGCTATGCATATGGGACCAAAATACAAAAATGTTGACTACTTTAATACATTATAAGTGAATTTGTCCAAATACTTTGAGAATGTTTGCTACAGCAGGAAATGTGCAATTTTATGTGGATTACAATTAATGGACATTTTTGTAGGGTTTGATACATTTTTCGTAAGGGAAAATCAAGTCTGAAATTTCAAAGTGGAAATTACAAACTTCAGAAGCCTTTTTAAACTTAAAATACACTACAAGTTTTTGATGTACTGCATTGCAGGAACGTTCTCCTACAACAAGATCCTCCATCTGTATGACACCTTCAAATAGGGGGACGATGCATAAAGCGCTTTATTTTCTAAATGGTAAAACAGATATGTTGGAAAATACCCTCAAATAAAAGGTGACATTCTGTACTCTTGCTTCATATAAAACATTTGATCTCAAATCCAAAATGCTGGAGTAAAGAGCCAAATTAAACATTTTTCAAATAAATAAATAATAAATAATAATAATACATAGGGGAGCGTTGATAGATAGCTAGCTAGATAGATGGATAACGGTGTGTTTCTCCCCAGCGTGTGGTAACGTGTCGGGAGGGGCGGAGGATGAGGGCGAGGCTGAAGCCGGGTGGATTGAGGGCGCCGCCATCTTGCTGTCCGTCGTCTGTGTGGTCCTGGTGACGGCCTTCAATGATTGGTCTAAAGAGAAACAGTTCCGTGGGCTACAGAGCAGGATAGAACAGGAGCAGCGCTTCGCTGTAGTACGGAAAGGAAACGTCATCCAGATACCCGTAGCTGACATGGTGGTGGGGGATATGGCTCAGGTCAAATACGGTAGGTAACCAGGACAATGATCTGAAGGTAGATACTACTGTAGGTAACCAGGACAATGATCTGAAGGTAGATACTACGGTAGGTAACCAGGACAATGATCTGAAGGTAGATACTACTGTAGGTAACCAGGACAATGATCTGAAGGTAGATACTACGGTAGGTAACCAGGACAATGATCTGAAGGTAGATACTACTGTAGGTAACCAGGACAATGATCTGAAGGTAGATACTACGGTAGGTAACCAGGACAATGATCTGAAGGTAGATACTACGGTAGGTAACCAGGACAATGATCTGAAGGTAGATACTACGGTAGGTAACCAGGACAATGATCTGAAGGTAGATACTACTGTAGGTAACCAGGACAATGATCTGAAGGTAGATACTACTGTAGGTAACCAGGACAATGATCTGAAGGTAGATACTACTGTAGGTAACCAGGACAATGATCTGAAGGTAGATACTACGGTAGGTAACCAGGACAATGATCTGAAGGTAGATACTACGGTAGGTAACCAGGACAATGATCTGAAGGTAGATACTACGGTAGGTAACCAGGACAATGATCTGAAGGTAGATACTACTGTAGGTAACCAGGACAATGATCTGAAGGTAGATACTACTGTAGGTAACCAGGACAATGATCTGAAGGTAGATACTACTGTAGGTAACCAGGACAATGATCTGAAGGTAGATACTACGGTAGGTAACCAGGACAATGATCTGAAGGTAGATACTACTGTAGGTAACCAGGACAATGATCTGAAGGTAGATACTACTGTAGGTAACCAGGACAATGATCTGAAGGTAGATACTACTGTAGGTAACCAGGACAATGATCTGAAGGTAGATACTACTTGTAGGTAACCAGGACAATGATCTGAAGGTAGATACTACGGTAGGTAACCAGGACAATGATCTGAAGGTAGATACTACGGTAGGTAACCAGGACAATGATCTGAAGGTAGATACTACGGTAGGTAACCAGGACAATGATCTGAAGGTAGATACTACTGTAGGTAACCAGGACAATGATCTGAAGGTAGATACTACTGTAGGTAACCAGGACAATGATCTGAAGGTAGATACTACTGTAGGTAACCAGGACAATGATCTGAAGGTAGATACTACGGTAGGTAACCAGGACAATGATCTGAAGGTAGATACTACTGTAGGTAACCAGGACAATGATCTGAAGGTAGATACTACTGTAGGTAACCAGGACAATGATCTGAAGGTAGATACTACTGTAGGTAACCAGGACAATGATCTGAAGGTAGATACTACGGTAGGTAACCAGGACAATGATCTGAAGGTAGATACTACTGTAGGTAACCAGGACATTGATCTGAAGGTAGATACTACGGTAGGTAACCAGGACAATGATCTGAAGGTAGATACTACGGTAGGTAACCAGGACAATGATCTGAAGGTAGATTCTACTGTAGGTAACCAGGACAATGATCTGAAGGTAGATTCTACAGTAGGTAACCAGGACAATAGTATTATGCTGTATGTATGCTGTATATTGTATCTATAGGAGTATATCTACATGTATAATATTGTATGTTATCTCTAGGGGACCTGTTACCAGCGGATAGTATCCTGATCCAAGGAAATGACCTGAAGATAGATTATATGTTATATATTGATTTCCCTGTTGCAGGACAACATTCCTGCAATGCAGGAAATGTAAAACGTGTAGTGTACTTGAGGTTTAAAAACGCTTTTTGAAGTTTGTAATTTCCACTTTGAAATTTCAGACTTCATTTTCCCTTATGAAAAATGTATAAATCCCTACCAAAAATTCAATTTATTTACAATCCACATAATAATTCACATTTCCTGTTGATGCAGGATTATTTTCCTGCTGTAGCAAACTGGCTCAAATTAAGATCCTACATCTGTATCTATATGTATAACAGTATACAGTGCCTTCGGAAAGTATTCAGACCCCTTGACTTTTCCACATTTTGTTACGTTACAGCCTTGTTCTAAAATTGATTAAATAAATAGAAATCCTCAGCAAACTACAGTCGTGGTCAAAAGTTTTGAGAATGACACAAATATTAGTTTTCACAAAGTCTGCTGCCTCATTTTTTATGATGGCAATTTGCATATACTCCAGAATGTTATGAAGAGTGATCAGATGAATTGCAATTAATTGCAAAGTCCCTCTTTGCCATGAAAATTAACTTAATCCCAAAAAACATTTCCACTGCATTTCAGCCCTGCCACAAAAGGACCAGCTGACATCATGTCAGTGATTCTCTCGTTAACACAGGTGAGAGTGTTGACGAGGACAAGGCTGGAGATCACTCTGTCATGCTGATTGAGTTAGAATAACAGACTGGAAGCTTTAAAAGGAGGGTGATGCTTGAAATCATTGTTCTTCCTCTGTTAACCATGGTTACCTGCAAGGAAACACGTGCCGTCATCATTGCTTTGCACAAAAAGGGCTTCACAGGCAAGGATTTTGCTACTAGTAAGATTGCACCTAAATCAACCATTTATCGGATCATCAAGAACTTCAAGGAGAGAGGTTCAATTGTTGTGAAGAAGGCTTCAGGGCACCCAAGAAAGTCCAGCAAGCGCCAGGACCGTCTCCTAAAGTTGATTAGCCTAGCCAGGATCGAGATAAAGATGAACGGAGCAAAGTACAGAGAGATCCTTGATGAAAACCTGCTCCAGAGCACTCAGGACCTCAGACTGGGGTGAAGGTTCACCTTCCAAAAGGACAACGACTCTAAACACACAGCCAAGACAACGCAGGAGTGGCTTCGGGACAAGTCTCTAAATGTCCTTGAGTGACCCAGCCAGAGCCCGGACTTCAACCCGATCGAACATCTCTGGAGAGACCTGAAAATAGCTGTGCAGCGACGCTCCCCATCCAACCTGACAGAGCTTGAGAGGATCTGCAGAGAAGAATGGGAGAAACTCCCCAAATACAGGTGTGCCAAGCTTGTAGCATCATACCCAAGAAGACTCGATGCTGTAATCAAGGCTAAAGGTGCTTAAAGTACTGAGTAAAGGGTCTGAATACTTATGTAAACGTGATATTTCCATTTCTTTTATAAATTAGCAAGAATTTATAAAAACCAGTTTTTGGTTTGTCATTGATGAGGGAAAAAAACGATGTGATCAATTTTAGAATAAGGCTGTAACGTAACAAAATGTGGAAAAAGTCAAGGGGTCTGAATACTTATGGAAATGTGATATTTCCATTTCTTTTATAAATTAGCAAAAATTTATAAAAACCTGTTTTTGGTTTGTCATTGATGAGGGAAAAAAACGATGTGATCAATTTTAGAATAAGGCTGTAACGTAACAAAATGTGGAAAAAGTCAAGGGGTCTGAATACTTTCGGAAGGCACTGTATATTGTATGCTTTCTCTAGGGGACCTGTTGCCAGCGGATGGTATCCTGATCCAGGGAAATGACCTGAAGATAGATGAGAGCTCTCTGACTGGGGAATCGGACCACGTTGGGAAGACCGTGGACAAGGACCCTATGCTTCTCTCTGGTGGGTGTGTCTGTGTGTTTCAACTTTTAATGGCACCAGTCCAGTGAAATGCCTTTCTTAGCAGCTCTAACCCTAACAATGCAGTAATCAATAACAATGTATTACTAAAAATAACAAGGTAGAACAAAAACACACAAGTTATAAAAATAAGAAATAAGAAGAACAGGATAAAGTAAGTTCCATATTAACAATGTGCAGGATACTGGATCGATATGTATAGGGGTAAGGGGACAGGGATACTGGAGTGATGGAGGTAGATATGTATAGGGGTAAGGGGACAGGGATACTGGAGTGATGGAGGTAGATATGTATAGGGGTAAGGGGATACTGGAGTGATGGAGGTAGATATGTATAGGGGTAAGGGGACAGGGATACTGGAGTGATGGAGGTAGATATGTATAGGGGTAAGGGGACAGGGATACTGGAGTGATGGAGGTAGATATGTATAGGGGTAAGGGGACAGGGATACTGGAGTGATGGAGGTAGATATGTATAGGGGTAAGGGGACAGGGATACTGGAGTGATGGAGGTAGATATGTATAGGGGTAAGGAGACAGGGATACTGGAGTGATGGAGGTAGATATGTATAGGGGTAAGGGGACAGGGATACTGGAGTGATGGAGGTAGATATGTATAGGGGTAAGGGGACAGGGATACTGGAGTGATGGAGGTAGATATGTATAGGGGTAAGGGGACAGGGATACTGGAGTGATGGAGGTAGATATGTATAGGGGTAAGGGGACAGGGATACTGGAGTGATGGAGGTAGATATGTATAGGGTTAAGGGGACAGGGATACTGGAGTGATGGAGGTAGATATGTATAGGGTTAAGGGGACAGGGATACTATAATAATAATAATAATATGCCATTTAGCAGACGCTTTTATCCAAAGGAGTGATGGAGGTAGATATGTATAGGGGTAAGGGGACAGGGATACTGGAGTGATGGAGGTAGATATGTATAGGGGTAAGGGGACAGGGATACTGGAGTGATGGAGGTAGATATGTATAGGGGTAAGGGGACAGGGATACTGGAGTGATGGAGGTAGATATGTATAGGGGTAAGGGGACAGGGATACTGGAGTGATGGAGGTAGATATGTATAGGGGTAAGGGGACAGGGATACTGGAGTGATGGAGGTAGATATGTATAGGGGTAAGGGGACAGGGATACTGGAGTGATGGAGGTAGATATGTATAGGGGTAAGGGGACAGGGATACTGGAGTGATGGAGGTAGATATGTATAGGGGTAAGGGGACAGGGATACTGGAGTGATGGAGGTAGATATGTATAGGGTTAAGGGGACAGGGATACTGGAGTGATGGAGGTAGATATGTATTGGGGTAAGGAGACAGGGATACTGGAGTGATGGAGGTAGATATGTATAGGGGTAAGGAGACAGGGATACTGGAGTGATGGAGGTAGATATGTATAGGGGTAAGGGGACAGGGATACTGGAGTGATGGAGGTAGATATGTATAGGGGTAAGGGGACAGGGATACTGGAGTGATGGAGGTAGATATGTATAGGGGTAAGGGGACAGGGATACTGGAGTGATGGAGGTAGATATGTATAGGGGTAAGGGGACAGGGATACTGGAGTGATGGAGGTAGATATGTATAGGGTTAAGGGGACAGGGATACTGGAGTGATGGAGGTAGATATGTATAGGGTTAAGGGGACAGGGATACTATAATAATAATAATAATATGCCATTTAGCAGACGCTTTTATCCAAAGGAGTGATGGAGGTAGATATGTATAGGGGTAAGGGGACAGGGATACTGGAGTGATGGAGGTAGATATGTATAGGGGTAAGGGGACAGGGATACTGGAGTGATGGAGGTAGATATGTATAGGGGTAAGGGGACAGGGATACTGGAGTGATGGAGGTAGATATGTATAGGGGTAAGGGGACAGGGATACTGGAGTGATGGAGGTAGATATGTATAGGGTTAAGGGGACAGGGATACTGGAGTGATGGAGGTAGATATGTATAGGGGTAAGGGGACAGGGATACTGGAGTGATGGAGGTAGATATGTATAGGGTGAAGGGGACAGGGATACTGGAGTGATGGAGGTAGATATGTATAGGGGTAAGGGGACAGGGATACTGGAGTGATGGAGGTAGATATGTATAGGGTTAAGGGGACAGGGATACTGGAGTGATGGAGGTAGATATGTATAGGGGTAAGGGGACAGGGATACTGGATCGATGGAGGTAGATATGTATAGGGGTAAGGGGACAGGGATACTGGATCGATGGAGGTAGATATGTATAGGGGTAAGGGGACAGGGATACTGGAGTGATGGAGGTAGATATGTATAGGGTTAAGGGGACAGGGATACTGGATCGATGGAGGTAGATATGTATAGGGGTAAGGGGACAGGGATACTGGAGTGATGGAGGTAGATATGTATAGGGGTAAGGGGACAGGGATACTGGAGTGATGGAGGTAGATATGTATAGGGGTAAGGGGACAGGGATACTGGATCGATGGAGGTAGATATGTACAGTGAGGGAAAAAAGTATTTGATCCCCTGCTGATTTTGTACGTTTGCCCACTGACAAAGAAATGATCAGTCTATAATTTTAATGGTAGGTTTTTTGAACAGTGAGAGACAGAATAACAACAAAAAAATCCAGAAAAACGCATGTCAAAAATGTTATAAATTGATATGCATTTTAATGAGGGAAATAAGTATTTGACCCCCTCTCAATCAGAAAGATTTCTGGCTCCCAGGTGTCTTTTATACAGGTAACGAGCTGAGATTAGGAGCACACTCTTAAAGGGAGTGCTCCTAATCTCAGCTTGTTACCTGTATAAAAGACACCTGACCACAGAAGCAATCAATCAATCAGATTCCAAACTCTCCACCATGGCCAAGACCAAAGAGCTCTCCAAAGATGTCAGGGACAAGATTGTAGACCTACACAAGGCTGGAATGGGCTACAAGACCATCGCCAAGCAGCTTGGTGAGAAGGTGACAACAGTTGGTGTGATTATTCGCAAATGGAAGAAACACAAAATAACTATAAATCTCCCTCAGCCTGGGGCTCCATGCAAGATCTCACCTCGTGGAGTTGCAATGATCATGAGAACGGTGAGGAATCAGCCCAGAACTTCACGGGAGGATCTTGTCAATGATCTCAAGGCAGCTGGGACCATAGTCACCAAGAAAACAATTGGTAACACACTACGCCGTGAAGGACTGAAATCCTGCAGCGCCCGCAAGGTCCCCCTGCTCAAGAAAGCACATATACAGGCCCGTCGGAAGTTTGACAGTAAACATCTGAATGATTCAGAGGAGAACTTGGTGAAAGTGTTGTGGTCAGATGAGACCAAAATCGAGCTCTTTGGCATCAACTCAACTCGCCGTGTTTGGAGGAGGAGGAATGCTGCCTATGACCCCAAGAACACCATCCCCACCATCAAACATGGAGGTGGAAATATTATGCTTTGGGGGTGTTTTTCTGCTAAGGGGACAGGACAACTTTGCCGCATCAAAGGGACGATGGACGGGGCCATGTACCGTTAAATCTTGGGTGAGAACCTCCTTCCCTCAGCCAGGGCATTGAAAATGGGTCGTGGATGGGTATTCCAGCATGACAATGAGCCAAAACACACGGCCAAGGCAACAAAGGAGTGGCTCAAGAAGAAGCACATTAAGATCCTGGAGTGGCCTAGCCAGTCTCCAGACCTTAATCCCATAGAAAATTTGTGGAGGGAGCTGAAGGTTCGAGTTGCCAAACGTCAGCCTCGAAACCTTAATGACTTGGAGAAGATCTGCAAAGAGGAGTGGAACAAAATTCCTCCTGAGATGTGTGCAAACCTGGTGGCCAACTACAAGAAACGCCTGACCTCTGTGATTGCCAACAAGGGTTTTGCCACCAAGTACTAAGTCATGTTTTGCAGAGGGGTCAAATACTTATTTCCCTCATTAAAATGCAAATCAATTTATAACATTTTTAACATGTGTTTTTCTGAATTTTTGTTGTTGTTATTCTGTCTCTCTCTGAACAAATAAACCTACCATTAAAATTATAGACTGATCATGTCTTTGTCAGTGGGCAAACGTACAAAATCAGCAGGGGATCAAATACTTTTTTCCCTCACTGTATATGGGTAAGGTGACTTGGCATCAGGATATATGATAAACAGAGTAGCAGCAGCTTGTACAGTGGGGAAAAAAGTATTTAGTCAGCCACCAATTGTGCAAGTTCTCCCACTTAAAAAGATGAGAGAGGCCTGTAATTTTCATCATAGGTACACGTCAACTATGACAGACAAATTGAGAAAAAAAAATCCAGAAAATCACATTGTAGGATTTTTAATGAATTTATTTGCAAATTATGGTGGAAAATAAGTATTTGGTCACCTACAAACAAGCAAGATTTCTGGCTCTCACAGACCTGTAACTTCTTCTTTAAGAGGCTCCTCTGTCCTCCACTCGTTACCTGTATTAATGGCACCTGTTTGAACTTGTTATCAGTATAAAAGACACCTGTCCACAACCTCAAACAGTCACACTCCAAACTCCACTATGGCCAAGACCAAAGAGCTGTCAAAGGACACCAGAAACAAAATTGTAGACCTGCACCAGGCTGGGAAGACTGAATCTGCACTAGGTAAGCAGCTTGGTTTAAAGAAATCAACTGTGGGAGCAATTATTAGGAAATGGAAGACATACAAGACCACTGATAATCTCCCTCGATCTGGGGCTCCACTTAAGATCTCACCCCGTGGGGTCAAAATGATCACAAGAACGGTGAGCAAAAATCCCAGAATCACACGGGGGGACCTAGTGAATGACCTGCAGAAAGCTGGGACCAAAGTAACAAAGCCTACCATCAGTAACACACTACGCCGCCAGGGACTCAAATCCTGCAGTGCCAGACGTGTCCCCCTGCTTAAGCCAGTACATGTCCAGGCCCGTCTGAAGTTTGCTAGAGTGCATTTGGATGATCCAGAAGAGGATTGGGAGAATGTCATATGGTCAGATGAAACCAAAATAGAACTTTTTGGTAAAAACTCAACTCGTCGTGTTTGGAGGACAAAGAATGCTGAGTTGCATCCAAAGAACACCATACCTACTGTGAAGCATGGGGGTGGAAACATCATGCTTTGGGGCTGTTTTTCTGCAAAGGGACCAGGACGACTGATCCGTGTAAAGGAAAGAATGAATGGGGCCATGTATCGTGAGATTTTGAGTGAAAACCTCCTTCCATCAGCAAGGGCATTGAAGATGAAACGTGGCTGGGTCTTTCAGCATGACAATGATCCCAAACACACTGCCCGGGCAACGAAGGAGTGGCTTCGTAAGAAGCATTTCAAGGTCCTGGAGTGGCCTAGCCAGTCTCCAGATCTCAACCCCATAGAAAATCTTTGGAGGGAGTTGAAAGTCTGTGTTGCCCAGCGACAGCCCCAAAACATCACTGCTCTAGAGGAGATCTGCATGGAGGAATGGGCCAAAATACCAGCAACAGTGTGTGAAAACCTACAGAAAACGTTTGACCTGTGTCATTGCCAACAAAGGGTATATAACAAAGTATTGAGAAACTTTTGTTATTGACCAAATACTTATTTTCCACCATAATTTGCAAATAAATTCATTAAAAATCCTACAATGTGATTTTCAGGATTTTTTTTCTCCTTTTGTCTGTCATAGTTGACGTGTACCTATGATGAAAATGTCAAGCCTCTCTCATCTTTTTAAGTGGGAGAACTTGCACAATTGGTGGCTGACTAAATACTTTTTTCCCCCACTGTATGTGAGTGTGTGTGTGGGTGTGTAGAGTCAGTATAAATATATGTGGTCCTCTGTAGCTCAGCTGGTAGAGCACGGCGCTTGTAACGCCAGGGTAGTGGGTTCGATCCCCGGGACCACCCATACACAAAAATGTATGCACGCATGACTGTAAGTCGCTTTGGATAAAAGCGTCTGCTATATGGCATATTATTATTATTATTATGTGCATATTATGTGTTAGTGAGCAAATGATGGCGTGAGTGTTTGTGTGTGTGTTGGAGTGACAGTGTGTGTGAATGTGTTGGACCCTGTGAGTCTGCAAAAATAAGAATAAAATACAGGTCAACTCAGATAGTCAGTGTAGCCATTCTGTTAGCTATTCAGCAGTCTTATGGCTTGGGGATAGAAGCTGTTCAGGATCTTGTTGGTGTCAGACTTGATGCACCGGTACCACTTGCCATGCGGAAGCAGAGAGAACAGTCATTGGCTTGGGTGGTTGGAGTCTTTAACCATTTTTAGGGCCTTCCTTTCAAACTGCCTGGTATAGAGGTCCTGGATGGCAGGGAGCTCGGCCCCAGTGATGTACTGGGCTGTAAGCACCACCCTCTGTAGCGCCATGCGATCAATACCAAGCAGTGATGCAGCCAGTCAATATGCTCTCAGTTGTACAGCTGTAGAACTATTTGAGGATTTGAGGGCCCGTGCCAAACCTTTTCAACCTCCTGAGCAGGATGAGGCACTGTCGCGCCTTCTTCATGTCTGTATCAAGATGTCGCCCATAGACATGGTCGCCTGGCTCCTAAGCAACTTTGTAGTATTTTTTTTTTTGTGTGTGTGTTATTTCCAGAACGTTTTTTTTGCAGACGGAAATAACTTTGGGATATCAGAACTCACCAGCATTTCGATCGGAAATGCGACTTTGCTAAATTGGATCCTTTGTTCGTATCCACGAAGGCGATTCCACTTATCCAAGAGTCTGCTCCAAGATGTGCGCCGGCAGAGAATAGTTATTCTGAGTGGACTTTTAGTCCGCTCAGGAGGCGTGCAAACCATCCACCACTTCCAAGTATATTACTCGCTAATGTTCAGTCCCTGGACAATAAAGTGGATGAGCTCAGAGCGAGGATCTCCTTCCAGAGAGACATCAGGGACTGTTAGAGATTCTGTTTAATGGAATCATGGCTCTCTCCGGATATTCTGTCCTCGTCCCGTGTAGCTCAGTTGGTAGAGCATGGTGTTTGCAATGCCAGGGTTGTGGGTTCGTTTCCCACGGGGGGCCAGTATGATATTTTTTTTAAATGTATGCACTCACACTTTAGCGTCTGCTAAATGACTAAAAAATTTAAATGTAAAAAATCCATAAAGCCAGCTGGGTTCTCAGTACATAGCGTAGACAGGAATAAAGAACTCTCCGGGAAAAAGAAAGGCGGAGGTGTTTCATGATTAACTACTCATGGTGTGATTGTGATAACATACAGAAACTCAAGTCCTTTTGTTCACCCGACCTAAAATACCTCACAATCAAATGCCGACCGCATTACCTCTCGTCACAGCCGTGTATATTCCCCCTCAAGACGATAACACAACAGCTCTCAAGGAACTACACGGGACTTTGTGCAAACTGGAAACCGCATATCCTTAGGCCGCCTTTATTGAAGCTGGGGACTTCAATAAAGCAAATCTGAGGAAAACACTACCGAAGTTTTACCAACACATTGCCTGCGCTACTCGTGCATCAAAAACTCTCGACCATTGCTACTCTCCTTTCCGGGACGGCTACAAGGCCTTCCCCCGACGTCCCTTCAGAAAATCAGATCACACTTCTATTCTGCTCCTCACTTCCTATAGGCAGAAACTCAAACAGGAAGTACCCGTGGTAAGAACTGTTCAATGCTGGTCTGATCAATTGGAATCCATGTTTCAAGATTGTTTTGATCACGCGGACTGGGATATGTTCCGGGTTGCCTCTGAGAATAACATTTGACGTTTACACTGATATGGTGGCTGAGTTCATCAGGAAGTGCATAGGGGATATTGATCCCACCGTGACCCTTAAAACCTATCCAAACCAAAAACTGTGGATAGATGGCAGCATTTGCGCAAAACTGAAAGCGCAAACCACCGCATTTAACCACGGCAAGGTGACTGGGAATATGGTAGAGTACAAACAGTCCAGTTATTCCCTTTGTAAGGCAATCAAAACAGGCAAAACATCATAACAGAGACAAAGCAGAGTCGCAATGCAACGGCTCAGACACGAGACATATGTGGCAGGCCGACGTCTTGCTATCGGACAAGCTAAACACCTTTGCCCGCTTCAAGGAAAACACCACTGCTTCAGAGGACTGTGAGCTCTCATTCTCCTGTGGCCGACATGAGTAAGACATTTAAGTCTGTTAACCCTCGCAAGGCTGCCGGCCCAGAAGGCATCCCTTGCCTCACAGCATGCGCAGAACAGCATGCGCAGACCAGCTGGCTGGAGTGTTTACGGACATATAAATAATAAATAATATGCCATTTAGCAGACGCTTTTATCCAAAGCGACTTACAGTCATGCGTGCATACATTTTTTTGTGTATGGGTGGTCCCGGGGATCGAACCCACTACCTTGGCGTTACAAGCGCCGTGCTCTACCAGTTGAGCTACAGAGGACCACATATTCAATCTCTCCCTTTACATTGGATAAAAGCAGAGGCACAGAGCTACAAAATTGTATATCATACACTGCATTTAGAGGAACAATGGGAAAGAAATTTTGCTTTGAAAGTTGATAAACTTGTAATCTCACTTTTGAGAAAATGGCCTTTGAATGTTTTGGTACCTAGTGAAGAGCTCTTCTTTGTCTACACCCATTCAGCATCGTTCACACCCTCTTAAGCTTTAGCCCCACCCATCTCTTTTCTCTCTCAGAGCGTTCAGAGCGCACACTTGACACTTTGGCCGATGAGTAGGGTTGATCGGAGCGTTCTGACCTCACAACGGCAGTCAAGCACCCAAGCTAACTGGCTAACATTGGCTAGCTTGCTATTTACTTTCAGACACAAAATTGGGATTATGGTTCATTGTTTACCTCTGGATAACATGAAAACAGCCTAACCAGCTATGCAGGCAACAATTTAATAACGTTGTTTTGCCGACGTTTACTGACACCGGCCATATTCAACAGGTGTTGTGCATTCGTAAATTAATCAGCTCTGGCATACTCAGACTGAATTTACGAACGCACCAGAAATGGTTACTTGTATAGTGGAGTCTTTTGTTAAGACATGTAGCTATCTAGCTAGCTAAACAACGAACCTAGCTAGGTAAACAACGTGTAAGATCATACACGTCACATAACGTTAGCTAGCGAGCCAGCCAGCTAACGTTAGCTAGCTAGCTAAACAATGTCCCATAATCCCAACTCATGACGTTACTACCCTGCCTGAATCTGCTGGTAGCTAACCAACTCGGTTCAATGTTAGCTAGCTAACATTAGGCTCTAACTAGTAAAGCAAATGGCTCTGAGATATGAATAATAAGATCATACACGTAACGTTAGCTAGCGAGCCATCCAGCTAATGTTAGCTAGTTAAACAATGAACCATAGTGCCAACTCATATCGTTACTACCCTGCATGAATCTGCTGGTAGCTAACCAACCAGGTTCAATGTTAACTAGCTAACATTAGGCTCTAACTAGCCAAGCAAACGGCTCTGAGATACAAATAATAAGATCATACACGTAACGTTAGCTAGCGAGTCAGCCAGCTAATGTTAGCTAGCTAGCTAACAGTACACTTTAACTTGAAATGAAACCACTTTCTGTCAAAATTAGAAACGTGTAATATCTGAAAATGTAGCTAGCTAGACTATCATGCATGATGGACACTTCTTCCTGTCACGGTTGCCATGCATGGTTGCCCTTAGTTTGAAGATGTAATCTGGAGACAGGTGTTTTCTCCATCTCTTTAGCTATCATACTCTAATTCCACTGATTTCAAAACTCGATCCTCCAGAAAGTGGAGAGCAACACTTATGCAGCTCCACTACACCATACATTTTTTTTAAAGCCGCGTTAGACAGGATTACCTAGACATACTGACCAGCTCAAATAGACAGAAGTGTGCTATATGGCAGACCAATCCGAACTCCTCTCTTGGCATGTCCAGCCCACTCATTATCTCCGCCATCATGGCTAGTGGGAAGGTTGCTGTCTTTTTCTGTGGCTAAACCAACTAGACTCGTAATTTAACAGTTGTATTCGTATTTACAAATGGCATACAAGTTTGTTATTAAGGAACATGAAAGTTCACATGTTCCAGAAGGCATTCCTGCCCAAAAAACGCATAAAAAATAATACAAAGTTTATGTTCAAATGGCTCTCGTGTGAAGTAGTGACCTGCGACATACGCCTAGTTTCCTGAAACGAGTCACATTTCTGGAATTTATTTCCTTCTTAATGCGTTTGAGCCAATCAGTTGTGTTGTGACAAGGTAGGGTTGGTGTACAGAAGATAGCCCTATTTGGTAAAAGACCAAGTCCATATTATAGCAAGAATAGCTCAAATAAGCAAAGAGAAATGACAGTCCATCATTATTTTAAAACTTGAAGGTCAGTCAATGCAGAACATTTCAATAACTTTGAAAGTTTCTTCAGGTGTAGTCGCAAAAACCATCAAGCGCTATGATGAAACTGGCTCTCATGAGGACCGCCACAGGAATGGAAGACCCAGAGTTACCTCTGCTACAGAGGATAAGTTCATTAGAGTTACCAGCCTCAGAAATTGGCAATTAACTGCACATCAGATTGCATCTCACAGAGTTCAAGTAACAGACACATCTCAACATCAACTGTTCAGAGGAGACTGCGTGAATCATGGTCAAATTGCTGCAAAGAAACCACTACTAAAGGATACCAATAAGAAGAAGAGACTTGCTTGGGCCAAGAAACACGAGCAATGGACATTAGACAGGTGGACATTTTTGGTTCCAACTGCCATGTCTTTGTGAGACGCAGAGTAGGTGAACGGATGATCTCTGCATGTGTGGTTCCCACCGTGAAGCATGGAGGAGGAGGTGTGATGGTTTGGGGGTGCTTTGCTGGTGACACTGTCAGTGATTTATTTAGAATTCAAGGCACATTTAACCAGCATGGCTACCACAGCATTCTGCAGCGATATGCCATCCCATGTGGTTTGCGCTTAGTGGGACTATCATTTGTTTTTCAACAGGACAATGACCCAACACACCTCCAGGCTGTGTAAGCGCTATTTGACCAAGAAGGAGAGTGAAGGAGTGCTGCATCTGATGACCTGGCCTCCACAATCAACCGACCTCAACCCAATTGAGATGGTTTGGGATGAGTCGGACCGCAGAGTGAAGGAAAAGCAGCCAACAGGTGCTCAGCATTATGTGGGAACTCCTTCAAGACTGTTGGAAAAGCATTCCAGGTGACTACCTAATGAAGCTGGTTGAGAGAATGGCAAGAGTGTGCAAAGCTGTCATCAAGGCAAAGGGTGGCTACTTTGAAGAATCTAACATCTAAATATGTTTAACACTTTTTTGGTTACTACATGATTCCATATGTGTTATTTCATAGTTTTGATGTCTTCACTATTATTCTACAATGTAGAAAACAGTAAAAATAAATAAAAACCCTTGAATGAGTAGTTGTGTCCAAACGTTTAACTGGTACTGTATCTATACACATACTCCGGACTCCAACATTGCTCGCCTTAATATTTATATATTTTTAAATTCCATTCTTTTACTTTTTTAGATTAGTGTGTATTGTTGTGTATTATTAGAAATTACTGCACTGTTGGAGCTAGGAACACAAGCATTTAGCTAACATCTGCTAAATATGTTGCCTACCCTCATCACCTGGGGGCGGCCCGCCAAGAAGTCCAGGATCCAGTTGCAGAGGAAGGTGTTCAGTCCCAGGGTTCTGATCGTGTTGATGAGCTTGGAGGGCACTATGGTGTTGAACACTGAGCTGTAGTCAATGAACAGCATTCTTACATCAGTGTTCCTCTTGTCCAGGTGGGTGAGGGCAGTGTGGAGTGCAATTGAGATTGCGTCGTGTATGGATCTGTTGGGTTGGTATGCAAATTGGAGTGAGTCTAGGGTGTCTGGGATGATGGAGTAGATGTGTGCCATGACAAGCCTTTCAAAGCACTTCATGGCTACAGATGTGAGCGCTACAGGGCGGTTGTCATGGTGGCATGAAGCCTTAGAGTTCTTAGGAACAGGAATGATGGTGGTCGTCTTAAAACATGTGGTGATTACAGACTGGGACAAAGAGAGGTTGAACATTACCGTGAATACGCCTGCCAGCTGTTCTGCGCATGCTCTGAACATTACCGTGAATATGCCTGCCAGCTGTTCTGCACATTCTCTGAGAACGCGCCCTGGAATACCATCGGGCCCCGCGGCCTTGCCGGTGTTGACCTGATTAAAGACTCACGTCGGCCTCGGAGAGGGAGATCACCCAGTCCTCTGGGTCGGTGGCGGCCCTCGGGTGAACAATGGGTCGAGACTTCCACCGCGCTGGAGTCAGCAGACCAGTTGTTGTTGATGAAGAGGAACCCCCCCCCCCCCCCCCCCACCCCTCGGCACAGTGAAAGCAGAATCCATCGAGTTGGATAACCATGGGGGGTATCTTGTCTGAGAGCCATGTTTTAGAAAAGCAGAGAATATTACAGTTTCAAGAGTCCCGTTGGTAGCAAATCCGCGATAGGAGGTCATCCATCTTATTATCAAGAGTCTGTACATTGGCCAGTAGAATGGAGGGAAGAGGTGGCCGGCTCTCCCTTTGCCTTAACCTCTCCAGGATCCCCCCTCTCTTGCCTCTTTAACATCGGCGCTTCCTCTTGAGTAGCCCGAAAAATGGGTCCGAATTACAGAAAGAGCGCAGGGCAGATGAGTCGAAGTCGAAGTTGAAGCCGGAATTAGGGAAAGAAACTGCTGATCTGATGTTCAAGAGTGCTTGTCGGTTGTAAGAAATAATAGCAGATACATTACGTGTAAATAAAGTAAAAAATAAATCACTAAATAATCACAAAATAGTAAAGTTGGGTCAGAGCTTGCAGAACGGCGGCCATCCAGTACGATGCCATCTTAATGGGTGGATGGGTGTGTGTGGGTGGCTGTGTGTCTGTGTGTGTCTGTGGGTGGCTGTGTGTCTGTGGGTGGCTGTGTGTCTGTGGGTGGCTGTGTGTCTGTGGGTGGGTGTGTGTCTGTGTGTGTCTGTGGGTGGCTGTGTGTCTGTGGGTGGCTGTGTGTCTGTGGGTGGCTGTGTGTCTGTGGGTGGCTGTGTGTCTGTGGGTGGGTGTGTGTCTGTGGGTGGGTGTTGTGTGTCTGTGGGTGTCTGTGGGTGGCTGTGTGTCTGTGGGTGGGTGTGTGTCTGTGGGTGGCTGGGTGTCTGTGGGTGGCTGTGTGTCTGTGGGTGGCTGTGTGTCTGTGGGTGGCTGTGTGTCTGTGGGTGGGTGTGTGTCTGTGGGTGGGTGTGTGTGGCTGTGTGTGTGTGGGTGGCTGTGTGTGTGTGGGTGGCTGTGTGTCTGTGGGTGGCTGTGTGTCTGTGGGTGTGTGTGTGTGGGTGGCTGTGTGTCTGTGGGTGGGTGTGTGTGTGTGGGTGGATGTGTGTCTGTGGGTGGCTGTGGGTGGGTGTGTGTCTGTGGGTGGGTGTGTGTGGCTATGTGTGTGTGTGTGTCTGTGGGTGGCTGTGGGTGGCTGTGTGTCTTTGGGTGTGTGTCTGTGGGTGTGTCTGTGGGTGTGTCTGTGGGTGGGTGGATGTGTGTCTGTGGGTGTGTGTGTGTGGGTGGATGTGTCTGTGGGTGGGTGGGTGTGTCTGTGGGTGGGTACATGAACCTGTGTTTGTGCTTTGTGCACGTGTGTATAGAATTGATCATGTCTGTGTGTTTGTCTCTCTATAGGAACCCATGTGTATAGAATTGATCATGTCTGTGTGTTTGTCTCTCTATAGGAACCCATGTGTATAGAATTGATCATGTCTGTGTGTTTGTCTCTCTATAGGAACCCATGTGTATAGAACTGATCATGTCTGTGTGTTTGTCTCTCTATAGGAACCCATGTGTATAGAACTGATCATGTCTGTGTGTTTGTCTCTCTATAGGAACCCATGTGTATAGAACTGATCATGTCTGTGTGTTTGTCTCTCTATAGGAACCCATGTGTATAGAACTGATCATGTCTGTGTGTTTGTCTCTCTATAGGAACCCATGTGTATAGAATTGATCATGTCTGTGTGTTTGTCTCTCTATAGGAACCCATGTGTATAGAACTGATCATGTCTGTGTGTTTGTCTCTCTATAGGAACCCATGTGTATAGAACTGATCATGTCTGTGTGTTTGTCTCTCTATAGGAACCCATGTGTATAGAACTGATCATGTCTGTGTGTTTGTCTCTCTATAGGAACCCATGTGTATAGAACTGATCATGTCTGTGTGTTTGTCTCTCTATAGGAACCCATGTGTATAGAACTGATCATGTCTGTGTGTTTGTCTCTCTATAGGAACCCATGTGTATAGAACTGATCATGTCTGTGTGTTTGTCTCTCTATAGGAACCCATGTGTATAGAACTGATCATGTCTGTGTGTTTGTCTCTCTATAGGAACCCATGTGTATAGAACTGATCATGTCTGTGTGTTTGTCTCTCTATAGGAACCCATGTGTATAGAACTGATCATGTCTGTGTGTTTGTCTCTCTATAGGAACCCATGTGTATAGAACTGATCATGTCTGTGTGTTTGTCTCTCTATAGGAACCCATGTGTATAGAACTGATCATGTCTGTGTGTTTGTCTCTCTATAGGAACCCATGTGTATAGAACTGATCATGTCTGTGTGTTTGTCTCTCTATAGGAACCCATGTGTATAGAATTGATCATGTCTGTGTGTTTGTCTCTCTATAGGAACCCATGTGTATAGAACTGATCATGTCTGTGTGTTTGTCTCTCTATAGGAACCCATGTGTATAGAACTGATCATGTCTGTGTGTTTGTCTCTCTATAGGAACCCATGTGTATAGAACTGATCATGTCTGTGTGTTTGTCTCTCTATAGGAACCCATGTGTATAGAACTGATCATGTCTGTGTGTTTGTCTCTCTATAGGAACCCATGTGTATAGAACTGATCATGTCTGTGTGTTTGTCTCTCTATAGGAACCCATGTGTATAGAACTGATCATGTCTGTGTGTTTGTCTCTCTATAGGAACCCATGTGTATAGAACTGATCATGTCTGTGTGTTTGTCTCTCTATAGGAACCCATGTGTATAGAACTGATCATGTCTGTGTGTTTGTCTCTCTATAGGAACCCATGTGTATAGAACTGATCATGTCTGTGTGTTTGTCTCTCTATAGGAACCCATGTGTATAGAACTGATCATGTCTGTGTGTTTGTCTCTCTATAGGAACCCATGTGTATAGAACTGATCATGTCTGTGTGTTTGTCTCTCTATAGGAACCCATGTGTATAGAACTGATCATGTCTGTGTGTTTGTCTCTCTATAGGAACCCATGTGTATAGAACTGATCATGTCTGTGTGTTTGTCTCTCTATAGGAACCCATGTGTATAGAACTGATCATGTCTGTGTGTTTGTCTCTCTATAGGAACCCATGTGTATAGAACTGATCATGTCTGTGTGTTTGTCTCTCTATAGGAACCCATGTGTATAGAACTGATCATGTCTGTGTGTTTGTCTCTCTATAGGAACCCATGTGTATAGAACTGATCATGTCTGTGTGTTTGTCTCTCTATAGGAACCCATGTGTATAGAACTGATCATGTCTGTGTGTTTGTCTCTCTATAGGAACCCATGTGTATAGAACTGATCATGTCTGTGTGTTTGTCTCTCTATAGGAACCCATGTGTATAGAACTGATCATGTCTGTGTGTTTGTCTCTCTATAGGAACCCATGTGTATAGAACTGATCATGTCTGTGTGTTTGTCTCTCTATAGGAACCCATGTGTATAGAACTGATCATGTCTGTGTGTTTGTCTCTCTATAGGAACCCATGTGTATAGAACTGATCATGTCTGTGTGTGTGTCTCTCTATAGGAACCCATGTGTATAGAATTGATCATGTCTGTGTGTTTGTCTCTCTATAGGAACCCATGTGTATAGAACTGATCATGTCTGTGTGTTTGTCTCTCTATAGGAACCCATGTGTATAGAACTGATCATGTCTGTGTGTTTGTCTCTCTATAGGAACCCATGTGTATAGAACTGATCATGTCTGTGTGTTTGTCTCTCTATAGGAACCCATGTGTATAGAACTGATCATGTCTGTGTGTTTGTCTCTCTATAGGAACCCATGTGTATAGAACTGATCATGTCTGTGTGTTTGTCTCTCTATAGGAACCCATGTGTATAGAACTGATCATGTCTGTGTGTGTGTCTCTCTATAGGAACCCATGTGTATAGAACTGATCATGTCTGTGTGTTTGTCTCTCTATAGGAACCCATGTGTATAGAACTGATCATGTCTGTGTGTTTGTCTCTCTATAGGAACCCATGTGTATAGAACTGATCATGTCTGTGTGTTTGTCTCTCTATAGGAACCCATGTGTATAGAACTGATCATGTCTGTGTGTTTGTCTCTCTATAGGAACCCATGTGTATAGAACTGATCATGTCTGTGTGTTTGTCTCTCTATAGGAACCCATGTGTATAGAACTGATCATGTCTGTGTGTTTGTCTCTCTATAGGAACCCATGTGTATAGAACTGATCATGTCTGTGTGTTTGTCTCTCTATAGGAACCCATGTGTATAGAACTGATCATGTCTGTGTGTTTGTCTCTCTATAGGAACCCATGTGTATAGAACTGATCATGTCTGTGTGTTTGTCTCTCTATAGGAACCCATGTGTATAGAACTGATCATGTATGTGTGTTTGTCTCTCTATAGGAACCCATGTGTATAGAACTGATCATGTCTGTGTGTTTGTCTCTCTATAGGAACCCATGTGTATAGAACTGATCATGTCTGTGTGTTTGTCTCTCTATAGGAACCCATGTGTATAGAACTGATCATGTCTGTGTGTTTGTCTCTCTATAGGAACCCATGTGTATAGAACTGATCATGTCTGTGTGTTTGTCTCTCTATAGGAACCCATGTGATGGAGGGTTCAGGCAGAATGCTGGTGACAGCTGTGGGGGTCAACTCTCAGACTGGCATCATCTTTACACTGCTGGGGGCCGGTGAGGAGGAGGAGGAGGAGGAGGAGGAGGATGACAAGAAGAAGAAGGGTAAGATCGAGCTAACAACTGCATAGTATTTAAGGTAATTTGTAGCAAACATTGATTGATTGATTGATTGATTAATTATCTCTCTCAGGGAAGCAGCCCGAAGTGGTGGTGGAGAACAACCAGAATAAAGGTAACCAATCACAGACAGTGAGGGGTCAGAGGTCAGGGGTCAGGTTGGGCTTACTTTGAAACTCCTGTGTTGTGTTCTCCAGCCAAGAAGCAGGACGAGGGTGTAGCCATGGAGATGCAGCCTCTGAAGAGCGCAGAGGGGGGAGAAGTGGAGAAGAAGAGAGCCAACATACCAAAGAAAGAGAAGAGTGTTCTACAGGGTAAACTCACCAAACTGGCCGTGCAGATCGGGAAAGCAGGTAGGACGTTCTCTAACTGTGTTTTACTCTGTTAGGCCATACAAATTTAATTTATAACAGATGAGCTTCACTATTCTCCATTTTTTTTTTACCGACTTCTGCGGTGTTTTGTTCATATAGTGTTCACTCTCCCATGCTGATGACCAAACCGCCTCAGATCACCCGCTTTGGGCCTCCGACTGGACAGTGACACAAACACACACACTTGGGACCTGCGTGCACAGATGTTTAGTTTCTCCAGCATGGCTTTGGTCGGCCCAAATTCATATTATTTATGATCCAGTTTAAACAAATTTATATTATTTACGTTATTTGCAAACAGTCGGTTAAATTAATTTTCGGACCTATTTGAAGCAGTTCATACCCGAAACATCATGTCATTGAACCAAACGACTGGCCAGAGATCAGGGCATTCATCAGCAAAGACACAGCAAAAGATGATAGCGTTTTGGGCAACAAATTTAAGTCAAAAAAAGTGATGACGTTAAAGAATTTCAGCTGTATGGTGATTTGTGATTCATAACTTACATTTGACCGGTAGCCTACGGCCTGCAGTAGGCAGACAGACAACACCAAGGCGGAATGTGTTTGAAGTTCTCGTGCACCGCCAAGAACAGCCCGCCATATCCTGCAGAATGCGTCGCCGCCATTGCATTGCACACACTTTGCACAGATCAGGAGCTCCACAATGACGTGGTCGACCGTCTCTGAGGTGGGGGCTTTTCCTGGCAGCCGGATGACGCTGGATGGAGGATGCGGTGAGTGACTGACTGTATAGGCCTACTGGCCCTGAATTTAGTAAAGCTTGCTCTGTGGCAGTTTTTGGTATAAGCGCTATACAAATGGAATGGATTGATGATTCTAATTGTGCATGTTAAATAATGTTTATTCTGTAGATCAGTGGTCCCCAACCAGGGGCACTAGGACCTCTGGGGGTACTTGGCCTATCCACACGGGGTACTTGAGAAGACTCACGAGACCATAGGCCTACTTGTAAACATGCACATGAGGGGGTACTTCAGGGGTTCTCCGGGCAGAGCAAAAATCAGTTGGTGGTACAGTAGCTGAAAAAGGGCACCACTGCTGTACATGAGACAATAGACTGTTCCTTTTGGTCATTTAATCCTTCAGTGACTCTGGACATGACCTCGCAGGAAGCCGTACTTGACTCAGTACTGCCACCTGCAGGATAATAACGAAAGTGCAAATAATAGCATTACAGAAATATTATACTCGTCACATTAAATTACGTTTTCAATCTAGATGATAGGGATTGTATTGGAATGCAAATTATTTCAGTTCTGCATTCATTTTACAGAGCTAAACATTTTATATATATAGCCCTGTTTCTTCTAGAAAGTGTAGATAAACCGATGAATAGTGGATAATATTTTTTTCAAGCCAAGTTAGGCTATACATTTAAGTAAAGAGCTGATTATACATTACTTTTGATTAAAATTGTTGATTTTTTGTCAATATTGTTTTTCTTAGGAACATTTTAGAATGTTGTATTCTATTATACATCTTATATTATGTTAATTGATGTTAATGTTAATTAATTCATGTTAATGTATTTAATAATGATAATCAGACTCAAATGTTTACATTTCTCCTATTTTCTTACGTCCAAACAGGCTGGATTCGTTACTAGATTGTCCAAAGCGCTCTGGTCTATGGACCCCCATCTTAGCCATACCAGACCGATTCCTGCAATTACCACAAGGCCTTGGATCCTATTACTACAACAGATACCAGGAAACACGAAACAAGGCGCAAAAACTGGATCAAGATCTGCTTCGGGATTACTGCAGTCTGCTCTCTACCTCAATATCCAAGCCCTGGGCAAACCAGGATCACTTCACAGGTATTTTTATAAACGGATTGGTTTGGGCCTTCTCTGTAGCTGAGTTGGTAGAGCATGTAGTTCATTTTTTCATATCAATTAAGTTTGTGGAAAACTACTACTCCTTGTAGATTCACTGTGTGATGATGGAAAGCTACTACTCCTTGTAGATTCACTATGTGATGTTGGAAAGCTACTACTCCTTGTAGATTCACTGTGTGATGTTGGAAAGCTACTACTCCTTGTAGATTCACTATGTGATGTTGGAAAGCTACTTCTCCTTGTAGATTCACTGTGTGATGTTGTAAAGCTACTACTCCTTGTAGATTCACTGTGATGATGGAAAGCTACTACTCCTTGTAGATTCACTGTGTGATGTTGGAAAGCTACTACTCCTTGTAGATTCACTGTGTGATGATGGAAAGCTACTACTCCTTGTAGATGCACTGTGTGATGATGGAAAGCTACTACTCCTTGTAGATTCACTGTGTGATGATGGAAAGCTACTACTCCTTGTAGATTCAATGTGTGATGATGGAAAGCTACTACTCCTTGTAGATTCACTGTGTGATGATGGAAAGCTACTACTCCTTGTAGATTCACTGTGTGTGATGATGGAAAGCTACCTCTCCTTGTAGATTCCTGTGGTGATGGAAATCTACTACTCCTTGTAGATTCACTGTGGTGATGGAAAGCTACTACTCCTTGTAGATTAACTGTGTGGTGATGGAAAGCTACTACTCCTTGTAGATTCACTGTGTGATGATGGAAAGCTACTACTCCTTGTAGATTCACTGTGTGATGTTGGAAAGCTACTACTCCTTGTAGTTTCACTGTGTGATGATGGAAAGCTACTACTCCTTGTAGATTCACTGTGTGATGTTGGAAAGCTACTTCTTGTAGATTCACTGTGTGATGTTGTAAAGCTACTACTCCTTGTAGATTCACTGTGTGATGTTGGAAAGCTACTACTCCTTGTAGATTCACTGTGGTGATGGAAAGCTACAACTCCTTGTAGATTCAATGTGTGATGTTGGAAAGCTACTACTCCTTGTAGATTTACTGTGTGATGTTGGAAAGCTACTACTCCTTGGAGATTCACTGTGATGATGGAAAGCTACTACTCCTTGTAGATTCACTGTGTGATGTTGGGAAGCTACTACTCCTTGTAGATTCACTGTGTGATGTTGTAAAGCTACTACTCCTTGTAGATTCACTGTGATGATGGAAAGCTACTACTCCTTGTAGATTCACTGTGTGATGTTGGAAAGCTACTACTCCTTGTAGATTCACTGTTTCTGATTATGGAATGCTACTACTCCTTGTAGATTCACTGTGTGATGTTGTAAAGCTACTACTCCTTGTAGATTCACTGTGATGATGGAAAGGTACTACTCCTTGTAGATTCATTATTACATTTACATTTTAGTCATTTAGCAGACGCTCTTATCCAGAGCGACTTACAGTTAGTGAATACATCTTTTATTTTATTTTATTTTTTATACTGGTCCCCCGTGGGAATCGAACCCGCAACCCTGGCGTTGCAAACGCCATGCTCTATCAACTGAGCTACATCCCTGCCGGCCATTCCCTCCCCTACCCTGGACGACGCTGGGCCAATTGTGCGCCGCCCATGAGTCACCGGTCGCGGCTGGCTGCGACAGAGCCTGGATTCGAACCAGGATCTCTAGTGGCACAGTTAGCACTGCGATGCAGTGCCTTAGACCACTGCGCCACTCAGGAGCATTATGGTGATGGAAAGCTACTACTCCTTGTAGATTCACTGTGTCTTTGTGATGGAAAGCTACTACTCCTTGTAGATTCACTGTGGTGATGTTGGAAAGCTACTACTCCTTGTAGATTCACTGTGTGATGATGGAAAGCTACTACTCCTTGTAGATTCACTGTGTCGGATTATGGAAAGCTACTACTCCTTGTAGATTCACTGTGTGTGATGGTGGAAAGCTACTACTCCTTGTAGATTCACTGTGTGTGATGGTGGAAAGCTACTACTCCTTGTAGATTCACTGTGTGTGATGGTGGAAAGCTACTACTCCTTGTAGATTCACTATGTGATGTTGGAAAGCTACTTCTTGTAGATTCACTGTGTGATGTTGGAAAGCTACTTCTTGTAGATTCACTGTGTGATGTTGGAAAGCTACTACTCCTTGTAGATGCACTGTGTGATGATGGAAAGCTACTACTCCTTGTAGATTCACTGTGGTGATGGAAAGTTACTACTCCTTGTAGATTCACTGTGTGATGATGGAAAGCTACTACTCCTTGTAGATTCACTGTGTGATGATGGAAAGCTACTACTCCTTGTAGATTCACTGTGTGATGATGGAAAGCTACTACTCCTTGTAGATTCACGGTGTGTGATGATGGAAAGCTACCTCTCCTTGTAGATTCCTGTGTTGATGGAAATCTACTACTCCTTGTAGATTCACTGTGGTGATGGAAAGCTACTACTCCTTGTAGATTCACTGTGTGATGATGGAAAGCTACTACTCCTTGCAGATTCACTGTGTGATGTTGGAAAGCTACTACTCCTTGTAGTTTCACTGTGTGATGATGGAAAGCTACTACTCCTTGTAGATTCACTGTGTGATGTTGGAAAGCTACTTCTTGTAGATTCACTGTGTGATGTTGTAAAGCTACTACTCCTTGTAGGTTCACTGTGTGATGTTGGAAAGCTACTACTCCTTGTAGATTCACTGTGGTGATGGAAAGATACTACTCCTTGTAGATTCACTGTGTGATGTTGTAAAGCTACTACTCCTTGTAGATTTACTGTGTGATGTTGGAAAGCTACTACTCCTTGGAGATTCACTGTGTGATGATGGAAAGCTACTACTCCTTGTAGATTCACTGTGGTGATGAAAAGCTACTACTCCTTGGAGATTCACTGTGTGATGTTGGAAAGCAACTACTCCTTGTAGATTCACTGTGTGATGTTGGAAAGCTACTACTCCTTTTAGATTCACTGTGATGATGGAAAGCTACTACTCCTTGTAGATTCACTGTGTGATGTTGGGAAGCTACTACTCCTTGTAGATTCACTGTGTGATGTTGTAAAGCTACTACTCCTTGTAGATTCACTGTGATGATGGAAAGCTACTACTCCTTGTAGATTCACTGTGTGATGTAAGAAAGCTACTACTCCTTGTAGATTCACTGTGATGATGGAAAGCTACTGCTCCTTGTAGATTCATTGTGGTGATGGAAAGCTACTACTCCTTGTAGATTCACTGTGTGATGTTGGAAAGCTACTTCTTGTAGATTCACTGTGTGATGTTGTAAAGCTACTACTCCTTGTAGATACACTGTGTGATGTTGGAAAGCTACTACTCCTTGTAGATTCACTGTGGTGATGGAAAGCTACTACTCCTTGTAGATTCACTGTGTGATGTTGTAAAGCTACTACTCCTTGTAGATTTACTATGTGATGTTGGAAAGCTACTTCTTGTAGATTCACTGTGTGATGTTGTAAAGCTACTACTCCTTGTAGATTCACTGTGTGATGTTGGAAAGCTACTACTCCTTGTAGATTCACTGTGGTGATGGAAAGCTACTACTCCTTGTAGATTCACTGTGTGATGTAAAGCTACTACTCCTTGTAGATTTACTGTGTGATGTTGGAAAGCTACTACTCCTTGGAGATTCACTGTGTGATGATGGAAAGCTACTACTCCTTGTAGATTCACTGTGGTGATGGAAAGCTACTACTCCTTGGAGATTCACTGTGTGATGTTGGAAAGCAACTACTCCTTGTAGATTCACTGTGTGATGTTGGAAAGCTACTACTCCTTTTAGATTCACTGTGATGATGGAAAGCTACTACTCCTTGTAGATTCACTGTGTGATGTTGGGAAGCTACTACTCCTTGTAGATTCACTGTGTGATGTTGTAAAGCTACTACTCCTTGTAGATTCACTGTGATGATGGAAAGCTACTACTCCTTGTAGATTCACTGTGTGATGTAAGAAAGCTACTACTCCTTGTAGATTCACTGTGATGATGGAAAGCTACTACTCCTTGTAGATTCATTGTGGTGATGGAAAGCTACTACTCCTTGTAGATTCACTGTGTCTGGTGATGGAAAGCTACTACTCCTTGTAGATTCACTGTGGTGATGTTGGAAAGCTACTACTCCTTGTAGATTCACTGTGTGATGATGGAAAGCTACTACTCCTTGTAGATTCACTGTGTTGGATTATGGAAAGCTACTACTCCTTGTAGATTCACTGTGTCGGATTATGGAAAGCTACTACTCCTTGTAAATTCACTGTGTGTGATGGTGGAAAGCTACTACTCCTTGTAGATTCACTGTGTGATGTTGGAAAGCTACTACTCCTTGTATATTCACTGTGTGATGTTGGAAAGCTACTACTCCTTGTAGATTCACTATGTGATGTTGGAAAGCTACTTCTTGTAGATTCACTGTGTGATGTTGGAAAGCTACTTCTTGTAGATTCACTGTGTGATGTTGTAAAGCTACTACTCCTTGTAGATTCACTGTGTGATGATGGAAAGCTACTACTCCTTGTAGATTCACTGTGGTGATGGAAAGCTACTACTCCTTGTAGATTCACTCTGTGATGTTGGAAAGCTACTACTCCTTGTAGATTCACTGTGTGATGTTGTAAAGCTACTACTCCTTGTTGATTCATTGTGATGATGGAAAGCTACTACTCCTTGTAGATTCACTGTGTGATGATGGAAAGCTACTACTCCTTATAGATTCACTGTGTGATGTTGGAAAGCTACTACTCCTTGTAGATTCACTTCGTGATGTTGGAAAGCTACTACTCCTTTTAGATTCACTGTGTGATGACGGAAAGCTACTACTCCTTGTAGATTCACTGTGATGATGGAAAGCTACTACTCCTTGTAGATTCACTGTGTGATGTTGTAAAGCTACTACTCCTTGTAGATGCACTGTGTGATGATGGAAAGCTACTAGTCCTTGTAGATTCACTGTGGTGAAGGAAAGCTACTACTCCTTGTAGATTCACTGTGGTGATGGAAAGCTACTACTCCTTTTAGATTCACTGTGTGATGATGGAAAGCTACTACTCCTTGTAGATTCACTGTGTGATGATGGAAAGCTACTACTCCTTGTAGATTCACTGTGTGATGATGGAAAGCTACTACTCCTTGTAGATTCACTGTGTGTGATGATGGAAAGCTACTTCTCCTTGTAGATTCCTGTTGTGATGGAAATCTACTACTCCTTGTAGATTCACTGTGGTGATGGAAAGCTACTACTCCTTGTAGATTCACTGTGTGTGATGGTGGAAAGCTACTACTCCTTGTAGATTCACTGTGTGTGATGGTAGAAAGCTACTACTCCTTGTAGATTCACTATGTGATGATGGAAAGCTACTACTCCTTGTAGATTCACTGTGTGTGATGGTGGAAAGCTACTACTCCTTGTAGATTCACTGTGTGTGATGGTAGAAAGCTACTACTCCTTGTAGATTCACTATGTGATGTTGGAAAGCTACTTCTTGTAGATTCACTGTGTGATGTTGGAAAGCTACTTCTTGTAGATTCACTGTGTGATGTTGTAAAGCTACTACTCCTTGTAGATTCACGGTGGTGATGGAAAGCTACTACTCCTTGTAGATTCACTGTGTGTTGTTGTAAAGCTACTACTCCTTGTAGATTTACTGTGTGATGTTGGAAAGCTACTTCTTGTAGATTCACTGTGTGATGTTGTAAAGCTACTACTCCTTGTAGATTCACTGTGTGATGTTGGAAAGCTACTACTCCTTGTAGATTCACTGTGGTGATGGAAAGCTACTAATCCTTGTAGATTCACTGTGTGATGTAAAGCTACTACTCCTTGTAGATTTACTGTGTGATGTTGGAAAGCTACTACTCCTTGGAGATTCACTGTGTGATGATGGAAAGCTACTACTCCTTGTAGATTCACTGTGGTGATGGAAAGCTACTACTCCTTGGAGATTCACTGTGTGATGTTGGAAAGCAACTACTCCTTGTAGATTCACTGTGTGATGTTGGAAAGCTACTACTCCTTTTAGATTCACTGTGATGATGGAAAGCTACTACTCCTTGTAGATTCACTGTGTGATGTTGGGAAGCTACTACTCCTTGTAGATTCACTGTGTGATGTTGTAAAGCTACTACTCCTTGTAGATTCACTGTGATGATGGAAAGCTACTACTCCTTGTAGATTCACTGTGTGATGTTGTAAAGCTACTACTCCTTGTAGATTCACTGTGTGATGTTGGAAAGCTACTACTCCTTGTAGATTCACTGTGGTGATGGAAAGCTACTACTCCTTGTAGATTCACTGTGTGATGTAAAGCTACTACTCCTTGTAGATTTACTGTGTGATGTTGGAAAGCTACTACTCCTTGGAGATTCACTGTGTGATGATGGAAAGCTACTAATCCTTGTAGATTCACTGTGGTGATGGAAAGCTACTACTCCTTGGAGATTCACTGTGTGATGTTGGAAAGCAACTACTCCTTGTAGATTCACTGTGTGATGTTGGAAAGCTACTACTCCTTTTAGATTCACTGTGATGATGGAAAGCTACTACTCCTTGTAGATTCACTGTGTGATGTTGGGAAGCTACTACTCCTTGTAGATTCACTGTGTGATGTTGTAAAGCTACTACTCCTTGTAGATTCACTGTGATGATGGAAAGCTACTACTCCTTGTAGATTCACTGTGTGATGTAAGAAAGCTACTACTCCTTGTAGATTCACTGTGATGATGGAAAGCTACTACTCCTTGTAGATTCATTGTGGTGATGGAAAGCTACTACTCCTTGTAGATTCACTGTGTCTGGTGATGGAAAGCTACTACTCCTTGTAGATTCACTGTGGTGATGTTGGAAAGCTACTACTCCTTGTAGATTCACTGTGTGATGATGTAAAGCTACTACTCCTTGTAGATTCACTGTGTTGGATTATGGAAAGCTACTACTCCTTGTAGATTCACTGTGTCGGATTATGGAAAGCTACTACTCCTTGTAAATTCACTGTGTGTGATGGTGGAAAGCTACTACTCCTTGTAGATTCACTGTGTGATGTTGGAAAGCTACTACTCCTTGTATATTCACTGTGTGATGTTGGAAAGCTACTACTCCTTGTAGATTCACTATGTGATGTTGGAAAGCTACTTCTTGTAGATTCACTGTGTGATGTTGGAAAGCTACTTCTTGTAGATTCACTGTGTGATGTTGTAAAGCTACTACTCCTTGTAGATTCACTGTGTGATGATGGAAAGCTACTACTCCTTGTAGATTCACTGTGGTGATGGAAAGCTACTACTCCTTGTAGATTCACTCTGTGATGTTGGAAAGCTACTACTCCTTGTAGATTCACTGTGTGATGTTGTAAAGCTACTACTCCTTGTTGATTCATTGTGATGATGGAAAGCTACTACTCCTTGTAGATTCACTGTGTGATGATGGAAAGCTACTACTCCTTATAGATTCACTGTGTGATGTTGGAAAGCTACTACTCCTTGTAGATTCACTTCGTGATGTTGGAAAGCTACTACTCCTTTTAGATTCACTGTGTGATGACGGAAAGCTACTACTCCTTGTAGATTCACTGTGATGATGGAAAGCTACTACTCCTTGTAGATTCACTGTGTGATGTTGTAAAGCTACTACTCCTTGTAGATGCACTGTGTGATGATGGAAAGCTACTAGTCCTTGTAGATTCACTGTGGTGAAGGAAAGCTACTACTCCTTGTAGATTCACTGTGGTGATGGAAAGCTACTACTCCTTTTAGATTCACTGTGTGATGATGGAAAGCTACTACTCCTTGTAGATTCACTGTGTGATGATGGAAAGCTACTACTCCTTGTAGATTCACTGTGTGATGATGGAAAGCTACTACTCCTTGTAGATTCACTGTGTGTGATGATGGAAAGCTACTTCTCCTTGTAGATTCCTGTTGTGATGGAAATCTACTACTCCTTGTAGATTCACTGTGGTGATGGAAAGCTACTACTCCTTGTAGATTCACTGTGTGTGATGGTGGAAAGCTACTACTCCTTGTAGATTCACTGTGTGTGATGGTAGAAAGCTACTACTCCTTGTAGATTCACTATGTGATGATGGAAAGCTACTACTCCTTGTAGATTCACTGTGTGTGATGGTGGAAAGCTACTACTCCTTGTAGATTCACTGTGTGTGATGGTAGAAAGCTACTACTCCTTGTAGATTCACTATGTGATGTTGGAAAGCTACTTCTTGTAGATTCACTGTGTGATGTTGGAAAGCTACTTCTTGTAGATTCACTGTGTGATGTTGTAAAGCTACTACTCCTTGTAGATTCACTGTGTGATGATGGAAAGCTACTACTCCTTGTAGATTCACGGTGGTGATGGAAAGCTACTACTCCTTGTAGATTCACTGTGTGTTGTTGTAAAGCTACTACTCCTTGTAGATTTACTGTGTGATGTTGGAAAGCTACTTCTTGTAGATTCACTGTGTGATGTTGTAAAGCTACTACTCCTTGTAGATTCACTGTGTGATGTTGGAAAGCTACTACTCCTTGTA
Source organism: Coregonus lavaretus (assembly GCF_964263955.1). NCBI lineage: Eukaryota > Metazoa > Chordata > Actinopteri > Salmoniformes > Salmonidae > Coregonus > Coregonus lavaretus. The sequence continues at coordinate 653,877 of NC_140009.1, read as the reverse complement.
GATTCACTGTGGTGATGGAAAGCTACTAATCCTTGTAGATTCACTGTGTGATGTAAAGCTACTACTCCTTGTAGATTTACTGTGTGATGTTGGAAAGCTACTACTCCTTGGAGATTCACTGTGTGATGATGGAAAGCTACTACTCCTTGTAGATTCACTGTGGTGATGGAAAGCTACTACTCCTTGGAGATTCACTGTGTGATGTTGGAAAGCAACTACTCCTTGTAGATTCACTGTGTGATGTTGGAAAGCTACTACTCCTTTTAGATTCACTGTGATGATGGAAAGCTACTACTCCTTGTAGATTCACTGTGTGATGTTGGGAAGCTACTACTCCTTGTAGATTCACTGTGTGATGTTGTAAAGCTACTACTCCTTGTAGATTCACTGTGATGATGGAAAGCTACTACTCCTTGTAGATTCACTGTGTGATGTTGGAAAGCTACTACTCCTTTTAGATTCACTGTGATGATGGAAAGCTACTACTCCTTGTAGATTCACTGTGTGATGTTGGGAAGCTACTACTCCTTGTAGATTCACTGTGTGATGTTGTAAAGCTACTACTCCTTGTAGATTCACTGTGATGATGGAAAGCTACTACTCCTTGTAGATTCACTGTGTGATGTAAGAAAGCTACTACTCCTTGTAGATTCACTGTGATGATGGAAAGCTACTACTCCTTGTAGATTCATTGTGGTGATGGAAAGCTACTACTCCTTGTAGATTCACTGTGTCTGGTGATGGAAAGCTACTACTCCTTGTAGATTCACTGTGGTGATGTTGGAAAGCTACTACTCCTTGTAGATTCACTGTGTGATGATGGAAAGCTACTACTCCTTGTAGATTCACTGTGTTGGATTATGGAAAGCTACTACTCCTTGTAGATTCACTGTGTCGGATTATGGAAAGCTACTACTCCTTGTAAATTCACTGTGTGTGATGGTGGAAAGCTACTACTCCGTGTAGATTCACTGTGTGATGTTGGAAAGCTACTACTCCTTGTATATTCACTGTGTGATGTTGGAAAGCTACTACTCCTTGTAGATTCACTATGTGATGTTGGAAAGCTACTTCTTGTAGATTCACTGTGTGATGTTGGAAAGCTACTTCTTGTAGATTCACTGTGTGATGTTGTAAAGCTACTACTCCTTGTAGATTCACTGTGTGATGATGGAAAGCTACTACTCCTTGTAGATTCACTGTGGTGATGGAAAGCTACTACTCCTTGTAGATTCACTCTGTGATGTTGGAAAGCTACTACTCCTTGTAGATTCACTGTGTGATGTTGTAAAGCTACTACTCCTTGTTGATTCATTGTGATGATGGAAAGCTACTACTCCTTGTAGATTCACTGTGTGATGATGGAAAGCTACTACTCCTTATAGATTCACTGTGTGATGTTGGAAAGCTACTACTCCTTGTAGATTCACTTCGTGATGTTGGAAAGCTACTACTCCTTTTAGATTCACTGTGTGATGACGGAAAGCTACTACTCCTTGTAGATTCACTGTGTGATGTTGTAAAGCTACTACTCCTTGTAGATGCACTGTGTGATGATGGAAAGCTACTAGTCCTTGTAGATTCACTGTGGTGAAGGAAAGCTACTACTCCTTGTAGATTCACTGTGGTGATGGAAAGCTACTACTCCTTTTAGATTCACTGTGTGATGATGGAAAGCTACTACTCCTTGTAGATTCACTGTGTGATGATGGAAAGCTACTACTCCTTGTAGATTCACTGTGTGATGATGGAAAGCTACTACTCCTTGTAGATTCACTGTGTGTGATGATGGAAAGCTACTTCTCCTTGTAGATTCCTGTTGTGATGGAAATCTACTACTCCTTGTAGATTCACTGTGGTGATGGAAAGCTACTACTCCTTATAGATTCACTGTGTGTGATGGTGGAAAGCTACTACTCCTTGTAGATTCACTGTGTGTGATGGTAGAAAGCTACTACTCCTTGTAGATTCACTATGTGATGTTGGAAAGCTACTTCTTGTAGATTCACTGTGTGATGTTGGAAAGCTACTTCTTGTAGATTCACTGTGTGATGTTGTAAAGCTACTACTCCTTGTAGATTCACTGTGTGATGATGGAAAGCTACTACTCCTTGTAGATTCACTGTGGTGATGGAAAGCTACTACTCCTTGTAGATTCACTGTGTGTTGTTGTAAAGCTACTACTCCTTGTAGATTTACTGTGTGATGTTGGAAAGCTACTTCTTGTAGATTCACTGTGTGATGTTGTAAAGCTACTACTCCTTGTAGATTCACTGTGTGATGTTGGAAAGCTACTACTCCTTGTAGATTCACTGTGGTGATGGAAAGCTACTAATCCTTGTAGATTCATTGTGTGATGTAAAGCTACTACTCCTTGTAGATTTACTGTGTGATGTTGGAAAGCTACTACTCCTTGGAGATTCACTGTGTGATGATGGAAAGCTACTACTCCTTGTAGATTCACTGTGGTGATGGAAAGCTACTACTCCTTGGAGATTCACTGTGTGATGTTGGAAAGCAACTACTCCTTGTAGATTCACTGTGTGATGATGGAAAGCTACTACTCCTTTTAGATTCACTGTGATGATGGAAAGCTACTACTCCTTGTAGATTCACTGTGTGATGTTGGGAAGCTACTACTCCTTGTAGATTCACTGTGTGATGTTGTAAAGCTACTACTCCTTGTAGATTCACTGTGATGATGGAAAGCTACTACTCCTTGTAGATTCACTGTGTGATGTAAGAAAGCTACTACTCCTTGTAGATTCACTGTGATGATGGAAAGCTACTACTCCTTGTAGATTCATTGTGGTGATGGAAAGCTACTACTCCTTGTAGATTCACTGTGTCTGGTGATGGAAAGCTACTACTCCTTGTAGATTCACTGTGGTGATGTTGGAAAGCTACTACTCCTTGTAGATTCACTGTGTGATGATGGAAAGCTACTACTCCTTGTAGATTCACTGTGTTGGATTATGGAAAGCTACTACTCCTTGTAGATTCACTGTGTCGGATTATGGAAAGCTACTACTCCTTGTAAATTCACTGTGTGTGATGGTGGAAAGATACTACTCCTTGTATATTTACTGTGTGATGTTGGAAAGCTACTACTCCTTGTAGATTCACTATGTGATGTTGGAAAGCTACTTCTTGTAGATTCACTGTGTGATGTTGGAAAGCTACTTCTTGTAGATTCACTGTGTGATGTTGTAAAGCTACTACTCCTTGTAGATTCACTGTGTGATGATGGAAAGCTACTACTCCTTGTAGATTCACTGTGGTGATGGAAAGCTACTACTCCTTGTAGATTCACTCTGTGATGTTGGAAAGCTACTACTCCTTGTAGATTCACTGTGTGATGTTGTAAAGCTACTACTCCTTGTAGATTCACTGTGTGATGATGGAAAGCTACTACTCCTTGTAGATTCACTGTGGTGATGGAAAGCTACTACTCCTTGTAGATTCACTCTGTGATGTTGGAAAGCTACTACTCCTTGTAGATTCACTGTGTGATGTTGTAAAGCTACTACTCCTTGTTGATTCACTGTGATGATGGAAAGCTACTACTCCTTGTAGATTCACTGTGTGATGAATGAAAGCTACTACTCCTTATAGATTCACTGTGTGATGTTGGAAAGCTACTACTCCTTGTAGATTCACTTCGTGATGTTGGAAAGCTACTACTCCTTTTAGATTCACTGTGTGATGACGGAAAGCTACTACTCCTTGTAGATTCAATGTGATGATGGAAAGCTACTACTCCTTGTAGATTCACTGTGTGATGTTGTAAAGCTACTACTCCTTGTAGATGCACTGTGTGATGATGGAAAGCTACTAGTCCTTGTAGATTCACTGTGGTGATGGAAAGCTACTACTCCTTGTAGATTCACTGTGGTGATGGAAAGCTACTACTCCTTTTAGATTCACTGTGTGATGATGGAAAGCTACTACTCCTTGTAGATTCACTGTGTGATGATGGAAAGCTACTACTCCTTGTAGATTCACTGTGTGATGATGGAAAGCTACTACTCCTTGTAGATTCACTGTGTGTGATGATGGAAAGCTACTTCTCCTTGTAGATTCCTGTTGTGATGGAAATCTACTACTTCTTGTAGATTCACTGTGGTGATGGAAAGCTACTACTCCTTGCAGATTCACTGTGTGTGATGGTGGAAAGGTACTACTCCTTGTAGATTCACTGTGTGTGATGGTAGAAAGCTACTACTCCTTGTAGATTCACTATGTGATGTTGGAAAGCTACTTCTTGTAGATTCACTGTGTGATGTTGGAAAGCTACTTCTTGTAGATTCACTGTGTGATGTTGGAAAGCTACTACTCCTTGTAGATGCACTGTGTGATGATGAAAAGCTACTACTCCTTGTAGATTCACTGTGGTGATGGAAAGCTACTACTCCTTGTAGATTCACTGTGGTGATGGAAAGCTACTACTCCTTGTAGATTCACTGTGTGATGATGGAAAGCTACTACTCCTTGTAGATTCACTGTGTGATGATGGAAAGCTACTACTCCTTGTAGATTCACGGTGTGTGATGATGGAAAGCTACCTCTCCTTGTAGATTCCTGTGTTGATGGAAATCTACTACTCCTTGTAGATTCACTGTGGTGATGGAAAGCTACTACTCCTTGTAGATTCACTGTGTGATGATGGAAAGCTACTACTCCTTGTAGATTCACTGTGTGATGTTGGAAAGCTACTACTCCTTGTAGTTTCACTGTGTGATGATGGAAAGCTACTACTCCTTGTAGATTCACTGTGTGATGTTGGAAAGCTACTTCTTGTAGATTCACTGTGTGATGTTGTAAAGCTACTACTCCTTGTAGATTCACTGTGTGATGTTGGAAAGCTACTACTCCTTGTAGATTCACTGTGGTGATGGAAAGCTACTACTCCTTGTAGATTCACTGTGTGATGTTGTAAAGCTACTACTCCTTGTAGATTTACTGTGTGATGTTGGAAAGCTACTACTCCTTGGAGATTCACTGTGTGATGATGGAAAGCTACTACTCCTTGTAGATTCACTGTGGTGATGGAAAGCTACTACTCCTTGGAGATTCACTGTGTGATGTTGGAAAGCAACTACTCCTTGTAGTTTCACTGTGTGATGTTGGAAAGCTACTACTCCTTTTAGATTCACTGTGATGATGGAAAGCTACTACTCCTTGTAGATTCACTGTGTGATGTTGGGAAGCTACTACTCCTTGTAGATTCACTGTGTGATGTTGTAAAGCTACTACTCCTTGTAGATTCACTGTGATGATGGAAAGCTACTACTCCTTGTAGATTCACTGTGTGATGTAAGAAAGCTACTACTCCTTGTAGATTCACTGTGATGATGGAAAGCTACTACTCCTTGTAGATTCATTGTGGTGATGGAAAGCTACTACTCCTTGTAGATTCACTGTGTCTGGTGATGGAAAGCTACTACTCCTTGTAGATTCACTGTGGTGATGTTGGAAAGCTACTACTCCATGTAGATTCACTGTGTGATGATGGAAAGCTACTACTCCTTGTAGATTCACTGTGTTGGATTATGGAAAGCTACTACTCCTTGTAGATTCACTGTGTCGGATTATGGAAAGCTACTACTCCTTGTAAATTCACTGTGTGTGATGGTGGAAAGCTACTACTCCTTGTAGATTCACTGTGTGATGTTGGAAAGCTACTACTCCTTGTATATTTACTGTGTGATGTTGGAAAGCTACTACTCCTTGTAGATTCACTATGTGATGTTGGAAAGCTACTTCTTGTAGATTCACTGTGTGATGTTGGAAAGCTACTTCTTGTAGATTCACTGTGTGATGTTGTAAAGATACTACTCCTTGTAGATTCACTGTGTGATGATGGAAAGCTACTACTCCTTGTAGATTCACTGTGGTGATGGAAAGCTACTACTCCTTGTAGATTCACTCTGTGATGTTGGAAAGCTACTACTCCTTGTAGATTCACTGTGTGATGTTGTAAAGCTACTACTCCTTGTAGATTCACTGTGATGATGGAAAGCTACTACTCCTTGTAGATTCACTGTGTGATGTTGGAAAGCTACTACTCCTTGTAGATTCACTGTGTGATGTTGGAAAGCTACTACTCCTTTTAGATTCACTGTGTGATGACGGAAAGCTACTACTCCTTGTAGATTCACTGTGATGATGGAAAGCTACTACTCCTTGTAGATTCACTGTGTGATGTTGTAAAGCTACTACTCCTTGTAGATGCACTGTGTGATGTTGTAAAGCTACTACTCCTTGTAGATTCACTGTGATGATGGAAAGCTACTACTCCTTGTAGATTCACTGTGTGATGTAAGAAAGCTACTACTCCTTGTAGATTCACTGTGATGATGGAAAGCTACTACTCCTTGTAGATTCATTGTGGTGATGGAAAGCTACTACTCCTTGTAGATTCACTGTGTCTGGTGATGGAAAGCTACTACTCCTTGTAGATTCACTGTGGTGATGTTGGAAAGCTACTACTCCATGTAGATTCACTGTGTGATGATGGAAAGCTACTACTCCTTGTAGATTCACTGTGTTGGATTATGGAAAGCTACTACTCCTTGTAGATTCACTGTGTCGGATTATGGAAAGCTACTACTCCTTGTAAATTCACTGTGTGTGATGGTGGAAAGCTACTACTCCTTGTAGATTCACTGTGTGATGTTGGAAAGCTACTACTCCTTGTATATTTACTGTGTGATGTTGGAAAGCTACTACTCCTTGTAGATTCACTATGTGATGTTGGAAAGCTACTTCTTGTAGATTCACTGTGTGATGTTGGAAAGCTACTTCTTGTAGATTCACTGTGTGATGTTGTAAAGATACTACTCCTTGTAGATTCACTGTGTGATGATGGAAAGCTACTACTCCTTGTAGATTCACTGTGGTGATGGAAAGCTACTACTCCTTGTAGATTCACTCTGTGATGTTGGAAAGCTACTACTCCTTGTAGATTCACTGTGTGATGTTGTAAAGCTACTACTCCTTGTAGATTCACTGTGATGATGGAAAGCTACTACTCCTTGTAGATTCACTGTGTGATGTTGGAAAGCTACTACTCCTTGTAGATTCACTGTGTGATGTTGGAAAGCTACTACTCCTTTTAGATTCACTGTGTGATGACGGAAAGCTACTACTCCTTGTAGATTCACTGTGATGATGGAAAGCTACTACTCCTTGTAGATTCACTGTGTGATGTTGTAAAGCTACTACTCCTTGTAGATGCACTGTGTGATGATGGAAAGCTACTACTCCTTGTAGATTCACTGTGGTGATGGAAAGCTACTACTCCTTGTAGATTCACTGTGGTGATGGAAAGCTACTACTCCTTTTAGATTCACTGTGTGATGATGGAAAGCTACTACTCCTTGTAGATTCACTGTGTGATGATGGAAAGCTACTACTCCTTGTAGATACACTGTGTGATGATGGAAAGCTACTACTCCTTGTAGATTCACTGTGGTGATGTTGGAAAGCTACTACTCCTTGTAGATTCACTGTGTGATGATGGAAAGCTACTACTCCTTGTAGATTCACTGTGTTGGATTATGGAAAGCTACTACTCCTTGTAGATTCACTGTGTCGGATTATGGAAAGCTACTACTCCTTGTAAATTCACTGTGTGTGATGGTGGAAAGCTACTACTCCTTGTAGATTCACTGTGTGATGTTGGAAAGCTACTACTCCTTGTATATTTACTGTGTGATGTTGGAAAGCTACTACTCCTTGTAGATTCACTATGTGATGTTGGAAAGCTACTTCTTGTAGATTCACTGTGTGATGTTGGAAAGCTACTTCTTGTAGATTCACTGTGTGATGTTGTAAAGCTACTACTCCTTGTAGATTCACTGTGTGATGATGGAAATCTACTACTCCTTGTAGATTCACTGTGGTGATGGAAAGCTACTACTCCTTGTAGATTCACTCTGTGATGTTGGAAAGCTACTACTCCTTGTAGATTCACTGTGTGATGTTGTAAAGCTACTACTCCTTGTAGATTCACTGTGATGATGGAAAGCTACTACTCCTTGTAGATTCACTGTGTGATGTTGGAAAGCTACTACTCCTTGTAGATTCACTGTGTGATGTTGGAAAGCTACTACTCCTTTTAGATTCACTGTGTGATGACGGAAAGCTACTACTCCTTGTAGATTCACTGTGATGATGGAAAGCTACTACTCCTTGTAGATTCACTGTGTGATGTTGTAAAGCTACTACTCCTTGTAGATGCACTGTGTGATGATGGAAAGCTACTACTCCTTGTAGATTCACTGTGGTGATGGAAAGCTACTACTCCTTGTAGATTCACTGTGGTGATGGAAAGCTACTACTCCTTTTAGATTCACTGTGTGATGATGGAAAGCTACTACTCCTTGTAGATTCACTGTGTGATGATGGAAAGGTACTACTCCTTGTAGATTCACTGTGTGATGATGGAAAGCTACTACTCCTTGTAGATTCACTGTGTGTGATGATGGAAAGCTACTACTCCTTGTAGATGTACTGTGTGATGATGGAAAGCTACTACTCCTTGTAGATTCACTGTGTGATGATGGAAAGCTACTGCTCCTTGTAGATTCACTGTGTGATGATGGAAAGCTACTACTCCTTGTAGTTTCACTGTGTGTGATGATGGAAAGCTACTTCTCCTTGTAGATTCACTGTGGTGATGGAAAGATACTACTCCTTGTAGATTCACTGTGGTGATGGAAAGCTACTACTCCTTGTAGATTCACTGTGTGGTGATGGAAAGCAACTACTCCTTGTAGATTCACTGTGTGATGATGAAAAGCTACTACTCCTTGTAGATTCACTGGGTGATGATGGAAAGCTACTACTCCTTGTAGTTTCACTGTGTGATGATGGAAAGCTACTACTCCTTGTAGATTCACTGTGTGATGATGGAAAGCTACTACTCCTTGTAGATTCACTGTGGTGATGTTGGAAAGCTACTACTCCTTGTAGATTCACTGTGTGATGATGGAAAGCTACTACTCCTTGTAGATTCACTGTGTTGGATTATGGAAAGCTACTACTCCTTGTAAATTCACTGTGTGTGATGGTGGAAAGCTACTACTCCTTGTAGATTCACTGTGTGATGTTGGAAAGCTACTACTCCTTGTATGTTTACTGTGTGATGTTGGAAAGCTACTACTCCTTGTAGATTCACTATGTGATGTTGGAAAGCTACTTCTTGTAGATTCACTGTGTGATGTTGGAAAGCTACTTCTTGTAGATTCACTGTGTGATGTTGTAAAGCTACTACTCCTTGTAGATTCACTGTGTGATGATGGAAAGCTACTACTCCTTGTAGATTCACTGTGGTGATGGAAAGCTACTACTCCTTGTAAATTCACTCTGTGATGTTGGAAAGCTACTACTCCTTGTAGATTCACTGTGTGATGTTGTAAAGCTACTACTCCTTGTAGATTCACTGTGATGATGGAAAGCTACTACTCCTTGTAGATTCACTGTGTGATGTTGGAAAGCTACTACTCCTTGTAGATTCACTGTGTGATGTTGGAAAGCTACTACTCCTTTTAGATTCACTGTGTGATGACGGAAAGCTACTACTCCTTGTAGATTCACTGTGATGATGGAAAGCTACTACTCCTTGTAGATTCACTGTGTGATGTTGTAAAGCTACTACTCCTTGTAGATGCACTGTGTGATGATGGAAAGCTACTACTCCTTGTAGATTCACTGTGGTGATGGAAAGCTACTACTCCTTGTAGATTCACTGTGGTGATGGAAAGCTACTACTCCTTTTAGATTCACTGTGTGATGATGGAAAGCTACTACTCCTTGTAGATTCACTGTGTGATGATGGAAAGGTACTACTCCTTGTAGATTCACTGTGTGATGATGGAAAGCTACTACTCCTTGTAGATTCACTGTGTGTGATGATGGAAAGCTACTACTCCTTGTAGATGTAATGTGTGATGATGGAAAGCTACTACTCCTTGTAGATTCACTGTGTGATGATGGAAAGCTACTGCTCCTTGTAGATTCACTGTGTGATGATGGAAAGCTACTACTCCTTGTAGTTTCACTGTGTGTGATGATGGAAAGCTACTTCTCCTTGTAGATTCACTGTGGTGATGGAAAGATACTACTCCTTGTAGATTCACTGTGGTGATGGAAAGCTACTACTCCTTGTAGATTCACTGTGTGGTGATGGAAAGCAACTACTCCTTGTAGATTCACTGTGTGATGATGAAAAGCTACTACTCCTTGTAGATTCACTGTGGTGATGGAAAGATACTACTCCTTGTAGATTCACTGTGGTGATGGAAAGCTACTACTCCTTGTAGATTCACTGTGTGGTGATGGAAAGCTACTACTCCTTGTAGTTTCACTGTGTGTGATGATGGAAAGCTACTTCTCCTTGTAGATTCACTGTGGTGATGGAAAGATACTACTCCTTGTAGATTCACTGTGGTGATGGAAAGCTACTACTCCTTGTAGATTCACTGTGTGGTGATGGAAAGCAACTACTCCTTGTAGATTCACTGTGTGATGATGAAAAGCTACTACTCCTTGTAGATTCACTGTGTGATGATGGAAAGCTACTACTCCTTGTAGTTTCACTGTGTGATGATGGAAAGCTACTACTCCTTGTAGATTCACTGTGTGATGTTGGAAAGCTACTACTCCTTACATTTACATTTACATTTACGTCATTTAGCAGACGCTCTTCTCCAGAGCGACTAACAAATTGGAGCATTCACCCTATAGCCAGTGGGATAACCACTTTACAAAAAAAGTTTTTTTTTTTTTTTTTTTTTTGGGGGGGGGGGGGGGTAGAAGGATTACTTTATCCTATCCCAGGTATTCCTTAAAGAGGTGGGGTTTCAAATGTCTCCGGAAGGTGGTGAGTGACTCCGCTGTCCTGGCGTCGTGAGGGAGCTTGTTCCACCATTGGGGTGCCAGAGCAGCGAACAGTTTTGACTGGGCTGAGCGGGAACTATGCTTCCGCAGAGGAAGGGGAGCCAGCAGGCCAGAGGTGGATGAACGCAATGCCCTCGTTTGGGTGTAGGGACTGATCAGAGCCTGAAGGTACGGAGGTGCCGTTCCCCTCACAGCTCCATAGGCAAGCACCATGGACTTATAACAGATGCGAGCTTCAACTGGAAGCCAGTGGAGTGTGCGGAGGAGCGGGGTGACGTGAGAGAACTTGGGAAGGTTGAACACCAGACGGGCTGCGGCATTCTGGATGAGTTGTAGGGGTTTAATGGCACAGGCAGGGAGCCCAGCCAACAGCGAGTTGCAGTAATCCAGACGGGAGATGACAAGTGCCTGGATTAGGACCTGTGCCGCTTCCTGTGTAAGGCAGGGTCGTACTCTCCAAACGTTGTAGAGCATGAACCTGCAGGATCGGGTCACCGCCTTGATGTTAGCGGAGAACGACAGGGTGTTGTCCAGGGTCACGCCAAGGCTCTTCGCACTCTGGGAGGAGGACACAACGGAGTTGTCAACCGTGATGGCGAGATCATGGAACGGGCAGTCCTTCCCCGGGAGGAAGAGCAGCTCCGTCTTGCCAAGGTTCAGCTTGAGGTGGTGATCCGTCATCCATACTGATATGTCTGCCAGACATGCAGAGATGCGATTCGCCACCTGGTTATCAGAAGGGGGAAAGGAGAAGATTAGTTGTGTGTCGTCAGCGTAGCAATGATAGGAGAGGCCATGTGAGGGTATGACAGAGCCAAGTGACTTGGTGTATAGCGAGAATAGGAGAGGGCCTAGAACTGAGCCCTGGGGGACACCAGTGGTGAGAGCACGTGGTGCGGAGACAGCTTCTCGCCACGCCACTTGGTAGGAGCGACCGGTCAGGTAGGACGCAATCCAAGAGTGAGCCGCGCCGGAGATGCCCAGCTCGGAGAGGGTGGAGAGGAGGATCTGATGGTTCACAGTATCAAAGGCAGCAGACAGGTCTAGAAGGACAAGAGCAGAGGAGAGAGAGTTAGCTTTAGCAGTGCGGAGAGCCTCCGTGACACAGAGAAGAGCAGTCTCAGTTGAATGACCAGTCCTGAAACCTGACTGGTTTGGATCAAGAAGGTCATTCTGAGAGAGATAGCAAGAGAGTTGGCTAAAGACGGCACGCTCAATAGTTTTGGAAAGAAAAGAAAGAAGGGATACTGGTCTGTAGTTGTTGACATCAGAGGGATCAAGTGTTGGTTTTTTGAGAAGGGGTGCAACTCTCGCTCTCTTGAAGACGGAAGGGACATAGCCAGCGGTCAAGGATGAGTTGATCAGCGAGGTGAGGTAGGGGAGAAGGTCACCGGAGATGGTCTGGAGAAGAGAGGAGTGGATGGGGTCAAGCGGGCAGGTTGTTGGGCGGCCTGTAGTCACAAGTCGCAAGATTTTATCTGGAGAGAGAGGGGAGAAAGAAGTCAAAGCATAGGGTAGGGCAGTGTGAGCAGGACCAGCAGTGTCATTAGACTTAACAAACGAGGATCGGATGTCGTCAACCTTCTTTTCAAAGTGGTTGACAAAGTCATCCACAGAGAGGGAGGAGGGGGGGGGGGGGGAGGAGGATTCAGCAGGGAGGAGAATGTGGCAAAGAGCTTCCTAGGGTTAGAGGCAGATGCTTGGAATTTAGAGTGGTAGAAAGTGGCCTTAGCAGCAGAAACAGATGAAGAAAAAGTAGAGAGGAGGGAGTGAAAAGATGCCAGGTCCGCAGGGAGTCTAGTTTTCTTCCATTTCCGCTCAGCTGCCCTCCTTGTAGATTTACTGTGTGATGTTGGAAAGCTACTACTCCTTGGAGATTCACTGTGTGATGATGGAAAGCTACTACTCCTTGTAGATTCACTGTGGTGATGGAAAGCTACTACTCCGTGTAGATTCACAGTGTCTGATGATGGAAAGCTACTACTCCTTGTAGATTCACTGTGTCTGATGATGGAAAGCTACTTCTCCTTGTAGATTCACTGTGGTGTTGGAAAGCTACTACTCCTTTTAGATTCACTGTGTGATGATGGAAAGCTACTACTCCTTGTAGATACACTGTGTGATGATGGAAAGCTACTACTCCTTGTAGATTCACTGTGTCTGATAATGGAAAGCTACTACTCCTTGTATATTCATTGTGAGATGATAGAAAGCTACTACTCGTTGTAGATTCACTGTGTCTGCGGTTTGAAAGCTACTACTCCTTGTAGATTCACTGTGATGATGGAAAGCTACTACTCCTTTTAGATTCACTGTGTCTGCGGTTGGAAAGCTACTACTCCTTATAGATTCACTGTGTCTGATAATGGAAAGCTACTACTCCTTGTAGATTCACTGTGTGATGATGGAAAGCTACTACTCCTTGTAGATGTACTGTGTGATGATGGAAAGCTACTACTCCTTGTAGATTCACTGTGGTGTTGGAAAGCTACTACCCCTTGTAGATTCACTGTCTGATGATGGAAAGCTACTACTCCTTGTAGATTCACTGTGGTGATGGAAAGCTACTACTGCTTGTAGATTCACTGTGTGATGAATGAAAGCTACTACTCCTTGTAGATGTACTGTGTGATGATGGAAAGCTACTACTCCTTGTAGATTCACTGTGTGATGATGGAAAGCTACTACTCCTTGTAGTTTCACTGTGTGTGATGATGGAAAGCTACTACTCCTTGTAGATTCACTGTGTGGTGATGGAAAGCAACTACTCCTTGTAGATTCACTGTGTGATTATGGAAAGCTACTACTCCTTGTAGATTCACTGTGTGGTGATGGAAAGTTACTACTCCTTGTAGATTCACTGTGTGATATTGTAAAGCTACTACTCCATGTAGATTCATTGTGTGTGATGATGGAAAGCTACTACTCCTTGTAGATTCACTGTGTGATGTTGGAAAGCTACTACTCCTTGTAGATTCACTGTGCCTGCGTTTGGAAAGCTACTACTCCTTGTAGATTCACTGTGGTGATGTTGGAAAGCTCCTACTCCTTGTAGATTCACTGTGTGATGTTGTAAAGCTACTACTCCTTGTAGATTCACTGTGTGATGGTGGAAAGCTACTACTCCTTGTAGATTCACTCTGTCTGATGATGGAGAGCTACTTCTCCTTGTAGATTAACTGTGTGATGTTGGAAAGCTACTTCTCCTTGTAGATTCACTGTGATGATGGAAAGCTACTACTCCTTGTAGATTCACTGTGTCTGATTATGGAAAGCTACTACTCCTTGTAGATTCACTGTGTCTGATGATGGAAAGCTACTTCTCCTTGTAGATCCACTGTGGTGTTGGAAAGCTACTACTCCTTTTAGATTCACTGTGTGATGATGGAAAGCTACTACTCCTTGTAGATTCACTGTGTGATGTTGGAAAGCTACTACTCCTTGTAGATTCACTGTGAGATGATGGAAAGCTACTACTCCTTGTAGATTCACTGTGTCTGCGGTTGGAAAGCTACTACTCCTTGTAGATACACTGTGCGATGATGGAAAGCTACTACTCCTTGTAGATTCACTTTGTGATGATGGAAAGCTACTACTCCTAGTAGATTCACTGTGATGATGGAAAGCTACTACTCCTTGTAGATACACTGTGCGATGATGGAAAGCTACTACTCCTTGTAAATTCACTGTGTCTGATAATGGAAAGCTACTACTCCTTGTAGATTCACTGTGAGATGATAGAAAGCTACTACTCCTTGTAGATTCACTGTGATGATGGAAAGCTACTACTCCTTGTAGATTCACTGTGTCTGCGGTTTGAAAGCTACTACTCCTTGTAGATTCACTGTGATGATGGAAAGCTACTACTCCTTGTAGATTCACTGTGTCTGCGGTTGGAAAGCTACTACTCCTTGTAGATTCACTGTGTCTGATAATGGAATGCTACTACTCCTTGTAGATTCACTGTGTGATGATGGAAAGCTACTACTCCTTGTAGATGTACTGTGTGATGATGGAAAGCTACTACTCCTTGTAGATTCACTGTGGTGATGTTGGAAAGCTACTACTCCTTGTAGATTCACTTTGGTGTTGGAAAGCTACTACCCCTTGTAGATTCACTCTGTCTGATGATGGAGAGCTACTTCTCCTTGTAGATTAACTGTGTGATGTTGGAAAGCTACTTCTCCTTGTAGATTCACTGAGATGATGGAAAGCTACTACTCCTTGTAGATTCACTGTGTCTGATGATGGAAAGCTACTTCTCCTTGTAGATTCACTGTGGTGTTGGAAAGCTACTACTCCTTTTAGATTCACTGTGTGATGATGGAAAGCTACTACTCCTTGTAGATTCACTGTGTGATGTTGGAAAGCTACTACTCCTTGTAGATTCACTGTGAGATGATGGAAAGCTACTACTCCTTGTAGATTCACTGTGATGATGGAAAGCTACTACTCCTTGTAGATACACTGTGTGATGATGGAAAGCTACTACTCCTTGTAGATTCACTGTGTGATGATGGAAAGCTACTACTCCTTGTAGATTCACTGTGTCTGATAATGGAAAGCTACTACTCCTTGTAGATTCACTGTGAGATGATAGAAAGCTACTACTCCTTGTAGATTCACTGTGATGATGGAAAGCTACTACTCCTTGTAGATTCACTGTGTCTGCGGTTTGAAAGCTACTACTCCTTGTAGATTCACTGTGATGATGGAAAGCTACTACTCCTTGTAGATTCACTGTGTCTGCGGTTGGAAAGCTACTACTCCTTGTAGATTCACTGTGTCTGATAATGGAAAGCTACTACTCCTTGTAGATTCACTGTGTGATGATGGAAAGCTACTACTCCTTGTAGATTTACTGTGTGATGATGGAAAGCTACTACTCCTTGTAGATTCACTGTGGTGATGTTGGAAAGCTACTACTCCTTGTAGATTCACTGTGGTGTTGGAAAGCTACTACCCCTTGTAGATTCACTGTCTGATGATGGAAAGCTACTACTCCTTGTAGATTCGCTGTGGTGATGGAAAGCTACTTCTCCTTGTAGATTCACTGTGGTGTTGGAAAGCTACTACTCCTTTTAGATTCACTGTGTGATGATGGAAAGCTACTACTCCTTGTAGATTCACTGTGAGATGATGGAAAGCTACTACTCCTTGTAGATTCACTGTGTCTGCGGTTGGAAAGCTACTACTCCTTGTAGATACACTGTGCGATGATGGAAAGCTACTACTCCTTGTAGATTCACTGTGTCTGATGATGGAAAGCTACTTCTCCTTGTAGATTCACTGTGGTGTTGGAAAGCTACTACTCCTTTTAGATTCACTGTGTGATGATGGAAAGCTACTACTCCTTGTAGATTCACTGTGTGATGTTGGAAAGCTACTACTCCTTGTAGATTCACTGTGAGATGATGGAAAGCTACTACTCCTTGTAGATTCACTGTGTCTGCGGTTGGAAAGCTACTACTCCTTGTAGATACACTGTACGATGATGGAAAGCTACTACTCCTTGTAGATTCACTTTGTGATGATGGAAAGCTACTACTCCTTGTAGATTCACTGTGATGATGGAAAGCTACTACTCCTTGTAGATACACTGTGCGATGATGGAAAGCTACTACTCCTTGTAAATTCACTGTGTCTGATAATGGAAAGCTACTACTCCTTGTAGATTCACTGTGAGATGATAGAAAGCTACTACTCCTTGTAGATTCACTGTGATGATGGAAAGCTACTACTCCTTGTAGATTCACTGTGTCTGCGGTTTGAAAGCTACTACTCCTTGTAGATTCACTGTGATGATGGAAAGCTACTACTCCTTGTAGATTCACTGTGTCTGCGGTTGGAAAGCTACTACTCCTTGTAGATTCACTGTGTCTGATAATGGAAAGCTACTACTCCTTGTAGATTCACTGTGTGATGATGGAAAGCTACTACTCCTTGTAGATGTACTGTGTGATGATGGAAAGCTACTACTCCTTGTAGATTCACTGTAGTGATGTTGGAAAGCTACTACTCCTTGTAGATTCACTTTGGTGTTGGAAAGCTACTACCCCTTGTAGATTCACTCTGTCTGATGATGGAGAGCTACTTCTCCTTGTAGATTAACTGTGTGATGTTGGAAAGCTACTTCTCCTTGTAGATTCACTGAGATGATGGAAAGCTACTACTCCTTGTAGATTCACTGTGTCTGATGATGGAAAGCTACTTCTCCTTGTAGATTCACTGTGGTGTTGGAAAGCTACTACTCCTTTTAGATTCACTGTGTGATGATGGAAAGCTACTACTCCTTGTAGATTCACTGTGTGATGTTGGAAAGCTACTACTCCTTGTAGATTCACTGTGAGATGATGGAAAGCTACTACTCCTTGTAGATTCACTGTGATGATGGAAAGCTACTACTCCTTGTAGATACACTGTGTGATGATGGAAAGCTACTACTCCTTGTAGATTCACTGTGTCTGATAATGGAAAGCTACTACTCCTTGTAGATTCACTGTGAGATGATAGAAAGCTACTACTCCTTGTAGATTCACTGTGATGATGGAAAGCTACTACTCCTTGTAGATTCACTGTGTCTGCGGTTTGAAAGCTACTACTCCTTGTAGATTCACTGTGATGATGGAAAGCTACTACTCCTTGTAGATTCACTGTGTCTGCGGTTGGAAAGCTACTACTCCTTGTAGATTCACTGTGTCTGATAATGGAAAGCTACTACTCCTTGTAGATTCACTGTGTGATGATGGAAAGCTACTACTCCTTGTAGATTTACTGTGTGATGATGGAAAGCTACTACTCCTTGTAGATTCACTGTGGTGATGTTGGAAAGCTACTACTCCTTGTAGATTCACTGTGGTGTTGGAAAGCTACTACCCCTTGTAGATTCACTGTCTGATGATGGAAAGCTACTACTCCTTGTAGATTCGCTGTGGTGATGGAAAGCTACTTCTCCTTGTAGATTCACTGTGGTGTTGGAAAGCTACTACTCCTTTTAGATTCACTGTGTGATGATGGAAAGCTACTACTCCTTGTAGATTCACTGTGAGATAATGGAAAGCTACTACTCCTTGTAGATTCACTGTGTCTGCGGTTGGAAAGCTACTACTCCTTGTAGATACACTGTGCGATGATGGAAAGCTACTACTCCTTGTAGATTCACTGTGTCTGATAATGGAAAGCTACTACTCCTTGTAGATTCACTGTGAGATGATAGAAAGCTACTACTCCTTGTAGATTCACTGTGGTGTTGGAAAGCTACTACTCCTTTTAGATTCACTGTGTGATGATGGAAAGCTACTACTCCTTGTAGATTCACTGTGTGATGTTGGAAAGCTACTACTCCTTGTAGATTCACTGTGAGATGATGGAAAGCTACTACTCCTTGTAGATTCACTGTGATGATGGAAAGCTACTACTCCTTGTAGATACACTGTGCGATGATGGAAAGCTACTACTCCTTGTAGATTCACTCTGTGATGATGGAAAGCTACTACTCCTTGTAGATTCACTGTGTCTGATAATGGAAAGCTACTACTCCTTGTAGATTCACTGTGAGATGATAGAAAGCTACTACTCCTTGTAGATTCACTGTGATGATGGAAAGCTACTACTCCTTGTAGATACACTGTGTCTGCGGTTTGAAAGCTACTACTCCTTATATATTCACTGTGATGATGGAAAGCTACTACTCCTTGTAGATTCACTGTGTCTGCGGTTGGAAAGCTACTACTCCTTGTAGATTCACTGTGTGATGTTGGAAAGCTACTACTCCTTGTAGATTCACTGTGATGATGGAAAGCTACTACTCCTTGTAGATTCACTGTGTCTGCGGTTGGAAAGCTACTACTCCTTGTAGATACACTGTGCGATGATGGAAAGCTACTACTCCTTGTAGATTCACTGTGTCTGATAATGGAAAGCTACTACTCCTTGTAGATTCACTGTGAGATGATAGAAAGCTACTACTCCTTGTAGATTCACTGTGGTGTTGGAAAGCTACTACTCCTTTTAGATTCACTGTGTGATGATGGAAAGCTACTACTCCTTGTAGATTCACTGTGTGATGTTGGAAAGCTACTACTCCTTGTAGATTCACTGTGAGATGATGGAAAGCTACTACTCCTTGTAGATTCACTCTGTGATGATGGAAAGCTACTAATCCTTGTAGATTCACTATGTCTGATAATGGAAAGCTACTACTCCTTGTAGATTCACTGTGAGATGATAGAAAGCTACTACTCCTTGTAGATTCACTGTGATGATGGAAAGCTACTACTCCTTGTAGATTCACTGTGTCTGCGGTTTGAAAGCTACTACTCCTTGTAGATTCACTGTGATGATGGAAAGCTACTACTCCTTATAGATTCACTGTGTCTGCGGTTGGAAAGCTACTACTCCTTATATATTCACTGTGATGATGGAAAGCTACTACTCCTTGTAGATTCACTGTGTCTGCGGTTGGAAAGCTACTACTCCTTGTAGATTCACTGTGTGATGTTGGAAAGCTACTACTCCTTGTAGATTCACTGTGATGATGGAAAGCTACTACTCCTTGTAGATTCACTGTGTCTGCGGTTGGAAAGCTACTACTCCTTGTAGATACACTGTGCGATGATGGAAAGCTACTACTCCTTGTAGATTCACTGTGTCTGATAATGGAAAGCTACTACTCCTTGTAGATTCACTGTGAGATGATAGAAAGCTACTACTCCTTGTAGATTCACTGTGGTGTTGGAAAGCTACTACTCCTTTTAGATTCACTGTGTGATGATGGAAAGCTACTACTCCTTGTAGAGTCACTGTGTGATGTTGGAAAGCTACTACTCCTTGTAGATTCACTGTGAGATGATGGAAAGCTACTACTCCTTGTAGATTCACTCTGTGATGATGGAAAGCTACTAATCCTTGTAGATTCACTATGTCTGATAATGGAAAGCTACTACTCCTTGTAGATTCACTGTGAGATGATAGAAAGCTACTACTCCTTGTAGATTCACTGTGATGATGGAAAGCTACTACTCCTTGTAGATTCACTGTGTCTGCGGTTTGAAAGCTACTACTCCTTGTAGATTCACTGTGATGATGGAAAGCTACTACTCCTTATAGATTCACTGTGTCTGCGGTTGGAAAGCTACTACTCCTTGTAGATTCACTGTGTCTGATAATGGAAAGCTACTACTACTTGTAGATTCACTGTGTGATGATGGAAAGCTACTACTCCTTGTAGATTTACTGTGTGATGATGGAAAGCTACTACTCCTTGTAGATTCACTGTGGTGATGTTGGAAAGCTATTACTCCTTGTAGATTCACTGTGGTGTTGGAAAGCTACTACCCCTTGTAGATTCACTGTCTGATGATGAACAGCTACTACTCCTTGTAGATTCGCTGTGGTGATGGAAAGCTACTACTCCTTGTAGATTCACAGTGTCTGATGATGGAAAGCTACTACTCCTTGTAGATTCACTTTGTCTGATGATGGAAAGCTACTTCTCCTTGTAGATTCACTGTGGTGTTGGAAAGCTACTACTCCTTTTAGATTCACTGTGTGATGATGGAAAGCTACTACTCCTTGTAGATTCACTGTGTGATGTTGGAAAGCTACTACTCCTTGTAGATTCACTGTGAGATGATGGAAATCTACTACTCCTTGTAGATTCACTGTGATGATGGAAAGCTACTACTCCTTGTAGATTCACTGTGTCTGCGGTTGGAAAGCTACTACTCCTTGTAGATACACTGTGCGATGATGGAAAGCTACTACTCCTTGTAGATTCACTGTGTCTGATAATGGAAAGCTAATACTCCTTGTAGATTCACTGTGAGATGATAGAAAGCTACTACTCCTTGTAGATTCACTTTGATGATGGAAACCTACTACTCCTTGTAGATTCACTGTGTCTGCGGTTTGAAAGCTACTACTCCTTGTAGATTCAATGTGATGATGGAAAGCTACTACTCCTTTTAGATTCACTGTGTCTGCGGTTGGAAAGCTACTACTCCTTATAGATTCACTGTGTCTGATAATGGAAAGCTACTGCTCCTTGTAGATTCACTGTGTGATGATGGAAAGCTACTACTCCTTGTAGATGTACTGTGTGATGATGGAAAGCTACTACTCCTTGTAGATTCACTGTGGTGATGTTGGAAAGCTACTACTCCTTGTAGATTCACTGTGGTGTTGGAAAGCTACTACCCCTTGTAGATTCACTGTCTGATGATGGAAAGCTACTACTCCTTGTAGATTCACTGTGTGATGAATGAAAGCTACTACTCCTTGTAGATGTACTGTGTGATGATGGAAAGCTACTACTCCTTATAGATTCACTGTGTCTGATAATGGAAAGCTACTACTCCTTGTAGATTCACTGTGTGATGATGGAAAGCTACTACTCCTTGTAGATGTACTGTGTGATGATGGAAAGCTACTACTCCTTGTAGATTCACTGTGGTGATGGAAAGCTACTACTGCTTGTAGATTCACTGTGTGATGAATGAAAGCTACTACTCCTTGTAGATGTACTGTGTGATGATGGAAAGCTACTACTCCTTGTAGATTCACTGTGTGATGATGGAAAGCTACTACTCCTTGTAGATTCACTGTGTGATGATGGAAAGCTACTACTCCTTGTAGTTTCACTGTGTGTGATGATGGAAAGCTACTACTCCTTGTAGATGTACTGTGTGATGATGGAAAGCTACTACTCCTTGTAGATTCACTGTGGTGATGTTGGAAAGCTACTACTCCTTGTAGATTCACTGTGGTGTTGGAAAGCTACTACCCCTTGTAGATTCACTGTCTGATGATGGAAAGCTACTACTCCTTGTAGATTCACTGTGTGATGAATGAAAGCTACTACTCCTTGTAGATGTACTGTGTGATGATGGAAAGCTACTACTCCTTATAGATTCACTGTGTCTGATAATGGAAAGCTACTACTCCTTGTAGATTCACTGTGTGATGATGGAAAGCTACTACTCCTTGTAGATGTACTGTGTGATGATGGAAAGCTACTACTCCTTGTAGATTCACTGTGGTGATGGAAAGCTACTACTGCTTGTAGATTCACTGTGTGATGAATGAAAGCTACTACTCCTTGTAGATGTACTGTGTGATGATGGAAAGCTACTACTCCTTGTAGATTCACTGTGTGATGATGGAAAGCTACTACTCCTTGTAGATTCACTGTGTGATGATGGAAAGCTACTACTCCTTGTAGTTTCACTGTGTGTGATGATGGAAAGCTACTTCTCCTTGTAGATTCACTCTAGTGATGGAAAGATACTACTCCTTGTAGATTCACTGTGGTGATGGAAAGCTACCTCTCCTTGTAGATTCACTGTGGTGATGGAAAGCAACTACTCCTTGTAGATTCACTGTGTGATTATGGAAAGCTACTACTCCTTGTAGATTCACTGTGTGATGTTGTAAATCTACTACTCCTTGTAGATTCACTGTGTGATGATGGAAAGCTACTACTCCTTGTAGATTCACTGTGGTGATGGAAAGCGACTACTCCTTGTAGATTCACTGTGATGTTGGAAAGCTACTACTCCTTGTAGATTCATTGTGTGATGATGGAAAGCTACTACTCCTTGTAGATTCACTGTGTGATGATGGAAAGCTACTACTCCTTGTAGATTCACTGTGTGGTGATGGAAAGCTACTACTCCATGTAGATTCACCGTGTGATGTTGTAAAGCTACTACTCCTCGTAGATTCACTGTGTGGTGATGGAAATCTACTACTGCTTGTAGATTCACTGTGTGATGTTGGAAAGCTACTACTCCTTGTAAATTCACTGTGTGGTGATGGAAAGCTACTACTCCTTGTAGATTCACTGTGTGATGATGGAAAGCTACTACTCCTTGTAGATTCACTGTGTGGTGATTTGAAAGCTACTACTCCTTGTAGATTCACTGTGTGATGATGGAAAGCGGCACCATCTATGATGTATTTCCAAAAGCTTTATGTTTTAAAAACGTCTCTGCCTGTTTCTTTGTTCTGTATTCCAAGTCAGAGAGGATGTGATGCACGTAACAGATCCATGGTGACGTCACCAACAGTCCACTCACAAACACACACCAGATTTGGATGTTTTTATGCTACACGGTGAGAACATCATGAGGACCGGTAAGCCCCCAGTACATCACTCTGTTGCAAGCTTTGGAGAAAATGCCCCAACATCACCCCCGCTTCCTACTGGACTCCTCTCCTGAAGACACATTCCAGGGTAGGAAATGGATTGACAACTTGAAACTTCCATTGACTTTTACTTTCTACAAGTATTCCTGTGGTAACTACCTAGCACTCTGATATACATATGGAAGGTATCCTCAGATAGCGATGGCTTCATAGCACCAGGCAAGCTTCTGTCAGATAGCAGTGGCTTAATGAGACCAGGCAAGCTTCTGTCAGATAGCGATGGCTTCATATGACCAGGCAAGCTTCTGTCAGATAGCAGCGGCTTCATGGGACCAGGCAAGCTTATGTCAGATAGCGATGGCTTCATGAGACCAGGCAAGCTTCTGTCAGATAGCAGTGGCTTCATGGGACCAGGCAAGCTTCTGTCAGATAGCGATGGCTTCATGGGACCAGGCAAGCTTCTGTCAGATAGCAGTGGCTTCATGGGACCAGGCAAGCTTCTGTCAGATAGCAGCGGCTTCATGGGACCAGGCAAGCTTATGTCAGATAGCGATGGCTTCATGAGACCAGGCAAGCTTCTGTCAGATAGCAGCGGCTTCATGAGACCAGGTAAGCTTCTGTCAGATAGCAGCGGCTTCATGGGACCAGGCAAGCTTATGTCAGATAGCGATGGCTTCATGAGACCAGGTAAGCTTCTGTCAGATAGCAGCGGCTTCATGAGACCAGGTAAGCTTCTGTCAGATAGCAGCGGCTTCATGAGACCAGTTAAGCTTATGTCAGATAGCAGTGGCTTCATGAGACCAGGTAAGCTTATGTCAGATAGCAGTGGCTTCATGAGACCAGGCAAGCTTATGTCATCTCCACACTGAGAAAATAAATACCAACATACCGCACTAGAGCAAAAAGCACATGCTGCCAAAGTGAACAGCAGTTTCTGACAGATGATGCTGAACAGGGTCTGCTTGATGAGAGAGTATCTGTGTTGCTCCTTGATGGTGATGACCCAGAGAGTATCCGTGTTCCTCCTTGATGGTGATGACCCAGAGAGTATCCGTGTTCCTCCTTGATGGTGATGACCCAGAGAGTATCCGTGTTCCTGCTTGATGGTGATGACCCAGAGAGTATCCGTGTTCCTCCTTGATGGTGATGACCCAGAGAGTATCCGTGTTCCTCCTTGATGGTGATGACCCAGAGAGTATCCGTGTTCCTCCTTGATGGTGATGACCCAGAGAGTATCCTTGTTCCTGCTTGATGGTGATGACCCAGAGAGTATCCTTGTTCCTCCTTGATGGTGATGACCCAGAGAATATCCTTGTTCCTGCTTGATGGTGATGACCCAGAGAGTATCCGTGTTCCTCCTTGATGGTGATGACCCAGAGAGTATCCGTGTTCCTCCTTGATGGTGATGACCCAGAGAGTATCCTTGTTCCTGCTTGATGGTGATGACCCAGAGAGTATCCGTGTTGCTCCTTGATGGTGATGACCCAGAGAGTATCTGTGTTCCTCATTGATGGTGATGACCCAGAGAGTATCCTTGTTCCTGCTTGATGGTGATGACCCAGAGAGTATCTGTGTTCCTCATTGATGGTGATGACCCAGAGAGTATCCTTGTTCCTGCTTGATGGTGATGACCCAGAGAGTATCCGTGTTCCTCCTTGATGGTGATGACCCAGAGAGTATCCTTGTTCCTCCTTGATGGTGATGACCCAGACCTGATCATGGATTTAAGGAAGCTGAATGGCAAACCACAATCCTCATTCCAGCCCTTTTGGGAGGAAGTACAGAAGTATATTGACCAATACACAGCTCAAGTCAACGATCACAGACATGGGGAGTACTAGTTCTTACCTTTTGCTATATCAGTGGAGGACTTGCGTGACACAGTGGAAAAGCGGCTTCCACCAGAAACTAAAATCCCATCAACACAGTGACTGCGACTGCAGTTTACACCCAAGAATCCATGGTCCAAGTCTGCTCTCCAGTACACAGGAAGGGTTGACCTCAAGTTAATGGTCCAATCTCGGCCAATCAATTAGGAAGGGACATCAGGACTCAAAGTTTGTTGCAGGACAGTGGAACTACATGAAACAGTTTGCCTGCATGTGGCAGCAGGAGTGTGAAATGTTAAGTGTGGATGATGAGGCAATCATCCCAGTCGGAGGACCTGGCCAGCCTGTAGGTGTAACAGAGGCAGGTCTTTAAGCTTTGCTCATATGACTGGGACAGTTCTAGCAGCTGCCGACTGCATCAGCGGAATTGTACCAATCTATCATGTTGATCCCAGACATCCCAGCATCTCCATCTGGGTCATTTTTATAATGAGAAAGTGCATGTCACTGTCAAGGACAAGGTTTTCCAGCCATCCAGCCCTCTTCGACACACAAATCTCAGCATCTTTAGACAGGGGGCGCAACTTTGGTTTTAGAAGTTGGGGGGGGGGGACATAATTATTTAATTTTTTTATCCAGTGAGATAAACATTCCAAGCAGCCTACCTGACCGTTCGGAGGTGTCCGCATGGTCCTAAAGCAAACCGTTGCCTTGTTTTGTATCACATTCCAATTATAAAACTGGGGGTGACAAAAATGCAATTACAGAATGTGGGGGGGACATGTCCCCCCGTCCCCAGTGAAAGTTGCGTCCCTGTCTTTAGAAGATGGAACTACAGTGAAGATTGAGTCTCTCTCAACAAATTAATCTTGATAATTCAATCTGATGGTGGGCCAGACCACAGAACCACCTATAGCTCTGTTCTGTTCAAGCATGCCTCACACTCCTGTTTATTCAACTGGATCTTGACATGCTTATCGCCTGTAGAACAGCACCAGGTGACAGCTGGGCCAACCCTGCCAAGAGCGTGAATTCCCTTCTAAACTTGGGACTGCAGGGAACAGCCCTGGCCAGGGAGAAGATGGAAGAACCAAAGGAGAAGCGTGTGAAGAAGTGCAGCATAATGACGAGCCTACATGAAACAATCACCAAAACACCCAGACCTGAAAGGGACCTTTGAAAAGAGCATAGATCATGTTGCAGCTCTTGTGAGTGATCGGTTTGACCGACTTAAGCGGAAGGAACACACATTGAAGTACATCAGCCCGCAACACAGGGTGAAATTGCCATTATTGCGCAACAATTCAACATCATTGATTATAGAAGTTGACACGATACATGACCTCAGCAGGAAGGACCTTGACAAGGAACGGTACAAGCAATTCCAGGACAGACATTTCAAGATGTCTCAATACATGGTGCAGATCAAGACATGTGAAGGAGATTATCCATGGTGGAACCGCACTAATCCTCCATGCCTGCCAGAATAACAATTCAAGAAATGAAGGTTTGTGCCTGATCCAACATTGACAGCAGTCAGACATGAGTACCAGAAATGTGATTTTCTGTACAGCTTGGACACCACTGCCAAGGCCTTCTATAACAGCCAACAGAGAAGTGAAGAGGAGTGCTGTTATGGTCAGTGCAAAGGTGAGAGAAACCATCAACTGTGTTGAATGTGAGAAAACAAGGTGCTTGTATGACAAAATTAAACTGTCTAGACAAAAACAGAAAACTGTCCAATTCATTTGGGATGAGAAATGTTTTATACAGTATGTGGTTCAGAGATGTTTCAATAAGACAGTCCATATCACCAGGTAATGGCTTTCAATAAGACAGTCCATATCACCACCAGGTAATGGCTTTCAATAAGACAGTCCATATCACCTGCAGGTAATGGCTTTCAATAAGACAGTCCATATCACCAGGTAATGGCTTTCAATAAGACAGTCCATATCAACAGGTAATGGCTTTCAATAAGACAGTACATATCACCAGGTAATGGCTTTCAATAAGACAGTCCATATCACCAGGTAATGGCTTTCAATAAGACAGTCCATATCACCAGGTAATGGCTTTCAATAAGACAGTCCATATCACCAGGTAATGGCTTTCAATAAGACAGTCCATATCACCAGGTAATGGCTTTCAATAAGACAGTCCATATCACCAGCAGGTAATGGCTTTCAATAAGACAGTCCATATCACCAGCAGGTAATGGCTTTCAATAAGACAGTCCATATCACCAGCAGGTAATGGCTTTCAATAAGACAGTCCATATCACCAGGTAATGGCTTTCAATAAGACAGTCCATATCACCAGGTAATGGCTTTCAATAAGACAGTCCATATCAGCAGGTAATGGCTTTCAATAAGACAGTCCATATCACCAGCAGGTAATGGCTTTCAATAAGACAGTCCATATCAGCAGGTAATGGCTTTCAATAAGACAGTCCATATCACCAGGTAATGGCTTTCAATAAGACAGTCCATATCACCAGCAGGTAATGGCTTTCAATAAGACAGTCCATATCAACAGGTAATGGCTTTCAATAAGACAGTCCATATCACCAGGTAATGGATTTCAATAAGACAGTCCATATCACCAGCAGGTAATGGCTTTCAATAAGACAGTCCATATCAACAGGTAATGGCTTTCAATAAGACAGTCCATATCAACAGGTAATGGCTTTCAATAAGACAGTCCATATCACCAGGTAATGGCTTTCAATAAGACAGTCCATATCACCAGCAGGTAATGACTTTCAATAAGACAGTCCATATCAACAGGTAATGGCTTTCAATAAGACAGTCCATATCACCAGGTAATGGCTTTCAATAAGACAGTCCATATCACCAGCAGGTAATGGCTTTCAATAAGACAGTCCATATCAACAGGTAATGGCTTTCAATAAGACAGTCCATATCACCAGGTAATGGCTTTCAATAAGACAGTCCATATCAACAGGTAATGGCTTTCAATAAGACAGTCCATATCACCAGGTAATGGCTTTCAATAAGACAGTCCATATCACCAGCAGGTAATGGCTTTCAATAAGACAGTCCATATCAACAGGTAATGGCTTTCAATAAGACAGTCCATATCACCAGGTAATGGCTTTCAATAAGACAGTCCATATCACCAGCAGGTAATGGCTTTCAATAAGACAGTCCATATCAACAGGTAATGGCTTTCAATAAGACAGTCCATATCAACAGGTAATGGCTTTCAATAAGACAGTCCATATCACCAGGTAATGGATTTCAATAAGACAGTCCATATCACCAGCAGGTAATGGCTTTCAATAAGACAGTCCATATCAACAGGTAATGGCTTTCAATAAGACAGTCCATATCAACAGGTAATGGCTTTCAATAAGACAGTCCATATCAACAGGTAATGGCTTTCAATAAGACAGTCCATATCAACAGGTAATGGCTTTCAATAAGACAGTCCATATCAACAGGTAATGGCTTTCAATAAGACAGTCCATATCAACAGGTAATGGCTTTCAATAAGACCGTCCATATCACCAGGTAATGGCTTTCAATAAGACAGTCCATATCACCAGCAGGTAATGGCTTTCAATAAGACAGTACATATCACCAGCAGGTAATGGCTTTCAATAAGACAGTCCATATCACCAGGTAATGGCTTTCAATAAGACAGTCCATATCACCAGCAGGTAATGGCTTTCAATAAGACAGTCCATATCACCATGTAATGGCTCTAACCTGTGGAATAAAAGAGTGAGACACAGTATTAATCAGCAGTCCCAGATGTGTGTCCACTGTGGATGTCCAGATGTGTCCCCACTGTGGATGTCCACATGTGTCCACTGTGGATGTCCAGATGTGTCCCCACTGTGGATATCCAGATGTGTGTCCACTGTGGATGTCCAGATGTGTGTCCACTGTGGATGTCCAGATGTGTGTCCACTGTGGATGTCCAGATGTGTGTCCACTGTGGATGTCCAGATGTGTGTCCACTGCGGATGTCCCGATGTTCTTAAAGGGGGAAGAGGTGGTGAGGCTCAATCAACAATTCAAAAAAGTCAGGTCCATGAGCACTGTGTATCAACAAGAAGGAAAGCAGTTCATTACAAGAAAAAAAAACACTATAGAGACCAGAACATGCCACTTGGTATCAAATCTGTCAATGTGCCCTTGAGCAAGGCACTTAACCCTAATTACTCCAGGGTTGCTGTTGATAATGGCTGATCCCTGGCCGTGACCCCACTCTCCTACCTGTGTTTTAGGGGAGTGGGATATGCAAAAAACACATTTCCATTTCATACCACACACTTTTACAGGTCACACACTTGTACATATGTGAAACAGGACAAATATAAGCACCCCACCATTTGAAATTTTGAATTTGGAGTCAATTTTATATATTTCTTCCTTTTTTTTTTTTGCTCGCCTCTGTTATACAGTCAATTAAATTTGTATGGCCTTATGTAACATTAGAGCGTCATTGGCCCCTCCTGTAGCTCAGTTGGTAGAGCATGGCGCTTGCAACGCCAGGGTTGTGGGTTCGATTCCCACGGGGGGCCAGTATGAAAAATGTATGCACTCACTAACTGTAAGTCGCTCTGGATAAGAGCGTCTGCTAAATGTTATATGGTCACACAGCATTCTCTCTCTCTCTGTCTAGGCCTGGTGATGTCAGCTATAACGGTGCTCATCTTGGTGTTGTATTTTGTCATCGAGACGTTTGTAATAGAAGGTGAGATTTTTTTTTATATGGGCAACGAGCATGCAGGAAATGTTAATGTTGATGTACAGGTCGAGTCAATAATGTTGTTGTTATGTTAATATTGTTGTTGTTGTGCTAATAATGTTGTTGTGTATATATAAGAATAATATGAATATAATATTTAATATGTTGTTGTTTCCAGGTTGTGTGTGGCTAGCAGGGTGTACTCCTGTATATATATATTAATATTGATTAATATAATATTTAATATGTTGTTGTTTCCAGGTTGTGTGTGGCTAGCAGGGTGTACTCCTGTATATATATATTAATATTGATTAATATAATATTTAATATGTTGTTGTTTCCAGGTTGTGTGTGGCTAGCAGGGTGTACTCCTGTGTATATATATATTAATATTTATTAATATAATATTTAATATGTTGTTGTTTCCAGGTTGTGTGTGGCTAGCAGGGTGTACTCCTGTATATATATATATTAATATTTATTAATATAATATTTAATATGTTGTTGTTTCCAGGTTGTGTGTGGCTAGCAGGGTGTACTCCTGTATATATATATTAATATTTATTAATATAATATTTAATATGTTGTTGTTTCCAGGTTGTGTGTGGCTAGCAGGGTGTACTCCTGTATATATATATTAATATTTATTAATATAATATTTAATATGTTGTTGTTTCCAGGTTGTGTGTGGCTAGCAGGGTGTACTCCTGTATATATATATTAATATTTATTAATATAATATTTAATATGTTGTTGTTTCCAGGTTGTGTGTGGCTAGCAGAGTGTACTCCTGTATATATATATATATATATATATATATTAATATTGATTAATATAATATTTAATATGTTGTTGTTTCCAGGTTGTGTGTGGCTAGCAGAGTGTACTCCTGTATATATATATATATATTAATATTTATTAATATAATATTTAATATGTTGTTGTTTCCAGGTTGTGTGTGGCTAGCAGAGTGTACTCCTGTGTATATATATATATATATATATATATTAATATTGATTAATATAATATTTAATATGTTGTTGTTTCCAGGTTGTGTGTGGCTAGCAGAGTGTACTCCTGTATATATATATATATATTAATATTGATTAATATAATATTTAATATGTTGTTGTTTCCAGGTTGTGTGTGGCTAGCAGAGTGTACTCCTGTATATATATATTAATATTTATTAATATAATATTTAATATGTTGTTGTTTCCAGGTTGTGTGTGGCTAGCAGAGTGTACTCCTGTGTATATATATATTAATATTGATTAATATAATATTTAATATGTTGTTGTTTCCAGGTTGTGTGTGGCTAGCAGGGTGTACTCCTGTGTATATATATATTAATATTGATTAATATAATATTTAATATGTTGTTGTTTCCAGGTTGTGTGTGGCTAGCAGGGTGTACTCCTGTATATACACTACTGTTCAAAGGTTTGGGGGCACTTAGAAATTATCTTGTTTTCCATGAAAACATACATGAAATGAGTTATGAATAGGAAATATATCAAAATGCATAGGAAATGTAGTCATTGACAAGGTTAGAAATAATGATTTTTAATTGAAATAATAATTGTGTCCTTCAAACTTTGTTTTCATCAAAGAATCCTCCATTTGCAGCATTTACAGCCTTGCAGACCTTTGGCATTCTAGTTGTCAATTTGTTGAGGTAATCTGAAGAGATTTCACCCCATGCTTCCTGAAGCACCTCCCACAAGTTGGATTGGCTTGATGGGCACTTCTTACGTACCATACGGTCAAGCTGCTCCCACAACAGCTCAATAGGGTTGAGATCTGGTGACTGTGCTGGCCACTCCATTATAGACAGAATACCAGCTGACTGCTTCTTCCCTAAATAGTTATTGCATAGTTTGGAGCTGTGCTTTGGGTCATTGTCCTGTTGTAGGAGGATATTGGCTCCAATCAAGCACCGTCCACAGGGTATGGCATGGCGTTGCTAAATGGAGCCTTCCTTCTTCAAGATCCCTTTTACCCTGTACAAATCTCCCACTTTACCACCACCAAAGCACCCCCAGACCATCACATTGCCTCCACCATGCTTGACAGATGGAATCAAGCACTCCTCCAGCATCTTTTCATTTGCGTCTCACAAATGTTCTTCTTTGTGATCCGAACACCTCAAACTTCGATTCGTCTGTCCATAACACTTTTTTCCAATCTTCCTCTGTCCAGTGTTCTTTTGCCCATCTTAATCTTTTATTTTTATTGGCCAGTCTGAGATATGGCTTTTTTTTTTTACTCTGCCTAGAAGGTCAGCATCCCGGAGTCGCCTCTTCACTGTTAACGTTGAGACTGGTGTTTTGCGGGTACTATTTAATGAAGCTGCCAGTTGAGGACCAGTGAGGCGTCTGTTTCTCAAACTAGACACTAATGTATTTGTCCTCTTGCTCAGTTGTGCACTGGGGCCTCCCACTCCTCTTTCTTTTCTGGTTAGAGCCAGTTTGCGCTGTTCTGTGAAGGGAGTAGTACACAGCGTTGTACGAGATCTTCAGTTTCTTGGCAATTTCTCGCATGGAATAACCTTAATTTCTCAGAACAAGAATAGACTGACGAGTTTCAGAAGAAAGTTATTTGTTTCTGGCCATTTTGAGCCTGTAATCGAACCCACAATTGCTGATGCTCCAGATACTCAACTAGTCTCAAGAAGGCCAGTTTTATTGCTTCTTTAATCAGCACAACAGTTTTCAGCTGTGCTAACATAATTGCAAAAGGGTTTTCTAATACTGAGCTACTATAGTATGCAAAAAAGGAAATGATATTATTTTATACTAATACAATTGCTCAGAGAAATATATATATATATATATATATATTTATTTTTATTCAAAAAGGTAGGGGTCAAAATTATTGACACCCCTAAAGATTCTTACAAATAAAGTAGTCAAAAGTTTAATATTTGGTCCCATATTTCTAGCACGCAATGACTACATCAAGCTTGTGATTTTACAAACTTGTTGAATGCCTTTGAAGTTGTGTTTCAGACAGTCAGGTGGAAAGAGAAATATCCTCAAGTAGAAGCATTGTTACTTTAATTACATTTTACTCAAGTAGAAGACAACTACCGGTGTAACAAAATCTAATCAAATCAAATGTTATTTGTCACATACACGTGTTTAGCAGATGTTATTGCGGGTGTAGTAAAATGCTTGTGCTTCTAGCTCCGACAGTGCAGTAATATCTAACAAGTAATATCTAACAAGTTCACAACATATACCCAATAAACACAAATCTGGTAAGGAATGGAATTTAAGAATATATACATATATGGTCGAGCAATGACAGAGCGGCATGGACTAAGACACAGTAGAATATTAAATCAAATCAAATCAAATCAAATTTTATTGGTCACATGCGCCGAATACAACAGGTGCAGACATTACAGTGAAATGCTTACTTACAGCCCTTAACCAACAGTGCATTTATTTTAAACAAAAAAAAAGTAAGAATAAAACAACAACAAAAAAAGTGTTGAGAAAAAAAAGAGCAGAAGTAAAATAAAGTGACAGTAGGGAGGCTATATATACAGGGGGGTACCGTTGCAGAGTCAATGTGCGGGGGCACCGGCTAGTTGAGGTAGTTGAGGTAATATGTACATGTGGGTAGAGTTAAAGTGACTATGCATAAATACTTAACAGAGTAGCAGCAGCGTAAAAAGGATGGGGTGGGGGGGCAGTGCAAATAGTCCGGGTAGCCATGATTAGCTGTTCAGGAGTCTTATGGCTTGGGGGTAGAAGCTGTTGAGAAGTCTTTTGGACCTAGACTTGGCATTATTTGGCATTATTATTATAGAATAGAATGCAGTATATACATATGAGATGAGTAGTGCAAGATATGGAAACATTATTAAAGTGACTAGTGTTCCATTTCTTAAAGTGGCCAGTGATTTCAATAGGCAGCAGCAGCCTCTAATGTGCTAGTGATGGCTATTTAACAGTCTGATGGCCTTGAGATAGAAGCTGTTTTTCATTCTCTCGGTCCCAGCTTTGATGCACCTGTACTGACCTCGCCTTCTGGATGATAGTAGGGGTGAACAGGCAGTGGCTCGGGTGGTTGATGTCTTTGATGATCTTTTTGGCCTTCCTGTGACATCGAGTGCTGTAGGTGTCTTGAAGGGTCCTCTGTAGCTCAGCTGGTAGAGCACGGCGCTTGTAACGCCAAGGTAGTGGGTTCGATCCCCGGGACCACCCATACACAAAAATGTATGCACGCATGACTGTAAGTCGCTTTGGATAAAAGCGTCTGCTAAATGGCATATTATTATTATTATTATAAGGGCGGGTAGTTTGCCCCCGGTAATGAGTTCGGCAGACCGCACCACCCTCTGGAGAGCCCTGCGGTTGCGGGCGGTGCAGTTGCCGTACCAGGCGGTGATACAGCCCGACAGGATGCTCTCAATTGTGCATCTGCAAAAGTTTGTGAGGGTTTTAGGGGCCAAGCCAAATTTATTCAGCCTCCTGAGGTTGAAGAGGCTCTGTTGCGCCTTCTTCACCACACTGTCTGCGTGAGTGGACCATTTCTGTCAGTGATGTGTCCGCCAAGGAACTTGAAGCTTTCCACCTTCTCCACTGCGGTCCCGTCGATGTGGATATGGGGGTGCACCCTCTGCTGTTTTCTGAAGTCCACGATCATCTCCTTTGTTTTCTTGACGTTGAGTGAGAGGTTATTTCCCTGGCACCACACTCCCAAAGACTCAAGTAAAAGTAAAAAGCTGCTCATTTAAAAAGTACTCAGAGTAAAAGTAATTGAGTTACTTTAAAACATTGACCTTATTTATAGCTAAAGGTTAGGGGGAAATAATTAAGAAAAAATACATTTTATTAATTTACTCCAGTTAGGGGAGGGGGTGGTAGGGTTAGGGGAAAATAATAAAGAAGGAAAATATATTTTTATATGATATATGTTTAAAATAATATATATATATATTTACAAAAATATATATATACACTACCGGTCAAAAGTTTTAGAACACCTACTCATTCAAGGGTTTTTCTTTATTTTTACTATTTTCTACATATTAGAATAATAGTGAAGACATCAAAACTATGAAATAACACATATGGAATCATGTAGTAACCAAAAAAGTGTTACACAAATCAAAATATATTTCCTATTTGAGATTCTTCAAATAGCCACCCTTTGCCTTGATGAAAGCTTTGCACACTCTTATACACACTCTCACAGTTATATGACTTACTGAGACTCTGGCTTTTAGATTAACATTATTGTAATTTACACAAACTACAGTACATTCAGTGCATTCGGAAAGTATTCAGACCCCTTGACTTTCCAACATTTTGTTACGTTACAGCCTTATTCTATCATGGATTAAATACAAAACAAATCCTCAGCAATCTACACACAATACCCCATAAAAAAAAAAAGGTTTTTAGAAATTTTGGCAGATATATTAAACATAAAAAACAGAAATACCTTATTTACATAAGTATTCAAACCCTTTGCTATGAGACTGGAAATTGAGCTCAGGTTCATCCTGTTTCCATTGATCATCCTTGAGATGTTTCTACAACTTGATTTGAGTCCACCTGTGGATAATTCAATTGATTGGACATGATTTGGAAAGGCACACACCTGTCTATATAAGGTCCCACAGTTGACAGTGCATGTCAGAGCAAAAACCAAGCCATGAGGTTGAAGGAATTGTCCATAGAGCTCAGAGACAGGATTGTGTTGAGGCACAGCTCTGGGGAAGGGTACCAAAACATTTCTGCAGCACTGAAGGTCCCCAAGAACACAGCGGCCTCCATCATTCTTAAATGGAAGAATTTGGAACCACCAAGACTCTTCCTAGAGCTGGCCGCCCGGCCAAACTGAGCAATCGGTGGAGAAGGGCCTTGGTCAGGGAGGTGACCAAGAACCCGATGGTCACTCTGACAGAGCTGTAGTTCCTCTGTGGAGATGGGAGAACCTTCCAGAAGGACAGAAATCTCTGCAGCACTCCACCAATAAGGCCTTTATGGTAGAGTGGCCAGATGGAAGCCACTCCTCAGTAAAAGGCACATGACAGCCTGCTTGGAGTTTGCCAAAAGGCATCTAAAGACTCTCAGATCATGAGAAACGAGATTCTCTGGTCTGATGAAACCAAGATTGAACTTTTTGGTCTGAATGCCAAGCCTCACGTCTGGAGGAAACCTGGCACCATCAATACGGTGAAGCATGGTGGTGGCAGCATCATGCTGTGAGGATTTTTTTCAGCGGCAGGGACTTGGAGACTAGTCCAGACCATCACTGGAGACCTTCTACCATTCCTCACTTCCCTCATCAACTCATCCCTGACCACTGACTGCATCCCCTCTGACTTCAAAATGTCCAGAGTCGCTCCCCTCCTCAAGAAACCAACACTCGCTCCCTCAGATGTCAAAAACGACAGACCGGTATCCTTCTTTTCAAAACACTTGAGCGTCTCTGACACCATCAGATCCTCCTCTCCACCGTCTCAGGTCTGGGCGTCTCAGGTCTGGGCGTCTCAGGTCTGGGCGTCTCAGGTCTGGGCGTCTCAGGTCTGGGCGTCTCAGACTCTGCACACTCTTGGAATATGGGATTATAATGATGACAGAACTATGTGAGTTTGTCATTTGAATTTCGTTGTCACACATTGAGATTCGTGGTTGCAACTACGATTCGTAAATGTGTAATTTAATTTTGCAAGCTTGTAACTTGACATTTGAATACATTCAATACGATTTGCAAGCATAATCTATTTTCAGAATTATTTTAAGTCCATTTACAAGTATGAATATTTAGCTGTGAATCAAAAATACACTTGCAGATATTGAATCTGCATGCACTCTGAGTTCTGTCACTGTTGTCACGTTACCAAGAGATTCGTAAACTTGTAGAAAGTTTTGTTCAAAATTTATATTTGAGCAGCTCTGGGGGCAGGACCTTTTACTCCTGACCAATCAGTTCCCTCTGCCAAAACCACAGATGTCTAACCATTGGCTGGATTGTTCCATCAATCAAATCTCAGGAAGTAGCTACCCACATGAGCAATAGAGGATGAGGTAAATAAAACCAAAACAATCTACTTGAAGGTAATCGTCTCGTTTATCCGTGTACATAGATTTATTTGTGAAAAGGCATGATAGTAGTTTGCTTATCATGTGAAATATAAATGTACATTTCAGACAAACTCCAGACCAGCCAATGCATTGACAGATGCTATTACGTTAGCTAGCTGGCCTCTGAAATTCATCCTAGCTTTACTATCAACTGGCTAGCTTTATCAGACCACTTTAGATGCCAGGGGAAAATGAATATATTTACTAGTTAACCATCTGATTGATAAAGCTGATATACAGTAAATGTCGTTAGCTAGCTAGATTGCTAGCTAAATTGAAACTGCTGGGGGAAAGCTAGCTAGCTAACTCCCACCATCATCACTGCATTGTAGCTAATGTCAGCTAGGTTTCTAGAAAATAAAAACTATATATTTGCTCTCTATATTTTAAAGACTTGTTGCTGACGTTTGAACACTTGTCAAACTACTTAATTCCACTGCCTGTTTATTGATTAATTGGTGACTGAAAAGTTTGGCAAGAAAAATTGCCCTCTCAATTTCACAGCAAATAGACTAGCTAGCTAAAAGTAAATGGAGACAATTTGATCAATTTATGAATACGTAAAATTGTTTACAAAATTATGGCACATTAAAGGTAGTTGTGGTTCTCAGCAACTTGAACCAGCACTGAAATGTGAGCAGTGAGATTCATTTCTTCCCCCTCTCTGCTCTTTTACTCAGGTTGAAGCACATCCTTAACACCTAGACAGATGTAAAGAACTTGGGAACCTCCCAGCCACCAGGTTAAAAAAGAAACTTTGGAGTTTATTCACAACGTTAGATAGAAATATGAAATTTGTGCGTCTAACTTTCTCATTCATCATTATTCACGAATCATGATAGGATCCCCATTAATTTACCATTCACTTCCATTGGGCACAAAATAATCTGAAACACAACCAAAACGAACAGAAAATGCATCCAACACATTTTGTAGAGTCACAAGCTATGAATATGGGACCAAATACTTAACTTTCTACTACTTTAATACAGATAAGTTAATTATTCCAATACTTGTGGTCCACTAAAATGGGGGGGACAATGTACAAAAAGTGCTGTAATTTATAAACGGTTCACCCATCTTCATTTTAACCTCATAGATAGTAATTGTATCATTTCAAATACAAAGTGCTGGAGTACAGAGCCAAAACAACAAAAAATGCTACCTGCGATTTCTCCAGAGCCTTCTGACCAAGTACCTGTGATCAATCCAGAGCATACTTGACCCACTCCCAGACTTTTATAAAAACTAACATGTCCATCCCCCTACCCCCAGGTGAGTCTGCTGGGCTATGGATCACTAGAGCAGCACATCAAAAAACCTGCCACCCTGTTGTCAGCTATTAGCAGAAAGTTTC
Source organism: Coregonus lavaretus (assembly GCF_964263955.1). Lineage (NCBI taxonomy): Eukaryota > Metazoa > Chordata > Actinopteri > Salmoniformes > Salmonidae > Coregonus > Coregonus lavaretus. The sequence continues at coordinate 615,808 of NC_140009.1, read as the reverse complement.
CTGAGGAAGGATGTAACTATCAACACTTTAAATGGTCACATTTGGGGGATGACCACCAAATGCAATAAAGTTTTGTATAAACTACTCATGTTCATTTTTTAATAGGTTACAAAACAATTACTTTTTCATAGCCTGTTGGTCTTTTCATTTTTACTAACTACTATGATGACTTAAACATCTGACCACAGGCAGACGTTTTCCATCCAAGGTCAATACATTTTTATTAATGTACAGTACCAGACAAAAGTTTGGACACACCTACTCATTCAAGGGTTTTTCTTTATTTATACTATTCTTAACATTGTAGAATAATAGTGAAGACATCACAACTATGAAATAACACATATGGAATCATGTAGTAACCAAAAAAGGGTTAAGCAAATCAAAATATATTTTATATTTGAGATTCTTCAAAGTAGCCACCCTTTGCCTTGATGACAGCTTTGCACACTCTTGGCATTCTCTCAACCAGCTTCACCTGGAATGCTTTTCCAACAGTCTTGAAGGAGTTCCCACATATGCTGAGCACTTGTTGGCTGCTTTTCCTTCACTCTGCGGTCAGACTCATCCCAAACCATCTCAATTTGGTTGAGGTCGGGTGATTGTGGAGGCCAGGTCATCTGATGCAGCACTCAATCACTCTCCTTATTGGTAAAATAGCCCTTACACAGCCTGGAGGTGTGTTGGGTCATTGTCCTGTTGAAAAACAAATAATAGTCCCACTAAGCCCAAACCAAGATCGAACTATTTGGCCTGAATGCCAAGCATCACGTCGGGTGGAAACATGGCACCATCCCTACAGTGAAGCATGGTGGTGGCAGCATCATGCTTTGGGGATGTTTTTCAGCGGCAGGGACTGGGAGACTAGTCAGGATCGAGGCAAAGATTAACGGAGCAAAGTACAGAGAGATCCTTGATGAAAACCTGCTCCAGAGTGCTCAGGACCTCAGACTGGGGCAAAGGTTCACCTTCCAACAGGACAACAACCCTAAGCACACAGCCAAGACAACGCAGGAGTGGCTTCGGGACAAGTCTTTGAATGTCCTTGAGTGGCCCAGCCAGAGGCGGGACTTGAATCCGATCGAACATCTCTGGAGAGACCTGAAAATAGCTGTGCAGCGACGCTCCCCATCCAACCTGACAGAGCTTGAGAGGATCTGCAGAGAAGAATGGGAGAAACTCCCTAAATACAGGTGTACCAAGCTTGTAGCGTCATACCCAAGAAGACCCGAGGCTGTAATCGCTGCCAAAGGTGCTTCAACAAAGTACTGAGTAAAGGGTCTGAATACTTATGTAAATGTGATATTTGCTTTTGCTTTGTCATTATGGGGTATTGTGTGTAGATTGATGAGGGGGGAAAAAACAATTTAATCCATTTTAGAATAAGGCTGTAAGATAGAAATGTGGAAAAATTCAAGGGTAAGTGTGCACACATTGCCTTTTGGAATGAGATTTATTCATGCTTCTGACCCTATACTACATTACCAGTCAAAAGGTTGGACACACCTACTGATTCAAGGGTTTCTCTTTATTTTTACCATTTTTTACATTGTAGAATAAAAATGAAGACATCAAAAACATGAAATAATACATGGAATCATGTAGTAACCCCCCAAAAAGTGTTAAACAAATCTGAATATATTTTATATTTGAGATTCTTCAAATAGCCACCCTTTGCCTTGATGACAGCTTTGCACACTCCTGGCATTCTCTCAACCAGCTTCAAGAGGTAGTCACCTGGAATGGATTTCAATTAACAGGTGTGCCTTCTTAAAAGTTAATTTGTGGAATTTCTTTCCTTCTTAATGCGTTTGAGCCAATCAGTTGTGTTGTGACAAAGTACATTTACAATTACGTCATTTAGCAGACGCTCTTATCCAGAGCGACTTACAAATAGGTGCATTCACCTTATAGCCAGTGGGAACACCACTTTACAATGTTTTTTTTTTTTTTTTTGGGTTGGGGTAAGGGGGGGGTAGAAGGATTACTTTATCCTATCCCAGGTATTCCTTAAAGAGGTGGGGTTTCAAATGTCTCCGGAAGGTGGTGAGTGACTCCGCTGTCCTGGCGTCGTGAGGGAGCTTGTTCCACCATTGGGGTGCCAGAGCAGCGAACAGTTTTGACTGGGCTGAGCGGGAACTATGCTTCCGCAGAGGTAGGGGAGCCAGCAGGCCAGAGGTGGATGAACGCAATGCCCTCGTTTGGGTGTAGGGACTGATCAGAGCCTGAAGGTACGGAGGTGCCGTTCCCCTCACAGCTCCGTAGGCAAGCACCATGGTCTTGTAGCAGATGCGAGCTTCAACTGGAAGCCAGTGGAGTGTACGGAGGAGCGGGGTGACGTGAGAGAACTTGGGAAGGTTGAACACCAGACGGGCTGCAGAATTCTGGATGAGTTGTAGGGGTTTAATGGCACAGGCAGGGAGCCCAGCCAACAGCGAGTTGCAGTAATCCAGACGGGAGATGACAAATGCCTGGATTAGGACCTGTGCCGCTTCCTGTGTAAGGCAGGGTCGTACTCTCCGAATGTTGTAGAGCATGAACCTACAGGATCGGGTCACCGCCTTGATGTTAGCGGAGAACGACAGGGTGTTGTCCAGGGTCACGCCAAGGCTCTTCGCACTCTGGGAGGAGGACACAACGGAGTTGTCAACCGTGATGGCGAGATCATGGAACGGGCAGTCCTTCCCCGGGAGGAAGAGCAGCTCCGTCTTGCCGAGGTTCAGCTTGAGGTGGTGATCCGTCATCCATACTGATATGTCTGCCAGACATGCAGAGATGCGATTCACCACCTGGTTATCAGAAGGGGGAAAGGAGAAGATTAGTTGTGTGTCGTCAGCGTAGCAATGATAGGAGAGGCCATGTGAGGATATGACAGACACAAGTGACTTGGTGTATAGGGAGAATAGGAGAGGGCCTAGAACTGAGCCCTGGGGGACACCAGTGGTGAGAGCACGTGGTGCGGAGACAGCTTCTCGCCACGCCACTTGGTAGAAGCGACCGGTCAGGTAGGACGCAATCCAAGAGTGAGCCGCGCCGGAGATGCCCAGCTCGGAGAGGGTGGAGAGGAGGATCTGATGGTTCACAGTATCAAAGGCAGCAGACAGGTCTAGAAGGACAAGAGCAGAGGAGAGAGAGTTAGCTTTAGCAGTGCGGAGAGCCTCCGTGACACAGAGAAGAGCAGTCTCAGTTGAATGACCAGTCTTGAAACCTGACTGGTTTGGATCAAGAAGGTAATTCTGAGAGAGATAGCAAGAGAGTTGGCTAAAGACGGCACGCTCAATAGTTTTGGAGAGAAAAGAAAGAAGGGATACTGGTCTGTAGTTGTTGACATCAGAGGGATCGAGTGTTGGTTTTTTGAGAAGGGGTGCAACTCTCGCTCGCTCTCTTGAAGACGGAAGGGACATAGCCAGCGGTCAAGGATGAGTTGATCAGCGAGGTGAGGTAAGGGAGAAGGTCACCGGAGATGGTCTGGAGAAGAGAGGAGGGGATAGGGTCAAGCGGGCAGGTTGTTGGGCGGCCTGCCGTCACAAGTCGCAAGATTTTATCTGGAGAGAGAGGGGAGAAAGAAGTCAAAGCATAGGGTAGGGCAGTGTGAGCAGGACCAGCAGTGTCATTTGACTTAACAAACGAGGATCGGATGTCGTCAACCTTCTTTTCAAAATGGTTGATGAAGTCATCCACAGAGAGGGAGGGGAGGAGGATTCAGCAGGGAGGAGAAAGGGGGGATATACAGAAGATAGCCCTATTTGGTAAAAGACCAAGTCCATATTATGGCAAGAACAGCTCAAATAAGCAAAGAGAAACGACAGTCCATTACTTTAAGACATGAAGGTCAGTCAATATGGAACATTTCAAGAACTTTGTAAATACTTAAAACAACCACATAATTAGCTATGGAGCATGTTCTGATAGGCCAGTGAGGGGCCAAGCCTCGACACACCCACAACTTGTTTATTCATCAAAACACATCTCTTTCGCGCCACCCCCAACTACTGCGGCCATAATTCCGGTGGTGAAAATAGAAGAACGTTTTTTGAGACACAAGCTTGATGTAGTATATCAAACCAAATACTACACTGTGACTACTTTATTTATAAGAATCTTTAGGGGTGTCATTAATTTTGACCCCTACCTTTTTGAGAAAAAATACTATTACTTAAACAAAATCACTTTCTCTGAACAATTGTATTAGTATAAAATAAGATCACCTTTTTTTGCATAAAATTTAGCTCAGTATTTTAAAGATGTATTTTATACAGTCATTATTGCCCGTCTTAATCAAGCGTGTCAATCATTCAATAAATATAATATTTAATATGTTGTTGTTTCCAGGTTGTGTGTGGCTAGCAGGGTGTACTCCTGTATATATATATATTACAATTTATTAATATAATATTTAATATGTTGTTGTTTCCAGGTTGTGTGTGGCTAGCAGGGTGTACTCCTGTATATATATATTAATATTGATTAATATAATATTTAATATGTTGTTGTTTCCAGGTTGTGTGTGGCTAGCAGGGTGTACTCCTGTGTATATATATATATTAATATTTATTAATATAATATTTAATATGTTGTTGTTTCCAGGTTGTGTATGGCTAGCAGGGTGTACTCCTGTATATATATATTAATATTTATTAATATAATATTTAATATGTTGTTGTTTCCAGGTTGTGTGTGGCTAGCAGGGTGTACTCCTGTATATATATATTAATATTTATTAATATAATATTTAATATGTTGTTGTTTCCAGGTTGTGTGTGGCTAGCAGAGTGTACTCCTGTATATAATAATATTCATATAGAATAATATATGTATATGTTGCTGTTTCCAGGTCATGTGTGGCTATATACTGTATACAGTGAGGGGAAATAGGAATTTGATCCCCTTCTGATTTTGTACGTTTGCCCACTGACAAAGACATGATCAGTCTATAATTTTAATGGTAGGTTTATTTGAACAGTGAGAGACAGAATAACAACAAAAAAATCCAGAAAAACACATGTAAAAAATGTTATAAATTAATTTGCATTTTAATGAGGGAAATATGTATTTGACCCCTCTGCAAAACATGACGTACTTGGTGGCAAAACCCTTGTTGGCAGTCACAGAGGTCAGACGTTTCTTGTAGTTGGCCACCAGGTTTGCACACATCTCAGGAGGGATTTTGTCCCACTCCTCTTTGCAGATCTTCTCCAAGTCATTAAGGTTTCGAGGCTGACGTTTGGCAACTCAAACCTTCAGCTCCCTCCACAGATTTTCTATGCGATTAAGGTCTGGAGACTGGCTAGGCCACTCCAGGACCTTAATGTGCCTCTTCTTGAGCCACTCCTTTGTTGCCTTGGCCGTGTGTTTTGGGTCATTGTCATGCTGGAATACCCATCCACGACCCATTTTCAATGCCCTGGCTGAGGGAAGGAGGTTCTCACCCAAGATTTGACGGTACATAGCCCCGTCCATCGTCCCTTTGATGCAGTGAAGTTGTCCTGTCCCCTTAGCAGAAAAACACTTCCAAAGCATAATGTTTCCACCTCCATGTTTGACAGTGGGGATGGTGTTCTTGGGGTCATAGGCAGCATTCCTCTTCCTCCATTCACGGCGAGTTGAGTGGAGCAGTGGTCTAAGGCACTGCATCGCAGTGCTAGCTGTGCCACTAGAGATCCTGGTTCGAATCCAGGCTCTGTCGTAGCTGGCCGTGACCGGGAGACCCATGGGGCGGCGCGCAATTGGCCCAGCGTCGTCCAGGGTAGGGGAGGGAATGGCCGGCAGGGATGTAGCTCAGTTGATAGAGCATGGCGTTTGCAACGCCAGGGTTGTGGGTTCGATTCCCACAGGGGGTATGAAAAATATAATAATAATGTAAGTCGCTCTGGATAAGAGCGTCTGCTAAATGACGTAAATGTAAATGCCAAAGAGCTCAATTTTGGTCTCATCTGACCACAACACTTTCACCCAGTTCCCCTCTGAATCATTCAGATGTTCATTGGCAAACTTCAGACGGCCCTGTATATGTGCTTTCTTGAGCAGGGGGACCTTGCGGGCGCTGCAGGATTTCAGTCCTTCACGGCGTAGTGTGTTACCAATTGTTTTCTTGGTGACTATGGTCCCAGCTGTCTTGAGATCATTGACAAGATCCTCCGTGTAGTTCTGAGCTGATTCCTCACCATTCTCATGATCATTGCAACTCCACGAGGTGAGATCTTGCATGGAGCCCCAGGCCGAGGGAGATTGACAGTTATTTTGTGTTTCTTCGCACCAACTGTTATCACCTTCTCACCAAGCTGCTTGGCGATGGTCTTGTAGCCCATTTCAGCCTTGTGTAGGTCTACAATCTTGTCCCTGACATCCTTGGAGAGCTCTTTGGTCTTGGCCATGGTGGAGAGTTTGGAATCTGATTGCTTCTGTGGACAGGTGTCTTTTATACAGGTAACCAGCTGAGATTAGGAGCACTCCCTTTAAGAGTGTGCTCCTAATCTCAGCTCGTTACCTGTATAAAAGAGACCTGGGAGCCAGAAATCTTTCTGATTGAGAGGGGGTCAAATACTTATTTCCCTCATTAAAATGCAAATCAATTTATAACATTTTTGACATGCGTTTTTCTGGATTTTTTTGTTGTTATTCTGAAACTCACTGTTCAAATAAACCTACCATTTAAATTATAGACTGATCATTTCTTTGTCAGTGGGCAAACGTACAAAATCAGCAGGGGATCAAATACTTTTTAAAATGTTGTTGTTTCCAGGTCGTGTGGCTAGCATAGTGTACTCCTGTATACAGTGCATTCAGAAAGTGTTCAGACCCCTTGACTTTTTCTACATTTTGTTATGTTACAGTCTTATTCTAAAATTGATTAAATAGTTTTTTCCGCCTCATCAATCTACACACAATACCCCATAATGTGGCACCTTATATAGACAGGTGTGTGCCTTTCCAAATCATGTCCAATCAATGTAATATTTTATCCATTTTAAGAATAAGGCTGGAATGTAACAAAATGTGGAAAAGGTCAAGGGGTCTGAATAATTTCCGAATGCACTGTACATAGTAATAATAATATAATATTTAATAAGTTGTTGTTTCCAGGTCGTGTGTGGCTAGCAGAGTGTACTCCGGTCTATGTCCAGTACTTCGTCAAATTCTTCATCATCGGAGTGACTGTGTTGGTTGTGGCTGTACCCGAAGGCCTGCCTCTCGCTGTCACCATCTCCCTGGCCTACTCTGTCAAGGTAGGTGAGGAAGTACCCGAAGGCCTGCCTCTCGTTGTCACCATCTCCCTGGCCTACTCTGTCGAGTGGCGCAGTGGTCTAAGGCACTGCATCGCAGTGCTAACTGTGCCACTAGAGATCCTGGTTCGAATCCAGGCTCTGTCGCAGCCGGCCGCGACCGGGAGACTCATGGGCGGCGCACAATTGGCCCAGCGTCGTCCAGGGTAGGGGAGGGAATGGCCGGCAGGGATGTATCTCAGTTGATAGAGCATGGCGTTTGCAACGCCAGGGTTGTGGGTTCGATTCCCACGGGGGGCCAGTATAAAAAAATAATAATATGTATTCACTAACTGTAAGTCGCTCTGGATAAGAGCGTCTGCTAAATGACTAAAATGTAAATGAAGTACCCGAAGGCCTGCCTCTCGCTGTCACAATCTCCCTGGCCTACTCTGTCAAGGTAGGTGAGGAAGTACCCGAAGGCCTGCCTCTCGCTGTCACCATCTCCCTGGCCTACTCTGTCAAGGTAGGTGAGGAAGTACCCGAAGGCCTGCCTCTCGCTGTCACCATCTCCCTGGCCTACTCTGTCAAGGTAGGTGAGGAAGTACCCGAAGGCCTGCCTCTCGCTGTCACCATCTCCCTGGCCCACTCTGTCAAGGTAGGTGAGGAAGTACCCGAAGGCCTGCCTCTCGCTGTCACCATCTCCCTGGCCTACTCTGTCAAGGTATGTGAGGATGAGTACGGGTCAAAGTGTACTTGTTTGTTAGAGATCTGAGAGGTATAACAGTAGCAGGTAGCAATATGTTGAAACTTCCACATGGCCAATCACTAACACTATCACTAACACCTGTCAAATCAGATCTTCACGGTTGTGTAGGGCGTAGGGGTCAATTTGGGATTGGGCCATCCCACATTGGAACATACTTCAGTTTACTATAGTACGATATATACTGTAGAATCCTATACTTCACACTGTAGTCGTGTAGTGCTTACAATGCCTTTCAGAAAGCATTCATACTCCTTACTTCTTCCACATTTTGTTGTGAATTAAAAATTTACTAAATGGATTCTTTTTTTCTCTCACCCATCTACACACAATAATGACAAAGGGAAAACATATTTTTACACCTTTTTGCAAATATATTGAAAATGAAATACAGAAATATCTCATTTACGTAAGTATTCACACATCACACTTTGTATTCAGAACAAAATGTTAATTGCTTTGCCACATTTTTTTGCAGAATTACTTTAGTGCCTTGTTGCAAACAGGATGCATGTTTTAGAATATTTTTATTCTGTACAGGCTTCCTTCTTTTCACTCTGTCATTTATGTTAGTATTGTGGAGTAACTATAATGTTGTTGATCCATCCTCAGTTTTCTCCTATCACAGCCATTAAACTCTCTTTTAAAGTCACCATTGGCCTCATGGTGAAATCCCTGAGCGGTTTCCTTCCTCCCCGGAACTGAGTTAGGAAGGACGCCTGTATCTGTGTAGTGACTGGGTGTATTGATACACCATCCAAAGTGTAATTAATAACTTCACCATGCTCAAAGGGATATTCAATATCTGATTTTTATTTTTACCCATCTACCAATATGTGCCCTTCTTTGCGAGGCATTGGAAAACCTCCCTGGTCTTTGTGGTTGAATCTGTGTTTGAAATTCACTGCTCAACTGAGGGACCTTACAGATAATTGTATATGTGGGGTACAGAGATGAGGTAGTCATTCAGAAATCATGTTAAACTATTATTGCACACAGAGTGAGTCCATGCAACTTATGTGACTTGTTAAGCACATTTTTACATTTACATTTACATTTTAGTCATTTTACACCTGAACTTATTTAGGATTGAAATCACAAAAGGGTTGAATACTTATTGACTCCAGACATTTCAGCATTTTATTAATTAGTAAAAATGTTGAAAAACATAATTCCACTTTAACATTATGGGGTATTGTGTGTAGGCCAGTGACAAAAAACAAACAATTTAATCCATTTTAAATTCAGGCTGTAACCCAACAAAATGTGGAAGTTTTGGGGTGTGAATACTTTCTGAAGGCAATGTACTATATAATGTTGTAGTATATTGTAGAATACTACACATTAGTATCCCTCGATCACATAGTGCTTACTTTAGAATGTTTTGATCGATTCGGCTGCTGGCTAGCTTATCTGCTAGCTTATCTGCTAGCTTTGTCGATGTTGTTTTGATTTGACCGTGCGGTCTTTGGGGAGCTCATGGATTTCCTCTAAGGTTCCCCTCGATCATGTAGTGCTTAATATAGAATTTTGTAGTGTACTGTAGAATACTCTACTCCACACCGTAGTATACTTTGATTGATTGATTTTATTTGAGTATTTAAAAACACAATACAACCATAAATGTGAAAACAATTAATTTAGACATTTGTCGAGAATAACACAAAAAAGTTTTAAAGATGTACTATGCAGACGTTGCTCCGCCATTTCCTGGTTGCCAAAAATCTAATAGTTCGCCCAATTTCAGTTTGTGACAAAACAAGCAAGTACAGCGTAGAGAATGTACCGTCTAAACCGCTGCGAAATATATTTTCCATATCCAAAAATATTGTATTTTAATCTGTTTGACGCCGGTTGTACAAAACCGAAAGTAAAAGATGCAAAAACTAAACTTAACGACGGGAAGCATAGAAATAGCACACATAGAACAGATCTACTGCTTCTTAGACTGGCTTTCAATGAGGATGACAGATCTATGTGAATTTGGTCGGAACACCCAAAAAGTTATTGCAGCGTTTAATTTATTTCCATTATGGTCCTAGTTCAAACATGTTGAACATTTACAGCACATGAAAAGATACTATGGCCTAAATACTGTAGTATTACTATATTTACATTCAGAAAGTATTCTCTACGGACAATTCCTTCGACCTCATGGCTTGGTTTTTGCTCTGACATGCCCTGTCAACTGTGGGACCTTATATAGACAGGTGTGTGCCTTCCCAAATCATGTCCAATCAATTGAATTTACCACAGGTGGACTCCAATCAAGTTGTAGAAACATCTCAAGGATGATCAATGGAAACAGGATGCACCTGAGCTCAATGTATTTATTTATATATACAGCTCTGGAAAAAATTCAGAGACCACTGCAAAATTATCAGTTTCTCTGGTTTTACTATTTATAGGTACAGTGAGGGAAAAAAGTATTTGATCCCCTGCTGATTTTGTACGTTTGCCCACTGACAAAGAAATGATCAGTCTATAATTTTAATGGTAGGTTTATTTGAACAGTGAGAGACAGAATAACAACAAAAAAATCCAGAAAAACGCATGTCAAAAATGATATAAATTGATTTGCATTTTAATGAGGGAAATAAGTATTTGACCCCCCTCTCAATCAGAAAGATTTCTGGCTCCCAGGTGTCTTTTATACAGGTAACGAGCTGAGTTTGGAGCACACTCTTAAAGGGAGTGCTCCTAATCTCAGTTTGTTACCTGTATAAAAGACACATGTACACAGAAGCAATCAATCAATCAGATTCCAAACTCTCCACCATGGCCAAGACCAAAGAGCTCTCCAAGGATGTCAGGGACAAGATTGTAGACCTACACAAGGCTGGAATGGGCTACAAGACCATCGCCAAGCAGCTTGGTGAGAAGGTGACAACAGTTGGTGCGATTATTCGCAAATGGAAGACAAAAGAACTGTCAATCTCCCTCGGCCTGGGGCTCCATGCAAGAACTCACCTCGTGGAGTTGCAATGATCATGAGAACGGTGAGGAATCAGCCCAGAACTACACAGGAGGATCTTGTCAATGATCTCAAGGCAGCTGGGACCATAGTCACCAAGAAAACAATTGGTAACACACTACGCCGTGAAGGACTGAAATCCTACAGCGCCCGCAAGGTCCCCCTGCTCAAGAAAGCACATATACAGGGCCGTCTGAAGTTTGCCAATGAACATCTGAATAATTCAGACGAGAACTGGGTGAAAGTGTTGTGGTCAGATGAGACCAAAATCGAGCTCTTTGGCATCAACTCAACTCACCGTGTTTGGAGGAGGAGGAATGCTGCCTATGACCCCAAGAACACCATCCCCACCGTCAAAGATGGAGGTGGAAACATTATGCTTTGGGGGTGTTTTTCTGCTAAGGGGACAGGACAACTTCACCGCATCAAAGGGACGATGGACGACGCCATGTACCGTCAAATCTTGGGTGAGAACCTCCTTCCCTCAGCCAGGGCATTGAAAATGGGTCGTGGATGGATATTCCAGCATGACAATGACCCGAAACACATGGCCAAGGCAACAAAGGAGTGGCTCAAGAAGAAGCACATTAAGGTCCTGGAGTGGCCTAGCCAGTCTCCAGACCTTAATCCCATAGAAAATCTGTGGAGGGAGCTGAAGGTTCGAGTTGCCAAACGTCAGCCTCGAAACCTTAATGACTTGGAGAAGATCTGCAAAGAGGAGTGGAACAAAATCCCTCCTGAGATATGTGCAAACCTGGTGGCCAACTACAAGAAATGTCTGACCTCTGTGACTGCCAACAAGGGTTTTGCCACCAAGTACTAAGTCATGTTTTGCAGAGGGGTCAAATACTTATTTCCCTCATTAAAATGCAAATCAATTTATAAAATTTTTGACATGCGTTTTTCTGGATTTTTTTTTTGTTATTCTGTCTCTCACTGTTCAAATAAACCTACCATTAAAATTATAGACTGATCATGTCTTTGACAGTGGGCAAACGTACAAAATCAACAGGGGATCGGCGCATGGGGCGGCGCACAATTGGCCCAGCGTCGTCCAAGGTAGGGGAGGGTTTGGCCGGCAGGGATGGCGTTTGCAATGCCAGGGTTGTGGGTTCGATTCCCATGGGGGGCCAGTATGAAAAAAAGTATGTATGCACTCACTAACTGTAAGTCGCTCTGGATAAGAGCGTCTGCTAAATGACTAAAATGTAAAATGTAAATGTAAATGGGATCAAATACTTTTTTCCCTCACTGTATGTGTTTGGGTAAAAATAACATGTTTGTTTTATTCTATAAACTACTGACAACATTTCTCCCAAATTCCAAATACAAATATTGTCATTTAGAGCATTTATTTGCAGAAAATGACAACTGGTCAAAATAACAAAAAAGATGCAGTGTTGTCAGACCTCGAATAATGCAAAGAAAATAAGTTCATGTTCATTTTTAAACAACACAATGGTAATGTTTTAACTTAGGAAGAGTTCAGAAATCAATATTTGGTGGAATAACCCTGATTTTCAATCACAGCTTTCATGCGTCTTGGCAGGCTCTCCACCAGTCTTTCACATTGATGTTGGGTGACTTTATGCCACTCCTGGCACAGAAATTCAAGCAGCTCGACTTTGTTTGATGGCTTGTGACCATCCATCTTCCTTTTGATCACATTCCAGAAGTTTTCAATGGGGTTCAGGTCTGGAGATTGGGCTGGCCATGACAGGGTCTTGATCTGGTGGTCCTCCATACACACCTTGATTGACCTGGCTGTGTGGCATGGCGCATTGTCCTGCTGGAAAAACCAATCCTCAGAGTTGGAGAACAATGTCAGAGCAAAAGGAAGCAAGTTTTCTTCCAGGACAACCTTGTACGTGGCTTGATTCATGCGTCCTTCACAAAGACAAATCTGCCCGATTCCAGCCTTGCCGAAGCACCCCCAGATCATCACCGATCCTCCACCAAATTTCACAGTGGGTGCGAGAGACTGTGGCTTGTAGGCCTCTCCAGGTCTCCGTCTAACCATTAGACGACCAGGTGTTGGCAAAGCTGAAAATTGGACTCATCAGAGAAGATGACCTTACTCCAGTCCTCTACAGTCCAATCCTTATGGCCTTTTGCAGCCCTGCCCCTAGGAGCCTGTTTCGAACCGTCCTCGCCGTGCACTTCACCCCAGCTGGCGTTTGCCATTCTTTTTGTAGGTCACTTGATGTCATCCTACGGTTGTTGAGTGACATTCGAATGAGTTGGCGGTCATCCCGGTCAGTAGAGAGTCGTTTTTACCCTCTGCCGGTCTGTAGCTTTGTTGTCCCCAATGTCTGCTGCTTGACCTTGTTCTAAGGAACCGCCGTCTTTGAAATTTGAGGATGGAAGCAACCTGACGCTCACTGTTTCCCTCTGCCAGTAAAGCCAGAATTTAACCCTTTTCCTCACTCAACTTTCCTTTTCAACTCTTTTGGCATGGTCAATAGTTATTTTTTGATTATTACGTTTGAGGTACTATTAGCACTGTTTTTGCCATCCAGCTGGTCCTATTGCAAGAGGATAGTGATGAACACAGCAGTGGTTTTTATACTTTTCCTCGTTAAATAAGATTTGGTTCATGTGATCACCTAATCAGTACCTCATTCAGTAGAATGAGGTGTGCCTGTGTTGGAATTCAACAGACACTGGAATGGAATGGCTGTCATACATGTAGAGATGCTGATTTAAGAAAAATGTGCAGTGGTCTCTTAATTTTTTACACAGCTGTATATGTCAAACATTTATAAAAACCTGTTTTCGCTTTGTCATTATGGGGTATTGTGTGTAGATTGATGAGGAAAATGTTTGAATAAAGCTGTAACGTAACAAAGTGGAAAAAGGGAAGGGGTCTTAATACTTTCTGAATGCACTGAATATACTACTGTAGTGTTTTTGCAGATATTACTGTAGTATTCTAGCGTTTTGGCAGATATTACTGTAGTATACTAGCGTTTTGGCAGATATTACTGTAGTATACTAGCGTTTTGGCAGATATTACTGTAGTATACTAGCGTTTTGGCAGATATTACTGTAGTATACTAGCGTTTTGGCAGATATTACTGTAGTATACTAGCGTTTTGGCAGATATTACTGTAGTATACTAGCGTTTTGGCAGATATTACTGTAGTATACTAGCGTTTTGGCAGATATTACTGTAGTATACTAGCGTTTTGGCAGATATTACTGTAGTATACTAGCGTTTTGGCAGATATTACTGTAGTATACTAGCGTTTTGGCAGATATTACTGTAGTTTTCTAGCGTTTTGGCAGATATTACTGTAGTATACTAGCGTTTTGGCATATATTACTGTAGTATACTAGCGTTTTGGCAGATATTACTGTAGTATACTAGCGTTCTGGCAGATATTACTGTAGTATACTAGCGTTTTGGCAGATATTACTGTAGTATACTAGCGTTTTGGCAGATATTACTGTAGTATATTAGCGTTTTGGCAGATATTACTGTAGTATACTAGCGTTTTGGCAGATATTACTGTAGTATACTAGCGTTTTGGCAGATATTACTGTAGTATACTAGCGTTTTGGTAGATATTACTGTAGTATACTAGCGTTTTGGCAGATATTACTGTAGTATACTAGAGTTTTGGCAGATATTACTGTAGTATACTAGCGTTTTGGTAGATATTACTGTAGTATATATCTGCCTCTATACCAGGCGGTGTCAGAGGAAGGCCCTCAAAATTGTCAAAGACTCCAGCCACCCTAGTCATAGACTGTTCTCTCTGCTACCGCACGGCAAGCGGTACCGGAGCGCCAAGTCTAGGTCCAAAAGACTTCTCAACAGCTTCTACCCCCAAGCCATAAGACCCCTGAACAGCTAATCATGGCTACCCGGACTATTTGCACTGTCCCCCCACCCCATCCTTTTTACGCTGCTGCTACTCTGTTAATTATTTATGCATAGTCACTTTAACTCTGCCCACATGTACATATTACTTCAACTACCTCAACTAGCCGGTGCCCCCGCACATTGACTCTGCACCGGTACCCCCCTGTATAAATAGCCTCCCTACTGTTATTTTATTTTACACTTTTTTGTTGTTGTTTTATTTTACTTTTTTATTAAAAATACATGCACTGTTGGTTAAGGGCTGTAAGTAAGCATTTCACTGTAATGTCTACACCTGTTGTATTCGGCGCATGTGGCCAATAAAATGTGATTTCATTTGATTTATACTAGCGTTTTGGCAGATATTACTGTAGTATACTAGCGTTTTGGCAGATATTACTGTAGTATTCTAGCGTTTTGGCAGATATTACTGTAGTATACTAGCGTTTTGGCAGATATTACTGTAGTATACTAGCGTTTTGGCAGATATTACTGTAGTATACTAGCGTTTTGGCAGATATTACTGTAGTATACTAGCGTTTTGGCAGATATTACTGTAGTATTCTAGCGTTTTGGCAGATATTACTGTAGTATACTAGCGTTTTGGCAGATATTACTGTAGTATACTAGCGTTTTGGCAGATATTACTGTAGTATACTAGAGTTTTGGCAGATATTACTGTAGTATACTAGCGTTTTGGCAGATATTACTGTAGTATACTAGCGTTTTGGCAGATATTACTGTAGTATACTAGCGTTTTGGCAGATATTACTGTAGTATTCTAGCGTTTTGGCAGATATTACTGTAGTATACTAGCGTTTTGGCAGATATTACTGTAGTATACTAGCGTTTTGGCAGATATTACTGTAGTATACTAGCGTTTTGGCAGATATTACTGTAGTATACTAGCGTTTTGGCAGATATTACTGTAGTATACTAGCGTTTTGGCAGATATTACTGTAGTATACTAGCGTTTTGGCAGATATTACTGTAGTATACTAGCGTTTTGGCAGATATTACTGTAGTATACTAGCGTTTTGGCAGATATTACTGTAGTATACTAGCGTTTTGGCAGATATTACTGTAGTATACTAGCGTTTTGGCAGATATTACTGTAGTATACTAGCGTTTTGGTAGATATTACTGTAGTACATTGTAGCAACAACTGCTGACTATGGTTAGCTAAAATGCTAAAATGCTCAACTATAAGACTACGCCAGTTACTGTTTAATGAGGGGAACACCTCAACCAGAACATTAGACACTCTACCAGTTAGTTTAATGAGGGGAACACCTCAACCAGAACATTAGACACTACACCAGTTACTGTTTACTGAGGGGAACACCTCAACCAGAACATTAGACACTACACCAGTTACTGTTTAATGAGGGGAACACCTCAACCAGAACATAAGACACTACACCAGTTACTGTGTAATGAGGGGAACACCTCAACCAGAACATTAGACACTACACCAGTTAGTTTAATGAGGGGAACACCTCAACCAGAACATTAGACACTCTACCAGTTAGTTTAATGAGGGGAACACCTCAACCAGAACATAAGACACTACACCAGTTACTGTTTAATGAGGGGAACACCTCAACCAGAACATTAGACACTACACCAGTTAGTTTAATGAGGGGAACACCTCAACCAGAACATAAGACACTACACCAGTTACTGTTTAATGAGGGGAACACCTCAACCAGAACATTAGACACTACACCAGTTAGTTTAATGAGGGGAACACCTCAACCAGAACATTAGACACTACACCAGTTACTGTGTAATGAGGGGAACACCTCAACCAGAACATTAGACACTACACCAGTTAGTTTAATGAGGGGAACACCTCAACCAGAACATAAGACACTACACCAGTTACTGTTTAATGAGGGGAACACCTCAACCAGAACATTAGACACACAGTTCGTGACAGGCCACCTATTGAGTTGGGTCAACAGTTCTGAGCAATACAACGGACCAGACACCTTAGCAAACATAGAGACATTTTATTACAATTGTAACATGTAAACTTTAGACAGGTTCTGGGCCCATTAAAGGAAACAGTAGAGGCCCATTAAAGGAAACAGTAGAGGCCCATTAAAGGGAACAGTAGAGGCCCATTAAAGGGAAACAGTAGAGGCCCATTAAAGGGAAACAGTAGAGGCCCATTAAAGGAAACAGTAGAGGCCCATTAAAGGGAAACAGTAGAGGCCCATTAAAGGGAACAGTAGAGGCCCATTAAGGAAACAGTAGAGGCCCATTAAAGGAAACAGTAGAGGCCCATTAAAGGGAACAGTAGAGGCCCATTAAAGGGAAACAGTAGAGGCCCATTAAAGGGAAACAGTAGAGGCCCATTAAAGGAAACAGTAGAGGCCCATTAAAGGGAAACAGTAGAGGCCCATTAAAGGGAACAGTAGAGGCCCATTAAGGAAACAGTAGAGGCCCATTAAAGGGAAACAGTAGAGGCAGTTAAAGGAAACAGTAGAGGCCCATTAAAGGGAAACAGTAGAGGCCCATTAAAGGGAAACAGTAGAGGCCCATTAAAGGGAAACAGTAGAGGCCCATTAAAGGAAACAGTAGAGGCCCATTAAAGGGAACAGTAGAGGCCCATTAAAGGAAACAGTAGAGGCCCATTAAAGGAAACAGTAGAGGCAGTTAAAGAACGAGCAGCATCTATTAAAGCTTGGAGGATTGCTTTTGCTTGTTTGACACACAACACACATTAATAACAAGAGGACACCAAAATGACTTCTTAGGTCTGTTACTTCCTGTAGAGAGCTTTCTGAAATACAGCCGTGCTTTCACAGAGATTCAGCTGACCAAGTTCACAAGTTGTAACAAACAATACTGTACTTCTGATGGTCGAAAAATAAAGTTAACCACTGCATTTACATAAACAATAGATATTCTAGAAATACAAATGACTTTACTGAAATACCTAATTGGAGGGCCCTATAAACCTCCGGGACATAATGAACAGCTTGAAGATTGGCGGTCAAACGGAACAAATACCATACAGGACCATCGACCACACCCCGAACATGTCTTCAAGACAGCATGGCCACAAAATGGTTGCTCAGCCACAAAATGGTTGCTCAGCCACAAAATGGTTGCTCAGCCACAAAATGGTTGCTCGCAGAAATAAACCAACAGCACCGTACAGCCTATACACACACCAAGGACCTTCCAGGTACAAAGATCTCACCTGAACATGACCCAGGGTTGCTTTTATACGTTTCCTGCATGAGAAATGTTGGTTCCTAGCCAGTCACAATCTTGTAACTGAAGAAGATTGTGTGACTGATTGAGATTTAGATAAGGGTTATGGTGATGCCCGTCTACTGTGGATAAGGGTTATGGTGATGCCCGTCTACTGTGGATAAGGGTTATGGTGATGCCCGTCTACTGTGGATAAGGGTTATGGTGATGCCCGTCTACTGTGGGACTCCAGTTAACCTTTTACAGCAGCGGGCTAAATCAGGGTCACAGAGGGTTTCTTGGTCTTAAACAAATCTACTTTGAAACAAAAGTATCCACCTCACACACATGGTTATGGGCTTACAGAAAATAAGACACCTGTACTGTGCCAGATATAGAGTTGAAATTTATGAAAAAAAAATAAAAAATCCGCTTGGATTTTCGTCGTTAAAAAAACCAAATGTTTAATAATGATGAAAAATATGACATTCCATCCATGAGGTCACCGGGTCATTTGACTGCAGGACTACAGAGCAGGCAGAGATGCAGTTCAGTTTAAGAGTCTAGATTCAGGAGACAGAAAGGTTCAAATAATAACAGCAATGGACATACATAACTAAATCGGCTGTTAACGGCAATAATCAATGACAATACGCAAATCCAATAACATACAACAGTTATTAACATGACCATTAACACTACAAGTACCAAAGATAACAGATCGCTAGACTCCAAATAGCTGTTTGACTGAGTTAGCATCTCGCTGCCATTAGCGGCTGATATCAACAAAACAAGTGATGAGGTAGTCCTCTTCCTATCCTCTTTTGTTGTGATGTTACGTTTTGATACCAGAGCTCTGAGGCATGCGTCGAAATCGCTAAGCAGCTAACTTCGAAGCAGTGTGCGGATGCTTCTATCACTTATCAGAAGTACGTCATCAATGATGTCCGAAGCTTCATTTGATCACGTGCTTTTTCAAAACTTGTGTTGCAAAATGCGAGATCCCACTGATTTCGCCGTGGTTCGGGTGCTCTCTTTGATTCCAAGCTGCTTTCAAACAGCGACCTCTAGTGGACACCGTACTTATGAATATAGTTAGGATTTTGTACACAAACTTTCACCTGACCAGTGGCTTAGCAGGTAGGATAGAGAACTATGGAACATTCATGGATGTGAGGGTATGAGGTCAAATCCTGTTGAAGACATAATATTTTGAATTTTTTTTGTGAAAACACACTTTCTGCACTGTTGTTCAAATCATTTGTTTTATTTAGTATAAGCTTCTGTCTTAAGCATCCTAAATGTGTTGTATTTAGTATTTAACCTCCCGAGTGGCGCAGTGGTCTAAGGCACTGCATCGCAGTGCTAGCCGTGCCACTAGAGATCCTGGTTCGAATCCAGGCTCTGTCATAGCCGGCCGCAACATACCCAGATAGTGGCTTGCTCTTCTCAGACAATCAGAAAGGTCTTCAAGTCACATATCATATCATCAAAGAAAGATTTGTGGGGTAGCGTTAAGTGTGAAGGTGGAGCAGTTGAAGATTCCTGGCGTTTGTGACGCACGCCGTTTGGTCGACGCAGACCCAGTGGTGAGCTTGATGAATCAGAGGAGTCACTGTCAGTCCTTTTTGAGTTTTGACTCAGTCTTTACCTGACAAGGTCATGTTAGGATATATCAGTTATCCTGTTAGAGCGTTTGTGGCGAATCCACTGCGCTCTTTCAGGTGCAAGGTTTATGGTCATATCACTGCAGTGTGCAGGAGGGTTAGTGTTTCCCTGGGCACCTTTAGGACATGCAGGAAATCTATAAAAGCACCCCTTGCTCATGTTCAGGTGAGAGCTTTGTACCTGGAAGATCCTTTGAGTGTATAGCAGGGGTGTCAAACGCATTCCATGGAGGGCCTAGTGTCTGCTGGTTTTTGGTTTTTCCTTTCAATTAAGACCTAGACAACCAGGTGAGGGGGCATCGTTATGAATCAGTGACCTTAATCAATCAAGTCCAAGGGAGGAGTGAAACCCCGCAGACACTCGGCCCTCCGGGGAACGAGCTGGACACGTGGTGTAAAGGCTGTATGGTGCTGTTGGTTTATTTCTGTGAGCAACCATTTTGTGGCCATGCTGTCTTGAAGAAATGTTTGGGGTGTGGTCGATTGTCCTGAATGGTATGAGTTGAGTTGAGTTGACCATCAGTGAGTTTATTCATGCAACAATAATCCAGATGTTCATTATGTAAAGCCCTGCAATAATGTCCTTTTGTTTTCAGTTTGTTTGTTTGGAGAGGCTTTGCTGGTTTGAGATCCAGGCAGTTTATTGGTAGCTGTCTTTTAAGTAAAGTAATTTCTATTCCTAAAATATGCCATCAGAAGTACAGTATCTTGTGAACTTGGTCAGCTGAATCTCTGTGAAAGCACGGTTGTATTTCAGAAAGCTCTCTAGAGGAAGTAACAGACCGAAGAAGTCATTTTGGTGTCCTCTTGTTAATAATGTGTGTTATGTGTCAAACAAGCAAAAGCAATCCTCCAAGCTTTAATAGATGCTGCTCGTTCTTTAACTGCCTCTACTGTTTCCTTTAATGGGCCTCTACTGTTTCCTTTAACTGCCTCTACTGTTTCCCTTTAATGGGCCTCTACTGTTTCCCTTTAATGGGCCTCTACTGTTTCCCTTTAATGGGCCTCTACTGTTTCCCTTTAATGGGCCTCTACTGTTTCCCTTTAATGGGCCTCTACTGTTTCCCTTTAATGGGCCTCTACTGTTTCCCTTTAATGGGCCTCTACTGTTTCCCTTTAATGGGCCTCTACTGTTCCCTTTAATGGGCCTCTACTGTTTCCCTTTAATGGGCCTCTACTGTTCCCTTTAATGGGCCTCTACTGTTTCCCTTTAATGGGCCTCTACTGTTCCCTTTAATGGGCCTCTACTGTTTCCCTTTAATGGGCCTCTACTGTTCCCTTTAATGGGCCTCTACTGTTCCCTTTAATGGGCCTCTACTGTTTCCCTTTAATGGGCCTGTAACACTCTGGCTCTGGGACTTTTGTATTTGAGCCAGGGTGTATTGTGTTTTGTTGGGTTTTGGGTGATTTTCTATGTTTGCATTTCTGTCACGTTTATTTCTAGGTTTGGTCATTGACTCCCAATCGGAGGTAACGAGTGTCAGCTGTCGGCTCGTTATCTCTGATTGGGAGCCATATTTATACTGCATGTTTTCCTGTGGGCATTGTGGGTTATTGTTCCTGTTTAGTCTTTGTCACTATTGGACTTCACATTCGTCGCTTTGATTTGTTGTTTTTGGTTGCTTTAAGTAAATAAAGTCAACATGTTCTTTTCACTCGCTGCGCCTTGGTCTCCTTCACTCCTCGACGACCGTGACAGAATAACCCACCAAAGAAAGACCAAGCAGCGTGTCCAGGAGCAAGGAGACTGGACATGGGAGGAGGCGCCGGGCAAGGAGATGGAGAAGCTGGCGATGGCCCAGGTGGGCACATCGTGGTCCTGGGAGGACATGCTCGGAGGCAAGGGACCTTGGGGAAGGATCAAGGCCCTGGCGAGAGAGGAGCAACGGCGGCAGCAGGGCCATCGTCGGAGGGTCGTGAGTCAACCCCAGAAATTTTTTAGGGGGGGGCACACGGCATGGACGACGGGGCTGACGGAGGAGAAAAGGGGGAGTATCCAGGAGGCCACCAGGCCAGGGGTACACCGCCCTGTACGTCCTGTGCTGATGCCTCACACAGAGTGTGTGAGGGTAGGCATTCAGCCAGGACGGGTGGTGGCCGCTGTTCACTCCAGGCCTCCTGTCCGTCTCCACAGCCCGGTCCGGCCTGTTCCTGCCACCCGCACCAAGACTACGGTGCGTGTCGCCAGCCCGACCCGGCCTGTTCCTGCCACCCGCACCAAGACTACGGTGCGCGTCGCCAGCCCGACCCGGCCTGTTCCTGCCACCCGCACCAAGTCTACGGTGCGCGTCGCCAGCCCGGTCCGGCCTGTTCCTGCCACCCGCACCAAGACTACGGTGCGCGTCGCCAGCCCGACCCGGCCTGTTCCTGCCACCCGCACCAAGTCTACGGTGCGCGTCGCCAGCCCGGTCCGGCCTGTTCCTGCCACCCGCACAAAGACTACGGTGCGCGTCGCCAGCCCGACCCGGCCTGTTCCTGCCACCCGCACCAAGACTACGGTGCGCGTCGCCAGCCCGGTCCGGCCTGTTCCGGCCACCCGCACTAAGTCTACGGTGCGCCTCAGACGGCCAGAGTCTGCCGTCTGCCCAACGGGGCCTGAACTGCCCGTCTGCCTAAAGCCTGCAAAGCCGCCCGTCTGCCATGAGCCATCAGAGCCGTCCGCCAGACCAGAGCCGCTAGAGCCTTCCGCCAGACAGGATCAGCCAGAGCCTTCCGCCAGACAGGATCAGCCAGAGCCTTCCGCCAGACAGGATCAGCCAGAGCCTTCTGCCAGACAGGATCAGCCAGAGCCTTCTGCCAGACAGGATCAGCCAGAGCCTTCCGCCAGACAGGATCAGCCAGAGCCTTCCGCCAGCCATGAGCAGCCAGATCCGTCGGCCAGCCATGAGCAGCCAGATCCGTCGGCCAGCCATGAGCAGCCAGATCCGTCGGCCAGCCATGAGCAGCCCGATCCGTCAGCCAGCCATGAGCAGCCAGATCCGTCAGCCAGCCATGAGCAGCCAGATCCTTCAGCCTGCAATGAGCCGTCCAGCCAGGATCCGCCAGAGTTAGCCAGCCAGGATCCGCCCCTTAGTCAGGTACTGTCCCTTAGTCCGGTGCTGCCCCTTAGTCCGGTGCTGCCCCTTAGTCCGGTGCCGCCCCTTAATCCAGTGGGGTTTAATTGGGGGGTGGTCATGTGGAGGAGGCTAGGGAAGCGGGTGGTGACTAAGGTGGGGTGGGGACCACGACCAGGGCCAGAACCGCCACCGTGGACAGACGCCCACCCAGACCCTCCCCTAGACTGTATGCTGGTGCGCCCGGAGTGCGCACCTTTAGGGGGGGGTACTGTGACACTCTGGCTCCGGGACTTTTGTATTTGAGCCAGGGTGTATTGTGTTTTGTTGGGTTTTGGGTGATTTTCTATGTTTGCATTTCTGTCACGTTTATTTCTAGGTTTGGTCATTGACTCCCAATCGGAGGTAACGAGTGTCAGCTGTCGGCTCGTTATCTCTGATTGGGAGCCATATTTATACTGCATGTTTTCCTGTGGGCATTGTGGGTTATTGTTCCTGTTTAGTCTTTGTCACTATTGGACTTCACATTCGTCGCTTTGATTTGTTGTTTTTGGTTGCTTTAAGTAAATAAAGTCAACATGTTCTTTTCACTCGCTGCGCCTTGGTCTCCTTCACTCCTCGACGACCGTGACAGGGCCTCTACTGTTCCCTTTAATGGGCCTCTACTGTTTCCCTTTAATGGGCCTCTACTGTTTCCCTTTAATGGGCCTCTACTGTTTCCCTTTAATGGGCCTCTACTGTTTCCCTTTAATGGGCCCAGAACCTGTCTAAAGTCTGCTCGTTCTTTAACTGCCTCTACTGTTTCCCTTTAATGGGCCTCTACTGTTTCCTTTAATTCGTAAGTCTAAGCTGACGTATGGATTTTTTTTTGAAGATGGTCATTCTATGAATCATTTAGCTATTTGATTTAGAATTGTAGGACCCCTTTAGGTATAAAAATAAATAAAATCATAAACAAGGTTTTGAAGTGTATGTCCTATATCTAGGAGATATAAGAAATCTCATGAAATATTATTTTTGTTTTTACACATATTTAACCCCTTTTTTGGGTAGGAACCGTGTGGTCCTCTGTAGCTCAGCTGGTAGAGCACGGCGCTTGTAACGCCAAGGTAGTGGGTTCGATCCCCGGGACCACCCATACACAAAAAAAATGTATGCACGCATGACTGTAAGTCGCTTTGGATAAAAGCGTCTGCTAAATGGCATATTATATTATTATTATTATTATTACCTTTATACTTCCATTCATTTTTTAAAACCGGTTCAGTTTTTTAAAATTACGTTACTTAGATTGACGTGTCTAACGTTTAGATGTTACAATTGTAATAACAAATTAAAATTTTTGCTAAGGTGTCTCGTCTGTTGCATTGCTCAGAACTGTTGACCCAACTGGTAGTTTTGCCATTTTAGCTAACCCTAGTCGGCAGGTGTTCCTCCCTCCTCTCTCCTCCTGTAGAAAATGATGAAGGACAATAACCTGGTGCGTCACCTGGATGCGTGTGAGACCATGGGGAACGCTACGGCCATCTGCTCCGACAAGACTGGCACTCTGACCACCAACCGTATGACTGTCGTACAGACCTTCCTAGGTGACACACACACACACACACACACACACACACACACACACAGACACACACAGACACACACAGACACACACACACACACACACACACACACACACACACACACACACACACACACACACACACAGACACACAGACACAGACACAGACACACACACACACACACAGACACACACACACACACACACACACACACACACACACACAGACACACACACACACACACACACACAGACACACACACACACACACACACACACAGACACACACACAGACACACAGACACAGACACACAGACACACAGACACACACACAGACACACACAGACACACACACGCACACACAGACACACACACACACAGACACACACACACACACACACAGTATCCCAGTAGTAAAGTGTGTCTGTGTGTGTGTGTGTGTGTGTGTGTGTGTGTGTGTGTGTCTGTGTGTAGGTGACCAGCACCACCGGGCAGTTCCGGAACCAGAGCAGGTCAACCCCAAGACTCTAGAACTACTTGTCAACGCCATCGCTATCAACAGTGCCTACACATCCAAGATCATGGTGCGGAGAGGGAGGGGCGGAGGAAGGGAAGAGACAGGGACAGACTGACACTAACACTGAGACTGACCGAGACAGAGACAAGAGACTGACACCAACACTGAGACTGACCGAGACAGAGACAAGAGACTGACACCAACACTGGGACTGACAGACAGAGACAAGAGACTGACACCAACACTGGGACTGACAGACGGAGACAAGAGACTGACACCAACACTGGGACTGACAGACAGAGACAAGAGACTGACACCAACAATGGGACTGACAGACAGAGACAAGAGACTGACACCAACACTGGGACTGACAGACAGAGACAAGAGACTGACACCAACACTGGGACTGACAGACAGAGACAAGAGACTGACACCAACACTGGGACTGACAGACAGAGACAAGAGACTGACACCAACACTGGGACTGACAGACAGAGACAAGAGACTGACACCAACACTGGGACTGACAGACAGAGACAAGAGACTGACACCAACACTGGGACTGACAGACAGAGACAAGAGACTGACACCAACACTGGGACTGACAGACAGAGTGTATTTGTTTGTCAATACTACTAATAAATGTTTACGTCCTCCCCCCAGCCTGCAGACCAGGAGGGGGGTCTAGCTAAACAGGTGGGGAACAAGACAGAGTGTGGCCTGCTGGGCTTCGTTCTGGACCTACAGCAAGACTACAGCGCCGTCCGAGACCGGGTTCCTGAGGAACAGCTATACAAGGTTAGTTTAAATGTACTTAACGTTATTATTCTCTAACAACTATTTAACGGTTATTTTATCAGGTATTCATGCTGAGACCAAGGTCCTTTATTTTATCAGGGAGTCATGCTGAGACCAAGGTCCTTTATTTGATCAGGGAGTCATGCTGAGACCAAGGTCTCTTTTAAAGATGACCCCTGAACTCCATAAATTACAGAAATACATACATCAATATATAATAAATACAAAATGCAAGTAGAAAGAAAAACACGGTCATAAAAAACAAACACATTCATCAGTAATAAGGTCCTCAATCAGCTTTCTGAATTGCCCTCGAGGCACCAGAACACAACTATACAAGGCAGGTTATTACATCCTTTTACTGTATATATACATTCTACTGTATAGATGGAGAGTGTTACAGTAGTCTAGATGGAGAGTTACAGTAGTCTAGATGGAGAGTTACAGTAGTCTGGATGGAGTGTTACAGTAGTCTAGATGGAGAGTTACAGTAGTCTGGATGGAGTGTTACAGTAGTCTAGATGGAGAGTGTTACAGTAGTCTGGATGGAGAGTGTTACAGTAGTCTGGATGGAGAGTGTTACAGTAGTCTGGATGGAGTGTTACAGTAGTCTAGATGGAGAGTGTTACAGTAGTCTGGATGGAGAGTGTTACAGTAGTCTGGATGGAGTGTTACAGTAGTCTAGATGGAGTGTTACAGTAGTCTAGATGGAGAGTGTTACAGTAGTCTAGATGGGGAGTGTTACAGTAGTCTAGATGGAGTGTTACAGTAGTCTAGATGGAGAGTGTTACAGTAGTCTAGATGGAGAGTGTTACAGTAGTCTAGATGGAGTGTTACAGTAGTCTAGATGGAGTGTTACAGTAGTCTAGATGGAGAGTGTTACAGTAGTCTGGATGGAGTGTTACAGTAGTCTAGATGGAGTGTTACAGTAGTCTAGATGGAGAGTGTTACAGTAGTCTAGATGGAGTGTTACAGTAGTCTAGATGGAGTGTTACAGTAGTCTAGATGGAGTGTTACAGTAGTCTAGATGGAGAGTGTTACAGTAGTCTGGATGGAGAGTGTTACAGTAGTCTGGATGGAGTGTTACAGTAGTCTAGATGGAGTGTTACAGTAGTCTAGATGGAGAGTGTTACAGTAGTCTAGATGGGGAGTGTTACAGTAGTCTAGATGGAGAGTTACAGTAGTCTAGATGGAGAGTTACAGTAGTCTAGATGGGGAGTGTTACAGTAGTCTGGATGGAGTGTTACAGTAGTCTAGATGGAGTGTTACAGTAGTCTAGATGGAGTGTTACAGTAGTCTAGATGGAGTGTTACAGTAGTCTAGATGGAGTGTTACAGTAGTCTAGATGGAGAGTGTTACAGTAGTCTGGATGGAGAGTGTTACAGTAGTCTAGATGGAGTGTTACAGTAGTCTAGATGGAGAGTGTTACAGTAGTCTAGATGGGGAGTGTTACAGTAGTCTAGATGGAGTGTTACAGTAGTCTAGATGGAGAGTGTTACAGTAGTCTAGATGGAGTGTTACAGTAGTCTAGATGGGGAGTGTTACAGTAGTCTAGATGGAGTGTTACAGTAGTCTAGATGGAGAGTGTTACAGTAGTCTAGATGGAGAGTGTTACAGTAGTCTAGATGGGGAGTGTTACAGTAGTCTAGATGGAGAGTGTTACAGTAGTCTAGATGGAGTGTTACAGTAGTCTAGATGGAGAGTGTTACAGTAGTCTAGATGGAGAGTGTTACAGTAGTCTAGATGGAGTGTTACAGTAGTCTAGATGGAGAGTGTTACAGTAGTCTAGATGGAGAGTGTTACAGTAGTCTGGATGGAGTGTTACAGTAGTCTAGATGGAGAGTGTTACAGTAGTCTGGATGGAGTGTTACAGTAGTCTAGATGGAGAGTTACAGTAGTCTAGATGGAGTGTTACAGTAGTCTAGATGGAGAGTGTTACAGTAGTCTAGATGGAGTGTTACAGTAGTCTAGATGGAGTGTTACAGTAGTCTAGATGGAGTGTTACAGTAGTCTAGATGGAGAGTGTTACAGTAGTCTAGATGGAGAGTGTTACAGTAGTCTAGATGGGGAGTGTTACAGTAGTCTAGATGGAGTGTTACAGTAGTCTAGATGGAGTGTTACAGTAGTCTAGATGGAGCGTTACAGTAGTCTAGATGGGGAGTGTTACAGTAGTCTAGATGGGGAGTGTTACAGTAGTCTAGATGGAGTGTTACTGTAGTCTAGATGGAGAGTGTTACAGTAGTCTAGATGGAGTGTTACAGTAGTCTGGATGGAGTGTTACAGTAGTCTAGATAGTGTTACAGTAGTCTAGATGGAGTGTTACAGTAGTCTAGATGGAGTGTTACAGTAGTCTAGATGGAGTGTTACAGTAGTCTAGATGGAGAGTGTTACAGTAGTCTGGATGGAGAGTTACAGTAGTCTAGATGGGGAGTGTTACAGTAGTCTAGATGGGGAGTGTTACAGTAGTCTGGATGGAGTGTTACTGTAGTCTAGATGGAGAGTGTTACAGTAGTCTGGATGGAGTGTTACAGTAGTCTAGATGGAGAGTGTTACAGTAGTCTGGATGGAGTGTTACAGTAGTCTAGATGGAGTGTTACTGTAGTCTAGATGGAGAGTGTTACAGTAGTCTGGATGGAGTGTTACAGTAGTCTAGATGGAGTGTTACTGTAGTCTAGATGGAGAGTGTTACAGTAGTCTGGATGGAGTGTTACAGTAGTCTAGATGGAGAGTGTTACAGTAGTCTAGATGGAGAGTGTTACAGTAGTCTAGATGGAGTGTTACTGTAGTCTAGATGGAGAGTGTTACAGTAGTCTAGATGGAGTGTTACAGTAGTCTGGATGGAGTGTTACAGTAGTCTAGATAGTGTTACAGTAGTCTAGATGGAGTGTTACAGTAGTCTAGATGGAGTGTTACAGTAGTCTAGATGGAGTGTTACAGTAGTCTAGATGGAGAGTGTTACAGTAGTCTAGATGGAGAGTTTTACAGTAGTCTAGATGGAGTGTTACAGTAGTCTAGATGGAGTGTTACAGTAGTCTGGATGGAGTGTTACAGTAGTCTAGATGGAGAGTTACAGTAGTCTAGATGGAGAGTTACAGTAGTCTAGATGGAGAGTGTTACAGTAGTCTAGATGGAGTGTTACAGTAGTCTAGATGGAGAGTGTTACAGTAGTCTAGATGGAGTGTTACAGTAGTCTAGATGGAGAGTTACAGTAGTCTAGATGGAGAGTGTTACAGTAGTCTAGATGGAGAGTGTTACAGTAGTCTGGATGGAGTGTTACAGTAGTCTAGATGGAGTGTTACAGTAGTCTAGATGGAGAGTTACAGTAGTCTAGATGGAGAGTGTTACAGTAGTCTAGATGGAGAGTGTTACAGTAGTCTAGATGGAGAGTGCTACAGTAGTCTATATGGAGAGTGTTACAGTAGTCTGGATGGAGTGTTACAGTAGTCTAGATGGAGTGTTACAGTAGTCTAGATGGAGTGTTACAGTAGTCTGGATGGAGTGTTACAGTAGTCTAGATGGAGAGTGTTACAGTAGTCTGGATGGAGTGTTACAGTAGTCTAGATGGAGTGTTACAGTAGTCTAGATGGAGAGTGTTACAGTAGTCTGGATGGAGTGTTACAGTAGTCTAGATAGTGTTACAGTAGTCTAGATGGAGTGTTACAGTAGTCTAGATGGAGTGTTACAGTAGTCTAGATGGAGTGTTACAGTAGTCTATATGGAGAGTGTTACAGTAGTCTAGATGGAGAGTGTTACAGTAGTCTATATGGAGAGTGTTACAGTAGTCTAGATGGGGAGTGTTACAGTAGTCTAGATGGAGAGTGTTACAGTAGTCTAGATGGAGTGTTACTGTAGTCTGGATGGAGTGTTACAGTAGTCTAGATGGAGAGTGTTACAGTAGTCTGGATAGTGTTACAGTAGTCTAGATGGAGAGTGTTACAGTAGTCTGGATGGAGTGTTACAGTAGTCTAGATAGTGTTACAGTAGTCTGGATGGAGTGTTACAGTAGTCTAGATGGAGTGTTACAGTAGTCTAGATGGAGAGTGTTACAGTAGTCTGGATGGAGTGTTACAGTAGTCTGGATGGAGTGTTACAGTAGTCTAGATGGAGTGTTACAGTAGTCTAGATGGAGTGTTACAGTAGTCTAGATGGAGAGTGTTACAGTAGTCTAGATGGAGAGTGTTACAGTAGTCTAGATGGAGTGTTACAGTAGTCTAGATGGAGTGTTACAGTAGTCTAGATGGAGTGTTACAGTAGTCTAGATGGAGTGTTACAGTAGTCTAGATGGAGTGTTACAGTAGTCTAGATGGAGTGTTACAGTAGTCTAGATGGAGAGTGTTACAGTAGTCTAGATGGAGTGTTACAGTAGTCTAGATGGAGAGTGTTACAGTAGTCTAGATGGAGTGTTACAGTAGTCTAGATGGGGAGTGTTACAGTAGTCTAGATGGAGTGTTACAGTAGTCTAGATGGAGTGTTACAGTAGTCTAGATGGAGAGTGTTACAGTAGTCTAGATGGAGTGTTACAGTAGTCTAGATGGAGTGTTACAGTAGTCTAGATGGAGTGTTACAGTAGTCTGGATGGAGTGTTACAGTAGTCTAGATGGAGAGTGTTACAGTAGTCTAGATGGAGTGTTACAGTAGTCTAGATGGAGTGTTACAGTAGTCTAGATGGAGTGTTACAGTAGTCTAGATGGAGAGTTACAGTAGTCTAGATGGAGAGTGTTACAGTAGTCTAGATGGAGTGTTACAGTAGTCTAGATGGAGAGTGTTACAGTAGTCTAGATGGAGTGTTACAGTAGTCTAGATGGAGAGTGTTACAGTAGTCTAGATGGAGAGTGTTACAGTAGTCTAGATGGAGAGTGTTACAGTAGTCTAGATGGAGAGTGTTACAGTAGTCTGGATGGAGTGTTACAGTAGTCTAGATGGAGAGTGTTACAGTAGTCTGGATGGAGTGTTACAGTAGTCTAGATGAGTGTTACAGTAGTCTAGATGGAGTGTTACAGTAGTCTAGATGGAGTGTTACAGTAGTCTAGATGGAGTGTTACAGTAGTCTAGATGGAGTGTTACAGTAGTCTAGATGGAGAGTGTTACAGTAGTCTAGGATGGAGTGTTACAGTAGTCTAGATGGAGTGTTACAGTAGTCTAGATGGAGAGTGTTACAGTAGTCTGGATGGAGTGTTACAGTAGTCTAGATGGAGTGTTACAGTAGTCTAGATGGAGTGTTACAGTAGTCTAGATGGAGAGTGTTACAGTAGTCTAGATGGAGTGTTACAGTAGTCTAGATGGAGTGTTACAGTAGTCTAGATGGAGAGTGTTACAGTAGTCTAGATGGAGTGTTACAGTAGTCTAGATGGAGTGTTACAGTAGTCTAGATGGAGTGTTACAGTAGTCTAGATGGAGTGTTACAGTAGTCTAGATGGAGAGTGTTACAGTAGTCTGGATGGAGTGTTACAGTAGTCTAGATGGAGTGTTACAGTAGTCTAGGATGGAGTGTTACAGTAGTCTAGATGGAGTGTTACAGTAGTCTAGATGGAGTGTTACAGTAGTCTAGATGGAGTGTTACAGTAGTCTAGATGGAGAGTGTTACAGTAGTCTAGATGGAGTGTTACAGTAGTCTAGATGGAGTGTTACAGTAGTCTAGATGGAGTGTTACAGTAGTCTAGATGGAGAGTGTTACAGTAGTCTAGATGGGAGTGTTACAGTAGTCTAGATGGAGTGTTACAGTAGTCTAGATGGAGAGTGTTACAGTAGTCTAGATGGAGAGTGTTACAGTAGTCTAGATGGAGTGTTACAGTAGTCTAGATGGAGTGTTACAGTAGTCTAGATGGAGTGTTACAGTAGTCTAGATGGAGAGTGTTACAGTAGTCTGGATGGAGTGTTACAGTAGTCTAGATGGAGTGTTACAGTAGTCTAGATGGAGAGTGTTACAGTAGTCTGGATGGAGTGTTACAGTAGTCTAGATGGAGTGTTACTGTAGTCTAGATGGAGAGTGTTACAGTAGTCTGGATGGAGTGTTACAGTAGTCTAGATGGAGTGTTACTGTAGTCTAGATGGAGAGTGTTACAGTAGTCTGGATGGAGTGTTACAGTAGTCTAGATGGAGAGTGTTACAGTAGTCTAGATGGAGAGTGTTACAGTAGTCTAGATGGAGTGTTACTGTAGTCTAGATGGAGAGTGTTACAGTAGTCTAGATGGAGTGTTACAGTAGTCTGGATGGAGTGTTACAGTAGTCTAGATAGTGTTACAGTAGTCTAGATGGAGTGTTACAGTAGTCTAGATGGAGTGTTACAGTAGTCTAGATGGAGAGTGTTACAGTAGTCTAGATGGAGAGTGTTACAGTAGTCTAGATGGAGTGTTACAGTAGTCTAGATGGAGTGTTACAGTAGTCTGGATGGAGTGTTACAGTAGTCTAGATGGAGAGTTACAGTAGTCTAGATGGAGAGTTACAGTAGTCTAGATGGAGAGTGTTACAGTAGTCTAGATGGAGTGTTACAGTAGTCTAGATGGAGAGTGTTACAGTAGTCTAGATGGAGTGTTACAGTAGTCTAGATGGAGAGTTACAGTAGTCTAGATGGAGAGTGTTACAGTAGTCTAGATGGAGAGTGTTACAGTAGTCTGGATGGAGTGTTACAGTAGTCTAGATGGAGTGTTACAGTAGTCTAGATGGAGAGTTACAGTAGTCTAGATGGAGAGTGTTACAGTAGTCTAGATGGAGAGTGTTACAGTAGTCTAGATGGAGAGTGTTACAGTAGTCTATATGGAGAGTGTTACAGTAGTCTGGATGGAGTGTTACAGTAGTCTAGATGGAGTGTTACAGTAGTCTAGATGGAGTGTTACAGTAGTCTGGATGGAGTGTTACAGTAGTCTAGATGGAGAGTGTTACAGTAGTCTGGATGGAGTGTTACAGTAGTCTAGATGGAGTGTTACAGTAGTCTAGATGGAGAGTGTTACAGTAGTCTGGATGGAGTGTTACAGTAGTCTAGATGGAGTGTTACAGTAGTCTAGATGGAGTGTTACAGTAGTCTAGATGGAGTGTTACAGTAGTCTATATGGAGAGTGTTACAGTAGTCTAGATGGAGAGTGTTACAGTAGTCTAGATGGAGAGTGTTACAGTAGTCTAGATGGAGTGTTACAGTAGTCTAGATGGAGAGTGTTACAGTAGTCTAGATGGAGTGTTACAGTAGTCTGGATGGAGTGTTACAGTAGTCTAGATGGAGAGTGTTACAGTAGTCTGGATAGTGTTACAGTAGTCTAGATGGAGAGTGTTACAGTAGTCTGGATGGAGTGTTACAGTAGTCTAGATAGTGTTACAGTAGTCTGGATGGAGTGTTACAGTAGTCTAGATGGAGTGTTACAGTAGTCTAGATGGAGAGTGTTACAGTAGTCTGGATGGAGTGTTACAGTAGTCTAGATGGAGTGTTACAGTAGTCTAGATGGAGTGTTACAGTAGTCTAGATGGAGTGTTACAGTAGTCTAGATGGAGAGTGTTACAGTAGTCTAGATGGAGAGTGTTACAGTAGTCTAGATGGAGTGTTACAGTAGTCTAGATGGAGTGTTACAGTAGTCTAGATGGAGTGTTACAGTAGTCTAGATGGAGTGTTACAGTAGTCTAGATGGAGTGTTACAGTAGTCTAGATGGAGTGTTACAGTAGTCTAGATGGAGTGTTACAGTAGTCTAGATGGAGAGTGTTACAGTAGTCTAGATGGAGTGTTACAGTAGTCTAGATGGAGAGTGTTACAGTAGTCTAGATGGAGTGTTACAGTAGTCTAGATGGGGAGTGTTACAGTAGTCTAGATGGAGTGTTACAGTAGTCTAGATGGAGTGTTACAGTAGTCTAGATGGAGAGTGTTACAGTAGTCTAGATGGAGTGTTACAGTAGTCTAGATGGAGTGTTACAGTAGTCTAGATGGAGTGTTACAGTAGTCTGGATGGAGTGTTACAGTAGTCTAGATGGAGAGTGTTACAGTAGTCTAGATGGAGTGTTACAGTAGTCTAGATGGAGTGTTACAGTAGTCTGGATGGAGTGTTACAGTAGTCTAGATGGAGAGTTACAGTAGTCTAGATGGAGAGTGTTACAGTAGTCTAGATGGAGTGTTACAGTAGTCTAGATGGAGAGTGTTACAGTAGTCTAGATGGAGTGTTACAGTAGTCTAGATGGAGAGTTACAGTAGTCTAGATGGAGAGTGTTACAGTAGTCTAGATGGAGAGTGTTACAGTAGTCTAGATGGAGAGTGTTACAGTAGTCTAGATGGAGAGTGTTACAGTAGTCTGGATGGAGTGTTACAGTAGTCTAGATGGAGAGTGTTACAGTAGTCTGGATGGAGTGTTACAGTAGTCTAGATAGTGTTACAGTAGTCTAGATGGAGTGTTACAGTAGTCTAGATGGAGTGTTACAGTAGTCTAGATGGAGTGTTACAGTAGTCTAGATGGAGTGTTACAGTAGTCTAGATGGAGAGTGTTACAGTAGTCTGGATGGAGTGTTACAGTAGTCTAGATGGAGTGTTACAGTAGTCTAGATGGAGAGTGTTACAGTAGTCTAGATGGGGAGTGTTACAGTAGTCTAGATGGAGTGTTACAGTAGTCTAGATGGAGAGTGTTACAGTAGTCTAGATGGAGAGTGTTACAGTAGTCTAGATGGAGTGTTACAGTAGTCTAGATGGAGTGTTACAGTAGTCTAGATGGAGAGTGTTACAGTAGTCTGGATGGAGTGTTACAGTAGTCTAGATGGAGAGTGTTACAGTAGTCTGGATGGAGAGTGTTACAGTAGTCTGGATGGAGTGTTACAGTAGTCTAGATGGAGTGTTACAGTAGTCTAGATGGAGAGTGTTACAGTAGTCTAGATGGGGAGTGTTACAGTAGTCTAGATGGAGAGTTACAGTAGTCTAGATGGGGAGTGTTACAGTAGTCTGGATGGAGTGTTACAGTAGTCTAGATGGAGTGTTACAGTAGTCTAGATGGAGTGTTACAGTAGTCTAGATGGAGTGTTACAGTAGTCTAGATGGAGTGTTACAGTAGTCTAGATGGAGAGTGTTACAGTAGTCTGGATGGAGAGTGTTACAGTAGTCTAGATGGAGTGTTACAGTAGTCTAGATGGAGAGTGTTACAGTAGTCTAGATGGGGAGTGTTACAGTAGTCTAGATGGAGTGTTACAGTAGTCTAGATGGAGAGTGTTACAGTAGTCTAGATGGAGTGTTACAGTAGTCTAGATGGGAGTGTTACAGTAGTCTAGATGGAGTGTTACAGTAGTCTAGATGGAGAGTGTTACAGTAGTCTAGATGGAGTGTTACAGTAGTCTAGATGGAGAGTGTTACAGTAGTCTAGATGGGAGTGTTACAGTAGTCTAGATGGAGTGTTACAGTAGTCTAGATGGAGAGTGTTACAGTAGTCTAGATGGAGTGTTACAGTAGTCTAGATGGAGTGTTACAGTAGTCTAGATGGAGTGTTACAGTAGTCTAGATGGAGTGTTACAGTAGTCTAGATGGAGAGTGTTACAGTAGTCTAGATGGAGTGTTACAGTAGTCTAGATGGAGTGTTACAGTAGTCTGGATGGAGTGTTACAGTAGTCTAGATGGAGAGTTACAGTAGTCTAGATGGAGAGTGTTACAGTAGTCTAGATGGAGTGTTACAGTAGTCTAGATGGAGAGTGTTACAGTAGTCTAGATGGAGTGTTACAGTAGTCTAGATGGAGAGTTACAGTAGTCTAGATGGAGAGTGTTACAGTAGTCTAGATGGAGAGTGTTACAGTAGTCTAGATGGAGAGTGTTACAGTAGTCTAGATGGAGAGTGTTACAGTAGTCTGGATGGAGTGTTACAGTAGTCTAGATGGAGAGTGTTACAGTAGTCTAGATGGAGTGTTACAGTAGTCTAGATGGAGTGTTACAGTAGTCTAGATGGAGTGTTACAGTAGTCTAGATGGAGTGTTACAGTAGTCTAGATGGAGTGTTACAGTAGTCTAGATGGAGTGTTACAGTAGTCTAGATGGAGAGTGTTACAGTAGTCTAGATGGAGTGTTACAGTAGTCTAGATGGAGTGTTACAGTAGTCTAGATGGAGAGTGTTACAGTAGTCTAGATGGGGAGTGTTACAGTAGTCTAGATGGAGTGTTACAGTAGTCTAGATGGAGAGTGTTACAGTAGTCTAGATGGAGAGTGTTACAGTAGTCTAGATGGAGTGTTACAGTAGTCTAGATGGAGTGTTACAGTAGTCTAGATGGAGAGTGTTACAGTAGTCTAGATGGAGTGTTACAGTAGTCTAGATGGAGAGTGTTACAGTAGTCTAGATGGAGAGTGTTACAGTAGTCTGGATGGAGTGTTACAGTAGTCTAGATGGAGTGTTACAGTAGTCTAGATGGAGAGTGTTACAGTAGTCTAGATGGGAGTGTTACAGTAGTCTAGATGGAGTGTTACAGTAGTCTAGATGGGAGTGTTACAGTAGTCTAGATGGAGTGTTACAGTAGTCTAGATGGAGTGTTACAGTAGTCTAGATGGAGTGTTACAGTAGTCTAGATGGAGTGTTACAGTAGTCTAGATGGAGTGTTACAGTAGTCTAGATGGAGAGTGTTACAGTAGTCTAGATGAGAGTGTTACAGTAGTCTAGATGGAGTGTTACAGTAGTCTAGATGGAGTGTTACAGTAGTCTAGATGGGAGTGTTACAGTAGTCTAGATGGAGTGTTACAGTAGTCTAGATGGAGTGTTACAGTAGTCTAGATGGGAGTGTTACAGTAGTCTAGATGGGAGTGTTACAGTAGTCTAGATGGAGTGTTACAGTAGTCTAGATGGAGAGTGTTACAGTAGTCTAGATGGAGAGTGTTACAGTAGTCTAGATGGAGAGTGTTACAGTAGTCTAGATGGAGTGTTACAGTAGTCTAGATGGAGTGTTACAGTAGTCTAGATGGAGAGTGTTACAGTAGTCTAGATGGAGAGTGTTACAGTAGTCTAGATGGAGTGTTACAGTAGTCTAGATGGAGAGTGTTACAGTAGTCTAGATGGAGAGTGTTACAGTAGTCTAGATGGAGTGTTACAGTAGTCTAGATGGAGAGTGTTACAGTAGTCTAGATGGAGTGTTACAGTAGTCTAGATGGAGAGTGTTACAGTAGTCTAGATGGAGAGTGTTACAGTAGTCTAGATGGAGTGTTACAGTAGTCTAGATGGAGAGTGTTACAGTAGTCTAGATGGAGAGTGTTACAGTAGTCTAGATGGAGTGTTACAGTAGTCTAGATGGAGAGTGTTACAGTAGTCTAGATGGAGTGTTACAGTAGTCTAGATGGAGTGTTACAGTAGTCTAGATGGAGTGTTACAGTAGTCTAGATGGAGTGTTACAGTAGTCTAGATGGAGTGTTACAGTAGTCTAGATGGAGTGTTACAGTAGTCTAGATGGAGTGTTACAGTAGTCTAGATGGAGAGTGTTACAGTAGTCTAGATGGAGAGTGTTACAGTAGTCTAGATGGGAGTGTTACAGTAGTCTAGATGGAGTGTTACAGTAGTCTAGATGGAGTGTTACAGTAGTCTAGATGGAGAGTGTTACAGTAGTCTAGATGGGAGTGTTACAGTAGTCTAGATGGGGAGTGTTACAGTAGTCTAGATGGAGTGTTACTGTAGTCTAGATGGAGAGTGTTACAGTAGTCTAGATGGAGTGTTACAGTAGTCTGGATGGAGT
>NC_140009.1:566521-574021 GCF_964263955.1 Coregonus lavaretus | reverse complement strand
AGGTTGCTACAGCCTACAAATTACAATTGATAACGCAGCTGCAAGGTGATAGACAGTAGCTATGTTTCCATTAACTTGTCCAGTGATTTTTTTTGTTGACATTTAGAAAAGTTCGCATAGAGAATATATGTGACAATTGCCTGCTAGGGCGCCATTTAACTATCTTGTGTAGATAAAAACAGCTGGACGTAATGACCTCACACCAATTTTTAGATAAATGAAGTGGTTGAAGTGTTTCCATTACCCATTTAGGCAAATTGCGCATTAATAAATTGGTGACAGCCTGTATGCCCTCCCACTTATCTGTTTCATGTCTCAGGTAGCCTGTGAAAGCCAGCATGGATAGAATGCAATAATTCACAAAAATGTGCCATATCCTTATAATTATCATGTGCCAACGTATCGCCACAATCCGTATCATGGTGAAACTCCTGTAGATCGGAAATAATTGGATGTTGATACTTGCCAGCCAACCAGAAAAACAAGGCGAAGCAATTCAGGCATTCTTGGAAGTCAGGACAATCATAATTGTTTAAACTATAAAAATAAAAAAAATATTTTGCAAGCAGTAGGCATTTAGAATTAAATGTGGAGTGGAACTTATAGTTACGCGATGACATCACGTGCCCCCGCGTACCTTCAAAAGTATTCGGCAATCATAATTTATTTGAAAAACACTGTTTCCATCATGATTTGTCGCAATAAAGTTAGACAAAAGAAAGATCCCCCCCTGTCGAA
Source organism: Coregonus lavaretus (assembly GCF_964263955.1). Lineage (NCBI taxonomy): Eukaryota > Metazoa > Chordata > Actinopteri > Salmoniformes > Salmonidae > Coregonus > Coregonus lavaretus. Next base: position 573,283 of record NC_140009.1, on the reverse strand, counting down.
CGGATAATGTTTTTGTCAATCTTTAGAAAATGTGACCTACTGTGTATCAACGTGTGTGTGTGTTCAGGCATCATGGACAGCACTGTGTTGGAGCTGAGGCAGGTTGTCGCGGTAACGGGAGACGGGACAAATGACGGGCCGGCGCTGAAGAAGGCCGACGTGGGCTTTGCAATGGTAACGCCCTGCTCAAAGTATTATGGGTTGTCACTGCTGAGACACGAATGTTATGAATGGTCAACCAGCTTCACCTGGAATGCTTTTCCAACAGTGTCGAAGTAGTTCCCACATATGCTGAGCACTTGTTGGCAGCTTTTCCTTCACTCTGCGGTCCGACTCATCCCAAACCATCTCGCTTGGGTTGAGGTCGGGGGATTGTGGAGGCCAGGTCATCTGATGCAGCACTCCATCACTCTCCTTCTTGGTCAAATAGCCCTTACACAGCCTGGAGGTATGTTGGGTCATTGTCCTGTTGAAAAACAAATGATAGTCCCACTAAGCCCAAACCAGATTGGATGACGTATCACTGCAGAATGCTGTGGTAGCAATGCTGGTTAAGTGTGCCTTGAATTCTACATAAATCACAGTGTCACCAGCAAAGCATCCCCACACCATAACACCTCCTCCTCCATGCTTTACGGTGGGAACTACACATGCGGAGATCCTCCGTTCACCCACACTGGGTCTCACAAAGACACGCCGGTTGGAACCAAAAATCTCAAATTTGGACTCCAGACCAAAGGACAAATTTCCACCGGTCTAATGTCCATTGCTCGTGTTTCTTGGCCCAAGCAGGTCTCTTCTTCTTATTGGTGTTCTTTAGTAGTGGTTTCTTTGCAGCAATTCGACCATGAAGGCCTGATTCACACAGTCCCCTCTGAACAGTTGATGTTGAGATGTGTCTGTGACTTGAACTCTGTGAAGCGTTTATTTGGGCTGCAATCTCTGAGGCTGGTAACTCTAATGAACTTATCCTCTGCAGCAGAAGTAACTCTGGGTCTTCCATTCCTGTGGTGGTCCTCATGAGAGCCAGTTTCATTATAGCGCTTGATGGTTTTTGCAACTGCACTTGAAGAAACTTTCAAAGTTCTTGAAATGTTCCATATTGACTGACCTTCATGTCTTAAAGTAATGATGGACTGTCGTTTCTCTTTGCTTATTTGAGCTGTTCTTGCCATAATATGGACTTGGTCTTTTACCAAATAGGGCTATCTTCTGTATACCACCCCTACCTTGTCACAACACAACTGATTGGCTCAAACGCATTAAGAAGGAAAGAAATTCCTTTTTTAAGAAGGCACACCTGTTAATTGAAATGCATTCCAGGTGACTACCTCATGAAGCTGGTTGAGAGAATGCCAAGAGTGTGCAAAGCTGTCATCAAGGCAAAGGGTGGCTACTTTGAAGAATCTCAAACTTTTTTGGTTACTACATGATTCCATATGTGTTATTTCATAGTTTGTCTTCACTATTATTCTACAATGTAAAAATAAAGAAAAACCCTTGAATGAGTAGGTGTACAGTGTTGTAACGATGTGCAAATAGTTAAAGTGAAAAAAAGTACCTATTTTTTCCAGGTTATAGCCGGTATTTAACCATACCTCTTCTCTCTCCAGTGTTTAGCCGGTATTAAACCATACCTCTTCTCTCTCCAGGTTATAGCCGGTATTTAACCATACCTCTTCTCTCTCCAGGGTATAGCTGGTATTTAACCATACCTCTTCTCTCCAGGGTATAGCCGGTATTTAACCATACCTCTTCTCTCTCCAGGGTATAGCCGGTATTTAACCATACCTCTTCTCTCTCCAGGGTATAGCCGGTATTAAACCATACCTCTTCTCTCCAGGGTATAGCTGGTATTAAACCATACCTCTTCTCTCTCTAGGGTATAGCCGGTATTTAACCATACCTCTTCTCTCCAGGGTTTAGCCGGTATTAAACCATACCTCTTCTCTCCAGGGTTTAGCCGGTATTTAACCATACTTCTCTCCAGGGTATAGCCGGTATTTAACCATACCTCTTCTCTCTCCAGGGTATAGCCAGTATTAAACCATACCTCTTCTCTCTCCAGGTTATTTAGCAGACGCTCTTATCCAGAGCGACTTACAGTTAGTGAGTGCATACATTATTTTTTCTTTTTCATACTGGCCCCCCGTGGGAATCGAACCCACAACCCTGGCGTTGCAAACGCCATGCTCTACCAACTGAGCTACATCCCTGCCGGCCATTCCCTCCCCTACCCTGGACGACGCTGGGCCAATTGTGCGCCGCCCCATGGGTCTCCCGGTCGCGGCCGGCTACGACAGAGCCTGGATTCGAACCAGGATCTCTAGTGGCACAGCTAGCACTGCGATGCAGTGCCTTAGACCACTGCGCCACTCGGGATAGCCGGTATTAAACCATACCTCTTCTCTCCAGGGTTTAGCCGGTATTTAACCATACTTCTCTCCAGGGTATAGCCGGTATTAAACCATACCTCTTCTCTCTCCAGGGTATAGCCAGTATTAAACCATACCTCTTCTCTCTCCAGGGTATAGCCGGTATTAAACCATACCTCTTCTCTCTCCAGGGTATAGCCGGTATTTAACCATACCTCTTCTCTCCAGGGTATAGCCGGTATTTAACCATACTTCTCTCCAGGGTATAGCCGGTATTTAACCATACCTCTTCTCTCTCCAGGGTATAGCTGGTATTAAACCATACCTCTTCTCTCTCCAGGGTATAGCCGGTATTAAACCATACCTCTTCTCTCCAGGGTATAGCCGGTATTTAACCATACCTCTTCTCTCTCCAGGGTATAGCCGGTATTAAACCATACCTCTTCTCTCCAGGTTATAGCCGGTATTAAACCATACCTCTTCTCTCTCCAGGGTATAGCCGGTATTAAACCATACCTCTTCTCTCCAGGGTATAGCTGGTATTAAACCATACCTCTTCTCTCTCCAGGGTATAGCCGGTATTAAACCATACCTCTTCTCTCTCCAGGGTATAGCCGGTATTAAACCATACCTCTTCTCTCTCCAGGTTATAGCCGGTATTAAACCATACCTCTTCTCTCTCCAGGTTATAGCCGGTATTAAACCATACCTCTTCTCTCTCCAGGGTATAGCCGGTATTAAACCATACCTCTTCTCTCTCCAGGGTTTAGCCGGTATTTAACCATACCTCTTCTCTCTCCAGGGTATAGCCGGTATTAAACCATACCTCTTCTCTCTCCAGGGTATAGCCGGTATTTAACCATACTTCTCTCCAGGGTATAGCCAATATTAAACCATACCTCTTCTCTCTCTTCAGGTTATAGCCGTTATTTAACCATACCTCTTCTCTCTCCAGGGTATAGCCGGTATTAAACCATACCTCTTCTCTCTCCAGGGTATAGCCGGTATTTAACCATACCTCTTCTCTCCAGGTTATAGCCGGTATTTAACCATACTTCTCTCCAGGGTATAGCCGGTATTTAACCATACCTCTTCTCTCCAGGGTATAGCCGGTATTAAACCATACCTCCTCTCCAGGGTATAGCCGGTATTAAACCATACCTCTTCACTCTCCAGGGTATAGCCGGTATTAAACCATACCTCTTCTCTCTCCAGGGTATAGCCGGTATTAAACCATACCTCTTCTCTCTCCAGGGTATAGCCGGTATTAAACCATACCTCTTCTCTCTCCAGGGTATAGCCGGTATTAAACCATACCTCTTCACTCTCCAGGGTATAGCCGGTATTAAACCATACCTCTTCTCTCTCCAGGGTATAGCCGGTATTTAACCATACCTCTTCTCTCTCCAGGGTATAGCCGGTATTAAACCATACCTCTTCTCTCCAGGTTATAGCCGGTATTTAACCATACCTCTTCTCTCTCCAGGGTATAGCCGGTACAGACGTGGCCAAGGAGGCGTCTGACATCATATTAACGGATGATAACTTCAGTAGTATAGTAAAGGCTGTGATGTGGGGGAGGAATGTCTACGACAGCATCTCCAAGTTCCTCCAGTTCCAGCTGACGGTCAACGTGGTGGCTGTCATAGTGGCCTTCACTGGGGCCTGCATCACACAGGTAACACACACACACACACACACACACACACAAAACGCACACTCAACATTGTGGACGTCAGTAGTGGCTTTTCACACATTCTCATCCACCCCTCTAACCCCCCCTCCCCCCCCCCCCCCCTCCCCCAGGACTCTCCTCTGAAAGCAGTCCAGATGTTATGGGTTAACCTTATCATGGATACCTTCGCCTCTCTTGCCCTAGCAACAGAACCCCCCACAGAGTCCCTGTTGCTACGGAAACCCTACGGCCGCAACAACCCTCTCATCTCCTTGACGATGTTGAAGAACATTCTGGGTCATGGAGTCTACCAGCTCATCATAATCTTTACTCTGCTGTTTATAGGTAACACACACACACACACACACACTTTCTATCCATAACTTTCCTTCTCCTCATTCATCATCTTGCCTCCAGTTCTCTTTCCCTTTAAGAACTTCTCTCCTCTCCTCTCTTGTGTCTGCTTTATAAAATCCTCCTCTCCCTCTTCTCTCTTCTCTCCTCCTCTTTTTTCCTCTCATCTCCTCTTATCTCCTCTCTTCCCTCTCCTCTCCTCTCCTCTCCTCTCCTCTCCTCTCCTCTCCTCTCCTCTCCTCTCCTCTCCTCTCCTCTCCTCTTCCCTCTCCTCCACTCCTCTCCCTCCTCTCTCTCCTCTCCTCTCTCCTCTCTCCTTCCCCTCACCTCTCTCCTCTCCTCTCTCCTTCCCCTCTCCTCTCTCCTCTCCTCTCTCCTCTCCTCTCCTCTCTCCTTCCTTCTCCTCTCTCCTTCCCCTCTCATCTCTCCTCTACCCTCTCCTCTCCCCTCTCCTCTCTCCTTCCTTCTCCTCTCTCCATCCTTCCCATCTCTCCATCCTTCCCATCCTCTCTCCTTTAGGAGAGCGTATCTTTAACATAGACAGTGGTCGCAACGCTCCACTCCACTCCCCTCCGTCAGAACACTACACCATCATTTTCAACACCTTCGTCCTCATGCAGCTCTTTAATGAGATCAACGCCAGGAAGATCCACGGGGAACGCAACGTCTTCGACGGAATCTTCGCCAACCCAATCTTCTGTTCCATAGTGTTCGGAACCTTAGTTATCCAGGTAGGCTGCACACACACACACACAGACACACAGACACACAGACACACAGACACACAGACACACAGACACACAGACAGAGACTGGCTGCACACACACAGACACACAGACACACAGACACACAGACACACAGACACACAGACACACAGACAGAGACTGGCTGCACACGCACAGACACACAGACAGAGACTGGCTGCACACGCACAGACACACAGACACACAGACAGAGACTGGCTGCACACGCACAGACACACAGACACACAGACACACAGACACACAGACAGAGACTGGCTGCAGACACAGAGACACACAGACAGAGACTGGCTGCACACACACAGACACACAGACAGAGACTGCCATGTGTTATCTAATGAAATGTTGAGCATTTGTAGCATTATGGGTAATACTGTGATGTTATATTATTCATGTTATTCCCTCGGTGGTGATATCATATGTTATCTAGTTCAGCTGTGATAGTAGTTATGTTATTTACATGATAGTCAATTGCCTGGATTAGGACCTGCGCCGCTTCCTGTGTGAGGTAGGGTCGTACTCTACGGATGTTGTAGAGAATGAACCTGCAGGAGCAGGTCACTACTTTAATGTTTGCAGAGAACGACAGGGTCACACCAAGGGGGGGGGGGGGGGGGAGCAGGGTCACACCAAGTTCTCTGCACTCTGGGAGGGGGACACTGTGGAGTTGTTAACCGTTATCTAGGTGGTGATAGTCCAGTGGGGGGGCGAGCCATTCAGCTGTGATAGTAGTTATGTTATCTAGGTGATGATAGTCCAGTGGGGGGGCAAGCCATTCAGCTGTGATAGTAGTTATGTTATCTAGGTGGTGATAGTCCAGTGGGGGGGCAAGCCATTCAGCTGTGATAGTAGTTATGTTATCTAGGTGGTGATAGTCCAGTGGGGGGCGAGCCATTCAGCTGTGATAGTAGTTATGTTATCTAGGTGATGATAGTCCAGTGGGTGGGGGGCGAGCCATTCAGCTGTGATAGTAGTTATGTTATCTAGGTGGTGATAGTCCAGTGGGGGGGGCGAGCCATTCAGCTGTGATAGTAGTTATGTTATCTAGGTGGTGATAGTCCAGTGGGGGGGGCGAGCCATTCAGCTGTGATAGTAGTTATGTTATCTAGGTGGTGATAGTCCAGTGGGGGGGCGAGCCATTCAGCTGTGATAGTAGTTATGTTATCTAGGTGGTGATAGTCCAGTGGGGGGGGGGGCGAGCCATTCAGCTGTGATAGTAGTTATGTTATCTAGGTGGTGATAGTCCAGTGGGGGGGGGCGAGCCATTCAGCTGTGATAGTAGTTATGTTATCTAGGTGGTGATAGTCCAGTGGGGGGGCGAGCCATTCAGCTGTGATAGTAGTTATGTTATCTAGGTGGTGATAGTCCAGTGGGGGGGGGGGCGAGCCATTCAGCTGTGATAGTAGTTATGTTATCTAGGTGGTGATAGTCCAGTGGGGGGGGGCGAGCCATTCAGCTGTGATAGTAGTTATGTTATCTAGGTGGTGATAGTCCAGTGGGGGGGGCGAGCCATTCAGCTGTGATAGTAGTTATGTTATCTAGGTGGTGATAGTCCAGTGGGGGGGCGAGCCATTCAGCTGTGATAGTAGTTATGTTA
>NC_140009.1:529021-561521 GCF_964263955.1 Coregonus lavaretus | reverse complement strand
GTTATAGATCTGTCACTCTCATTGAAAGCAAGTCTAAGAAGTGGTAGATCTGTTCTACGTGCGCTATTTCTATGCTTCCTGTTAAGTTTAGCATCTTTTACATTCGGTTTTGTACACCAGCTGAAAATACAGTATTTTTGGTTATTAAAAATACATTTCACAGCGGTTGAGGTGGTACAATGATTCTCTCCACTATACTTGCTTGTTTTGTCACATAAACTGAAATTAGGCAAACTATTAGAATTGTAGCAACCAGGAAATGGCGGAGCGATTTCTGCATAGTGCATCTTTAAAGCAAAGCAGTTCCATATAGTCAAAGTTAAATGTAGTAAAATAATTAGTCTGATTACTTTAGACTACTATATCAACCATGTTACACTGATCAAAAATATAAAACGCAACATGCAACAATTTCAAAGATTTTACTGAGTTACAGTTCATTTAAGGAAATCAGTCAATTTAAATAAATTCATTCAGCCCTAATCTATGGATTTCACATGACTGGGAATGCATATCTGTTGGTCACAGATACCTTTTTTAAAAAGGTAGCGGCGTGGATCAGAAAACCAGTCAGTATCTGGTGTGACCACCATTTGCCTCATGCAGCGCGACACATCTCCTTCCCATAGAGTTGATCAGGCTGTTGATTGTGGCCTGTGGAATGTTGTCCCACTCCTCTTCAATGGCTGTGCGAAGTTGCTGGATATCAGCGGGAACTGGAACACGCTGTTGTACACGTCAATCCAGAGCATCCCAAACATGCTCAATAGGTGACATGTCTGGTGAGTATGCAGGCCATGGAAGAACTGGGACATTTCAGCTTCCAGGAATTGTGTACAGATCCTTGAGACATGGGGCCGTGCATTATCATGCTGAAACATGAGGTGATGGCGGCGGATGAATGGCACGACAATGGGCCTTAGGACCTTGTCACGGTATCTCTGCATTCAAATTGCCATCGATAAAATGCAATTGTGTTTGTTGTCCATAGCTTATGGCTGCCCATACCATAACCCCACCGCCACCATGGGGCACTCTGTTCACAATGTTGACGTCAGCAAACCGCTCGCCCACACAACGCCATACACACCGGGATGAATCCGTGAAGAGCACACTCCTCCAGCGTGCCAGTGGCCATCGAAGGTGAGCATTTGCCCACATAAGTTGGCTACGACACCAAACTGCAGTCAGGTCAAGACCCTGGTGAGGACGACGAGCACGCAGATGAGCTTCCCTGAGACGGTTTCGGACAGAAATTCTTTGGTTGTGCAAACCCAGTTTCATCAGCTGTCCGGGTGGCTGGTCTCAGACGATCCCGCAGGTGAAGAAGCCGGATGTGGAGGCTAGCGTGGTTACACGTGGTCTGCGGTTGTGAGGATAGTTGGACGTGCTGCCAAATTCTCCAAAACGACGTTGGAGGCGACTTGGATTGTGGGGCAGTTAGATCACAATGTCAGGATGCTAGATGGAAATTGAATAAATATAGAATTCTGAATCAATCATATCAATCAATAAATGCACAATTTACTATGTAAAATATTCAGTGTAAATGAAGTTTGATTTGAGTTGAATGATGATATAATGATTAGAAAGTTGTAGGCTATTATTTGGGGAGAGAAATATGATGGTGCATCTAGTCATGACAGCTTGTGGTAGTTGAATAACTATGTAGAATAGGTTTGTATGTAGACCTACTGATAGCTAGCTGTGGTTCTATCTAATAAATAAACTATTTAGGATAAAAGTACATTTCCTGAAGAAAGTGTGCTGTGTTTGCTAGCTGGTTTTAAAGTGTGTATGGTTTTGAAATACGTTAAAGTGGTGGTAGTGTCTGCAGTATTAATGGTGGTGACTGGTTATAGTTGAGAAAGTAGGTAGATGAAGTTAGAATAGCCTGAGTTGGTTTGGTGTCTCTAGCTTGAACGGTTCAAGAGTTACAATTATTGTTGGTGGGTATTATATGCAAATGTATGCACATTTAAGTAGTTGTAATTTATAGTGCAGACCATTGCTAGACCAGAGCTAGCTAGCTACGTCCAGGACCAGAGCTGGACCAGAGCCTGTGTAGACCAAAGCAGTAGTTGTGGTCAGTAGTTGTGTGGTTGTGGTCAGTACTTGTAGTCTGTACTTTTGGTCAACAGTTGTGTTGTTGTGGTCATTAGTTGTGTGGTAAGTAGTGTTCAGTAGTTGTGGTAAGTAGTTGTGTGGTTCATTAGTTGTGGTAAGTAGTTGTGTGGTTTTGGTCAGTAATTATGGTTTAGTAGTTGTGGTCAGTAGTTGTGGTCTGTAGTGTTCAGTAGTTTTGTGGTTGTGGTCAGTTGTGTGGTTCAGTAGTTGGGGTCAGCAGTGGTCAGTAGTTGTGGTCAGTAGTTGTGATCAAGAGTTGTGTGGATTTGTTCAGTAGTTGTAGTTGTAGTCAGTAGTTGTGGTCATTAGTTGTGGTCAGTTATTGTGGTCAGTAGTTGTGTGGTTCAGTAGTTGTGGTCAGTGATTGTGGTAAAAGAGTTGTGGTCAGTAGTGGTTTTGGTCTGTAGTTATGTGGTTCAGTAGTTTTGTGGTCGTGGTCAGTAGTTGTGGTCAGTAGATATGTGGTCAGTAGTTGTGATCAGTCGTTTTGGTAAATATGTGTGTTTCAGTAGTTGTGGTCTATAGTGGTCAGTGATTGTGTCAGTAGTTGTGGTCAGTGCTTGTGGTCAGTACTTGTGGTCAGTAGTTGTGGTCAGTAGTTGTGTTCAGTAGTTGTGGTCAGTAGTTGTGGTCAGTAGTTGTGGTCAGTATTTGTGGTCATTGCTTGTGGTCAGTAGTTGTGGTCAGTAGTTGTGGTCAGTAGTTGTGGTCTCTAGTTGTGGTCAGTAGTTGTGGTCAGTAGTTGTGGTCAGTAGTGGTGGTCAGTAGTTGTGGTCAGTAGTTGTGGTCAGTAGTTGTGGTCAGTAGTTGTGATCTGTAGTTGTGGTCAGTAGTTGTGGTCAGTAGTTGGTGTCAGTAGTTGTGGTCAGTAGTTGTGGTCAGTGCTTGTGGTCAGTACTTGTGGTCAGTAGTTGTGGTCAGTGCTTGTGGTCAGTAGTTGTGGTCAGTAGTTGTGGTCAGTAGTTGTGGTCAGTAGTTGGTGTCAGTAGTTGTGGTCAGTGCTTGTGGTCAGTACTTGTGGTCAGTAGTTGTGGTCAGTAGTTGTGTTCAGTAGTTGTGGTCAGTAGTTGTGGTCAGTAGTTGTGGTCAGTATTTGTGGTCAGTAGTTGTGGTCAGTAGTTGTGGTCAGTAGTTGTGGTCTCTAGTTGTGGTCAGTAGTTGTGGTCAGTACCCAGTCAACATGGTGGGTTCGGGCCTATTCCGTTTGAGACTCAGGGGACTCGGCATCGACTCAGAGGGCTTCATACGGACCGAGCTTTTCCCGAGTCCTGCAGAATCATATTACTCTGGGTTCTGGCTAATGGTACTAGGGCAGAGTCCACTTCAGCATATCTGGCCCGATTCACTTTTTCAGAAGTTTCAGTCCTTCGGCCCCAATCCTGGCATTATAAGGCCTATGGTGGTTAATTATAGGATGACTTGGGATCCACGACAGACAGCACATCTCAGTGTTATAGGCTATAGCCTCTTTTTCTATGGTTAGGCCTATCTCTAAACGCCGATACATCCTGACAAAATACACCATATGAGTGGCCGAATGTCATTTTCTGGACCTTGTAAACTGTCGAGAATAAACCCATAACTGATCCGAATGGTTGTATAAAGCAGGGCTTTATTTCGGCATGAAGCACAAAAGGACGTTTGAGCGGTTATTCAAATTAGCCAACATCACTGCAGTTTACAGCCTAGACAATAATTGTGTACTAACAATAATACATTCCTCATCGCACTGTGTTGTTGTAGCCTAGGATGTAGAATCATTATTTTCTAAAGACGTAGGCCTACTGATATCAATAGTGGAGCGTGCCCGGCGACCGCAGAGCGCAGCCTGTAGGAACGCATAGGCCAGTATCTTCCATTTGATAATCTGCTACCTTGGCTGAAGGAGTGATGCAGCCTACAACCATGCATGTTGAATTATTGCAATAGCCTATTAAACTGTTATAAATGTAGTCTATAGCCTATTAAACTGTTATAAATGTAGTCTATAGCCTATTAAACTGTTATAATGTAGTCTATAGCCTATTAAACCGTTACATTACATTTACATTTTAGTCATTTAACAGACGCTCTTATCCAGAGCGACTTACAGTAGTGAGTCCATACATTTTCATGCTGTAGAGATACACCTAGTGGACAGAAACGTCCCTGTTGTAGGCATAATACAGCGCTGGCAAACAAATCCATTACATTAGCTACCTAAATGTGAAGTAAACTCAACTGAGTCATAGAGAATGGAGACCTTTAACTTGAAAATGTGCAGGATACATCTTTTCCGGTTTCTCTGACTTCTCCCTGACTTCTCCTTGACTTCTCCCTGACTTCTCCCTGACTTCTCCCTGACTTCCGGTTTTTATACTGTGTTATGTTTGTTCTCGTAGCACTCCTCACAGGCCGTTTGGTGTAAAAAAAAAAATAATGTTGGTGAGATGAAACTGCCAAAACTCTGAAAGGTATTATTGTACGTCAGAATTGAAATGTTAGTTCCTAATCGTAACACGGTGTTTGTATGTTCACAGATGACATGTCATGTTTTATGTTTCACGCATGGCTTTTCTTACGATCCTAACGATGCCTATATTCAATCTTTTGGCAGGTATCTCGCTCCATATATTCGGCTCTGCAAAAAGTAGAGTATGGCAATACTGCCCTCCTCTGTTTGTAAGTGAAACTACAGACAAATTCATAGCTCATGAATAAAACATATTACAGAACAAAATATGAATATTTATATGGCTGTACAGTGACTGACTAAAATGTGATTTTTATAAATTAGAACGTAGCCTAAGCATCCAGATCAAATGGAAATAAAAACACAGCATTATGGAAAAATCCTGTGGGTCTGCTGCAAATTGATAATTTGTTAGGCCAAGGACTACCAAAGATGATAATAATTAATCCCTTTAATCTGTGTGACTACTGTCACCTCAATCAGGCTGAGGCTAATCAGAGGCCCTTTATCTACTTCACTAGAGGCAGATGAACTCGAGGATGTCTCTGCGTGCAGTTTGAAGGAAGTTGCTAACTAGCGCTAGCACAATTGCTAACTAGCATAGACTTCCAGTCATTGCGCTAACGCTAGTTAGCATTGGCTCGCGAAACTACACTACCGTTCAAAAGTTTGGGGCCACCCAGAAATGTCCCTGCCCTCGAAAGAAAAGCAACTTCCCCGTCCATCAAAACAACATCAAACTGATCAGAAACACAGTGTAGACGCTGCCAATGCCGCAAATTCCTACTGCAGCTGGAAACGGCCGATCCTCAATGGAGTATCTACATAGGCTCACAGAGGCCCATTATCAGCAACCATCAGTCCTGTGTTCCAATGGCACGTTGTGTTTGCTAATCCAAGTTTATCATTTTAAAAGGCTAAAACCCTTTTGGAATTATGTTAGCACAGCTGAAAACTGTTGTGCTGATTAAAGAAGCAATAAAACTGGCCTTCTTGAGACTAGTTGAGCATCAGCAATTGTGGGTTCGATTACAGGCTCAAAATGGCCAGAAACAAATAACTTTCTTCTGAAACTCGTCAGTCTATTCTTGTGCTGAGAAATGAAGGCTATTCCATGCGAGAAATTGCCAAGAAACTGAAGATCTCGTACAACGCTGTGTACTACTCCCTTCACAGAACAGCGCAAACTAGCTCTAACCAGAATAGAAAGAGGAGTGGGAGGCCCCGGTGCACAACTGAGCAAGAGGACAAATACATTAGAGTGTCTAGTTTGAGAAACAGACACCCACAGGTTCTCAACTGGCAGCTTCATTAAATAGTACCCGCAAAACACCAGTCTCAACGTCAACAGTGAAGAGGCGACTCCGGGATGCTGACCTTCTAGGCAGAGTTGTAAAGAAAAAGCCATATCTCAGACTGGCCAATAAAAATAAAAGATTAAGATGGGCAGTCTGAGATATGGCTCTCTCTTTGCAACTCTGCCCAGAAGGCCAGCATCCCGGAGTCGCCCCTCCACCACCGACGCCGTGACCGGTGTCCTGCGGGTTGCTGATAATGGGCCTCTGCACGCCCATGTAGACATTCCACACACACAAAAAAAAATATGCAGTTTCCAGCTACAACAGCCATCCACAACATCAACAATGTCCACACTCTGATCAACCTGATGTCACTCCAGTGGACAAAAAAATTGCTCCTCTCTCGAAAACAAGGACACTTCCAAGCGACCCCAAACCCCTGAACGGCAGAGTACCTCTAATATCCTCATCGCCAAAATCCCGAAGTATCCCTTAACGGACACCAGTACTACATTTAACATTTTAGTCGTTTATCAGACACTCTTATCCAGAGCGACTTACAGTTGCATTCATCTGAAGATAGCTAGGTGAGATAACCACATATCACAGTCGTAATAAGTACATTTTTCCTCAATAAAGAAGTTATCAGCAAAGTCGGTGCTAGTAGGAAGAGACAAGTGCACATTGTTTTATTTTTTTAAATAATAAAAAATGTTGGGGGGTGGGGGGATAAGACTGAGATGTCTTATTTAAGATACTCTTTGAAGAGGTAGGGTTTCAGATGTTTTCGGAAGATGGGCAAGGACTCTGGGGTGACGGGACAGAGAAGAGAAGAGCTTTGACTGGGCTGAGCAGGAGCTGATCTCCCGTAGCGATGGGACGGCCAAGTACGAGGATATTTTAAGTACAGTATATATATCTCTGCAAAAGCATATTTTGTTGTATGCCTTTTAATGAATGGACTGTATAGCCTCCATTATCAGGGATCTACAGGGCAGGGCTTTCATTAACCTATCAAAATTAGCAGAATCAACTCCCCCAGGGGTTTGGCTTGTGGCAGTCTGTAATTACATGCAAAGCCCGTTCCTGTGAATCACACCACTGTTCGGTGTTCCTGTGAGATCCTCCACACTGCCTGTACTCTATTTGACCTCACCGTAACGTTATGTACAAATGTAGTCTATAGCCTATTAAACTGTTATAAATGTATTCTATAGCCTATTAAACTGTTATAAATGTAGTCTATAGCCTATTAAACTGTTATAAATGTAGTCTATAGCCTATTAAACTGTTATAATGTAGTCTATAGCCTATTAAACTGTTATAAATGTAGTCTATAGCCTATTAAACTGTTATAAATGTAGTCTATAGCCTATTAAACTGTTATAAATGTAGTCTATAGCCTATTAAACTGTTATAATGTAGTCTATAGCCTATTAAACTGTTATAAATGTAGTCTATAGCTTATTAAACTGTTATAAATGTAGTCTATAGCCTATTAAACTGTTATAAATGTATTATATAGCCTATTAAACTGTTATAAATGTAGTCTATAGCCTATTAAACTGTTATAATGTAGTCTATAGCCTATTAAACTGTTATAAATGTAGTCTATAGCCTATTAAACTGTTACAAATGTAGTCTATAACCTATTAAACTGTTATAAATGTAGTCTATAGCCTATTAACATAGCAAAATAAATAACGACCCTGACAGTCAATAGAAAAAATCATGGCGCTCGAAACATCATGATTGTGGGTTTGATTCCCGGGGCCACGAATGGAATATGAATGGAATATGAATGCATGCATACTGTCGCTTTGGATAAAGTGAATTCTATCACCAACTGTGTAACTCGGTCATAGTGTTTCTTTGTCATAACCCAAGATTGCTAGCCATATTTTTGCTGAACCTGAACATAGACAAAGTTTAATTCAAAATTGAGACCTCACATCACCAAGTAAACAATAGGCTAATATTTCCTGTCTGTTTTACAAATCTGTGATTGTAATTTAACAAAACAAATAGCAGCATACAGTGCATTCAGAAAGTCTTCAGACCCTTTGACTTTTTCCACATTTTGTTACGTTTCAGCCTTATTCTGAAATTTATTATTTTATTATTTCATCAATCTACACACAATATCCCATAATGACGAAGCAAAAACAGGTTTCAGAAATGTTTGCAAATGTATAAAAAAATGTAATCACATTTACATACACTACCAGTCAAAAGTTCGGTCACACCTACTCATTCAAGGGTTTTTCTTTATTTTTAAAATGTTTTACATTGTAGAATAATAGTGAAGACATCAAAACTATGAAATAACACATATGGAATCATGTAGTAACCAAAAAAGTGTTAAACACATTAAAATATATTTTATATTTGAGATTCTTCAAATAGCCACCCTTTGCCTTGATGACAGCTTTGCACACTCTTGGCATTCTCTCAACCAGCTTCATGAGGTAGTCACCTGGAATGCATTTCAATTAACAGGTGTGCCTTCTTAAAAGTTAATTTATGGAATTTATTTCCTTCTTAATGTGTTTGAGCCAATCAGATGTGTTGTGACAAGGTAGGGGAGGTATACAGAAGATCTACCTATTTGGTAAAAGACCAAGTCCATATTATGGCAAGAACAGCTCGAATAAGCAAAGAGAAACAACAGTCCATCATTACTTTAAGACACGAAGATCAGTCAATACGGAACATTTCAAGAACTTTGAAAGTTTCTTCAAGTGTAGTCGCAAAAACTATCAAGTGCTATGATGAAACTGGCTCTCATGAGGACCGCCACAGGAATGGAAGACCCAGAGTTACCTCTGCTGCAGAGGATAAGTTCATTAGAGTTACCAGCCTCAGAAATTGCAGCCCAAATAAATACTTCACAGAGTTCAAGTAACAGACACATCTCAACATCAACTGTTCAGAGGGGACTGTGTTTCATGGTCGAATTGCTGCAAAGAAACCACTACTAAAGGACACCATTAAGAAGAAGAGACCTGCTTGGGCCAAGAAACACGAGCAATGGACATTAGACCAGTGGACATTTTTCCTTTGGTCTGGAGTCCAAATTTGAGATTTTTGGTTCCAACCGCCGTGGCTTTGTGAGACGCGGTGTGGGTGAACGGATGATCTCCACATGTGTAGTTCCCACCGTAAAGCATGGAGGAGGTGGTGCTATGGTGTGGGGGTGCTTTGCTGGTGACACTGTCAGTGATTTATTTAGAATTCAAGGCACACTTAACCAGCATGGCAACCACAGCATTCTGCAGCGATACGCCATCCAATATGGTTTGGGCTTAGTGGGACTATCATTTGTTTTTCAACAGGACAATGACCCAACACACCTCCAGGCTGTGTAAGGGCTATTTACCAAGAAGGAGAGTGATTGAGTGCTGCATCAGATGACCTGGCCTCCACAATCCCCCGACCTCAACCCAATTGAGATGGTTTGGGATGAGTCGGACTGCAGAGTGAAGGGAAAGCAGCCAACAAGTGTTCAGCATATGTGGGAACTCCTTCAAGACTGTTGGAAAAGCATTCTAGGTGAAGCTGGTTGAGAGAATGCCAAGAGTGTGCAAAGATGTCATCAAGGCAAAGGGTGGCTATTTGAAGAATCTCAAATATAAAATATATTTTGATTGTTTAACACTTTTTTGGTTACTACATGACTCCATATGTGTTATTTCATTATTTCACTATTATTCTACAATGTAGAAAATAGTTTAAAAAAAGAAAGAAAACCCCTTGAATGAGTAGGTGTGTCCAAACCATTGACTGGTACTGTAAGTATTCAGACCCTATACCCAGGACTTTGTTGAAGTACCTTTGGCAGCGAGTACAGCCATGAGTCTTCTTGGGTATGACGCTACAAGCTTAACACACCTGTATTTCTCCCATTCTTCTCTGATGGCTTTGTTATAGGTGGTTGTGAATTTAACGGCTCTTTTCTGGATTTTGATAATTAGCGGGTATCGACCTAATTCTGCTCTGCATGCATTATTTAGTGTTTTACGTTGTACACTGAGGATATTTTTGCTGAATTCTGTATGCAGAGGCTCAATTTGGTGTTTGTCCCATTTTGTGAATTCTTGGTTGGTGAGCGGAACCCAGACCTCACAACCATAAATGGCAATGGGTTCTATAACTGATTCAAGTATTTTTAGCCAGATCCTAATTGGTATGTCAAATGTTATGTTCCTTTTGATGGCATAAAAGGCCCTTCTTGCCTTGTCTCTCAGATCGTTCACAGCTTTGTGGAAGTTACCTGTGGCGCTGATGTTTAGGCCGAGGTATGTATAGTTTTTTCTGTGCTCTAGGGCAACGGTGTCTAGATGGAATTTGTATTTGTGGTCCTGGCATTAGGGCCTGTTTTGGAACACCATTATTTTTGTCTTACTGAGATTTACTGTCGGGGCCCAGGTCTGACAGAATCTGTGCAGAAGATCTAGGTGCTGCTGTAGGCCCTCCTTGGTTGGTGACAGAAGCACCAGATCATCAGCAAACAGAAGACATTTGACTTCAGATTCTAGTAGGGTGAGGCTGGGTGCTGCAGACTGTTCTAGTGCCCTCGCCAATTTGTTGATATATATATGTTGAAGAGGGTGGGGCTTAAGCTGCAGCCCTGTCTCACCCCACGGCCCTGTGGAAAGAAATGTGTTTTTTGCCTATTTTAACCGCACACTTGTTGTTTGTGTACATGGATTTTATAACGTTGTATGTTTTTCCCCCAACACCAGTTTCCATCAATTTGTATAGCAGACCCTAATGCCCTCTACTCTCTCTCCTCTCCCTCTACTCTCTCTCCCCTTCCTCTCTCTCTCCTCTCCCCCTACTCTCTCTCCCCCTCCTCTCTCTCCTCTCCCCCTCCTCTCTCTCTCCTCTCCCCCTACTCTCTCTCTCCTCTCCCCCTACTCTCTCTCCTCTTTCAGCTGATATTGTCTGTTCTTTTCTCTAACAGACCAGGAGAGAGGGCTGCTCCTCTCCTCCCCTACCGCCAACTCTCGCTCGCTCTCTTTCTATTTCTCTCTCTCTTACTCTCTCTCCTTCTTTCTCTGTCTTGGAAGGTTTGTCTGGTCCGCTAGAAGCCAACAGTAATATTGTGGGTCCATGGTCTGTACAGTAGAGCAGGACCCGGTCCGTGGCCACATATATTTATTTTTTTACATTTAATTTGTGTTATTAATATTACTAACAACAACAGATTACACACACTTTTGCCAAGGGATCCATGGAATATGTTTTAGTGTAATACAATAACATCAAATAACAAATATTATTAATCTACAATTTATGTTCTAAACACTGGGCAACATGGGCCTGGGGAGCTCACATAGTACTCCACCGATTATACATGTTTCAGCTCAATGCTTCTTGTATTCCCCCAAATGATATATGTGTATGTGTATATATACAGTATATTTATTATATATTTTTACATAAATGCACTGTAATTTAACTGCAAAATGTTTCTCTCTGCCTCTTGGCAAAATGTGTAGAATTGCAGGAAATGTGATTGAAAACTGCAAAATTCTCTCTCAGATTAAAAGAGGCGGGCCTTTAAAATGTTCCTTCCCAGGGCCCGAGACTTGGTTCATCCGGCCATGCACTGACAAAGTCATAGAAGAACTCTATGTATGCTATTTTCATCTCTATTGATCTTTGAGTTCTGATTATGAGGGGGTCCCCGGCCCCAAATCGTTTGGGAACCCCTGAACTAGCATAGACCATTATGAGATCTAAATACAACAGCCCTGTTAGTAGTCTAGATAAGGTTAGAGAACACCTGAACTAGCATAATTATCAGATCTAAATACAACAGCTCAGTTAGTAGACTTGATAAGGTTTGAGATCCCCTCAACTAGCATCGTTATCAGATCTAAATACAACAGCTCAGTTAGTAGACTTGATAAGGTTAGAGAACCCCTGAACTAGCATAGACCATTATCAGATCTAAATACAACAACCCATGAACTAGCATATATAGGTTTCTTTAGACATTTCCTCTTCATTTTATTTCCACGGAATACAGGAGGGGACTAAGCATGCACCCCTGAGGGGCCCCCGTGTTGAGAGTCAGCGTTGTCGATGTGTTGTTGCCTACCTTCACAAGCTGGGGGCGGCCCATCAGGAAGTCCAGGATCCAGTTGCAGAGGGAGGTGTTTAGTCCCAGGGTCATTAGCTTAGTGATGAGCTTTGTGGGCACTATGGTGTTGAACGCTGAGCTGTAGTCAATTAACAGCATTCTCACATAGGTGTTCCTTTTGTCCAGGTGGGAAAGGGCAGTGTGGAGTGTGATTGAGATTGTGTCATCTGTGGATCTGTTGGGGCGAATTGGAGTGGTGTCTGGGATGATGGTGTTGATGTGAGCCATGACCAGCCTTTCAAAGCATTTCATGGCTACAGATGTGAATGCTACCGGGCGATAGTCATTTAGGCAGGTTACCTTGGCGTTGTTGGGCACAGGGACTATGGTGGTCTGCTTGAAGCATTACAGACTGGGTCAGGGAGAGGTTGGACCTTTTAGTAAAGACACCCGCCAGCTGGTCAGTGCTTGCTCTGAGTACGCGTCCAGGTAATCTGTCTAGCCCTGCGAATGTTAACCTGTTTAAAGGTCTTACTCACATTGTCTACAGAGAGCGTGATCACAGAGTCATCTGGAACAGCTGGTGCTCTCATGCGTGGTTCAGTGTTGCTTGCCTCGAAGCGAGCATAGAAGGCTTTTAGCTCGTCTGTTAGGCTTGCGTCACTGTGCAGCTCGTGGCAGGGTTTCCCTTTGTAATCCGTGATACTTTGCAATCCATGCCACATCCGACGAGCGTCAGAGCCGGTGTAGTAGGATTCGATCTTGGTCCTGTAGTGACGCTTTGCTTGTTTGATGGTTCGTTTGAGTGTTGTAGTAAGGTTAGAGTAAGGTCATCTCGCTGTGTCTGTGCTTTCCTTTCCTCTCGTTTTCAACCATCATGTTTTCCATCTAGCTACCTTGAGTGGTCCAATAGGGAGAGATACATAACGCCCCCTAGTAGGGCAACTGTGGTACTGCATGCAATATACTGCCACCTAGTAGGGCAACTTTGGTACTGCAGGCAATATACTGCCCCCTGGCATGGCAACTTTTGTCAAAAATTAGTTAGGCCTAGATTCAATCATATCAAGCGTTAACCGGTGATAGCAGACACCCACATAGCGGATGTTTTTCGGCGATGTCGGAGGTGGAACTGCGTTGGAGCCGAAAAATCAGTGAGCAGCTGCTCTTCCAATCATTGTCACGAAGCCACACCCGCCCCACTCGCATTAGAAGTTCAGAACGAGAAAGTGTAGGCTGTATCGAAATAATTGTGCTCAAATTGAAAAATCATTAAACAAAATAAAAAGGATTTCTATCATCCTAATGGAGGATTACATCACATTCCAGTGTTTGAGCTTGTAAATAAGGCTGCATGGGATTTCTGTTAATGTGATTCTGTGCATCCAATGGCAATAGCCTGCTTTAGGTGTAATGCCGGGAGCCACAAAACAACCGCTATGCAGATTTTGACTAAAACGGATCTGATTGAATCGAGCCCTTAGTCACATATAATCTTTAGATGGTTCTTCATATGTCTGTGAAGTTAGTTAATGAAAAATAGAAAAATCTATCTGCATAAACCCATTTGAACTTGGCGCTGCAATCCAATCACAAGCCTGAACAAATACAGATGGACCAATCAAAACACGTCTTTGCCATTTCCTTCTAAGTATGGTCTAGCTAGTCTAGGCAGCAATAACGGTACACAATCAAAAAAATCTTAAAGTAAATGATGTCACATCGTTGTTCAGTGATGACAATAATTCATCTGATTTTACTTTTTTGTTGTCTGATGATCATAAGACATTTCTTAATGTATTTGATGATGTGTTCTGACTGTTTATTCTATCATATTAAAAAAGCCACAGACTTTCTTAAAAACTCAAAATGTCTAATTCAGAACTGTCAGTTAGAATCTTATTGCTGAGATTCAGGATTTTGATGCTCTGTACTTTAAGGTATCTTAAAGGTGAGGACCTTAATGGGTTATGAAAGAAGAATTCACTTCAAAACAGTTCTGAGATCTGGGATGGGAAAGCGTTGATGCTCAATATCTCAGAACTATGCTTTGTGCAGATAGAACATTGTAGTCCCAAGGTCACGATTATCGGGATAGTAGTGCACTACACTGTAGGGAATAGGGTGTTGCTGGAGACGCAGCCTAACGTCTCAAACGTCTGTCTGCATAAGATGTTTTCCTGGACAACAGATACACACAACTACTGCTTGACCGTCTGTCCGTGTGTGTGTGTGTGTGTGTGTGTGTGTGTGTGTGTGTGTGTGTGTGTGTGTGTGTGTGTGTGTGTGTGTGTGTGTGTGTGTGTGTGTGTGTGTGTGTGTGTGTGTGTGTGTGTGTGTGTGTGTGTGTGTGTGTGTGTGTGTGTGTGTGTGTGTGTGTGTGTGTCTGTGTGTGTGTGTGTGTGTGTGTGTGTGTGTGTATGTATGTATGTGTATGTGTATGTGTATGTGTGTGTGTGTGTGTGTGTGTGTGTGTGTGTGTGTGTGTGTGTGTGTGTGTGTGTGTGTGTGTGTGTGTGTGTGTGTGTGTGTGTGTGTGTGTGTGTGTGTGTGTGTGTGTGTGTGTGTGTGTGTGTCTGTGTGTGTGTGTGTGTGTGTGTGTGTATGTATGTATGTGTATGTGTATGTGTGTATGTGTGTGTGTGTGTGTGTGTGTGTTTGTGTGTGTGTGTGTGTGTGTGTCTGTGTGTGTGTGTGTGTGTGTGTGTGTGTGTGTGTGTGTATGTATGTGTGTGTGTATGTGTGTGTGTGTGTGTGTGTGTGTGTGTGTGTGTGTGTGTGTGTGTGTGTGTGTGTGTGTGTGTGTGTGTGTGTCTGTGTGTGTGTGTGTGTGTGTGTGTGTGTATGTATGTATGTGTGTGTGTATGTATGTATGTGTGTGTGTGTGTGTGTGTGTGTGTGTGTGTGTGTGTGTGTGTGTGTGTGTGTGTATGTGTCCGTGTGTGTGTGTGTGTGTATGTGTCTTCATCGTTGGATGTTATGTTGCAGATCAGTCTAACACACTTTCACCTCTGCCACCCTCTAACCTGCACATGCATGTGTGTGTGTTTGCGTGTTTGCGTGTTTGTGTGTTTGCGTGTTTGCGTGTTTGCGTGTGACCACTCATCTCTCTCTCCAGCACACACACGTGTGTCTTGGTTACGTTGGTTGTCTTTCTTTTCCCATATGCAGCAGGTGGCTGGGTGTCAGAGGTCAGGGTTTAGAGATCAGGGGATTAGGGTTGCCTAATACATCCCCCCCCCCCCCTCCTTATTTCAGGATTCCTTCTACCGGGAGTTCTGGAAAAACTTTCTGGGAAAAGTAAAAGGAACTTTGCAGCCCTAGTCAGGGGTTAGGGGTCAGAGGTCAGATAGCTGTGAGACTGCAGCCACCTGGTCCTGAGTGTCAGTCCCTCCGTTCATCCATTCGTCCGTCCACTGAAGGACGAGTATGCCTGTCTCCCTCTCTCCACCTCCTCACTCACTCTCTCCTTCCCTCTCTCCTTCCCCCTCTCCCCATCTCTCCTTCTCCTGTAGATGCGTGTAGTCAATGCTTTCCGTACCAACGTGTATGAGACCCGAGAGAAACCGGAATCACGGAACTCCATCCATAACTTCATGGCTCACCCAGAATTCCTGATCAATGACCTCATCCATAACATCCCTCTGATCGACGACACGGACATCGATGAGGAGTCCGAGCTGAGTCGATACCAGCACCACCTCCACCCCGCCCTCCGCAAGCCCCCCCCACCCCCCGCCCAGCCCCCCTCCTCCTCCCGCCCGCCGAGGCCCTACCGACAACACAGTCTCCCCGTCACCCCTACCAACATAAACAACAACGCAACACTGGTCACCCTTGGCAACACAAACAACAACGCTGTTTCCCCAGGTAACCGATGCATCAATTATGAAGTTGCGACCAGAGCTACAACTACGCTAGGGGTAACAGGCTCCTAGCCTCCTCCTTCTCTCCTTCCCTCTGCTGCTCCCCCGCCCTCCTCCTCTACTGCGTTGAGACATCCTTATAACTCATCAACAGATGCAGGGAGGAATGGGCAGACAGACAGACAGACAGACAGACAGACAGACAGACAGACAGACAGGAGAGAGAGACAGGAGAGAGAGACAGGAGAGAGAGACAGGCAGACAGGGAGGAGAGACAATAGACAGACATTTCAAAGGATAAACATTTTTCCACCATCAGAGAGGAGGGGTGTAAAGGGAGTCTAGGTTCTGACTGGAGGGAGGAGTTAAGCCCTTCCTTCCTGCTTCTCTTCTTAATGCTATGACCAGGCCACTGGACCACAGGGGAGAGGAGGAGTGATCTGCTGTGACCAGGCCACTGGACCACAGGGGAGAGGAGGAGTGATCTGCTATGACCAGGCCACTGGACCACAGGGGAGAGGAGGAGTGATCTGCTATGACCAGGCCACTGGACCACAGGGGAGAGGAGGAGTGATCTGCTGTGACCAGGCCACTGGACCACAGGGGAGAGGAGGAGTGATCTGCTATGACCAGGCCACTGGACCACAGGGGAGAGGAGGAGTGATCTGCTATGACCAGGCCACTGGACCACAGGGGAGAGGAGGAGTGATCTGCTATGACCAGGCCACTGGACCACAGGGGAGAGGAGGAGTGATCTGCTATGACCAGGCCACTGGACCACAGGGGAGAGGAGGAGTGATCGGACATTATACAACTCTACACAAGAACTCGACAACAAAACTCAGACACTTTCCCTCCTCCTCTCCTCTCCTCACCTCACAGCCTACTCCTCCAGTCAAACTACAACTCCCACAATGCAGCGGTGGATCAACAGGATCCTGGGGTGACAGGGGGGCGGATTCACTCTGTTTCTTATTAATGAATAGTACAAACCAGGGGAGAACGTCTGCCCGCTCTTTCAAGGCCGCCCGGGGTCAATGGGGGATTATAGTCAATGGGGGATCATCGTGGTCAATATTTGTGGATATACACAAAATGTTCAAACACAATCATTGTACCAATACTTCCTTCTATTTCAACAGATGTATGTCCTTGAACCGATTATTTTAAAATCGCACACAGAATAAGTTATAAGGATAATTTGCAGCCTGCAGTACCCCGGTCGGCCTTCAGGAGGGGGCAGCACTGAGCTAGCCTGCAAAGCGTTTTTTCATCCATGGCAAACTTGGTGCAAAACAATGCAAAACTGTGGCCCCATCCGACGATACCCCCGGACAGGGCCAACCAGGCAGGATATAACCCCACCCACTTGATATCATTCACAGCTTACTTACCTCCAGCCTCCAGTCTTTTTTCTATGCTGCAATAGCCTATGTGCTGGGGGGCTAGGGTCAGTCTGTTATATCTGGTGTCCTGTGTGAATTTAAGTATGCTCCCTCTAATCCACATCAGGTAACTGATGCAAGTAGTAGAATCAGATTTAAAAAATACACTGTGACTGTGAAGCAACACAAACATAGACACAGACACATGCATACACACACACAATAACATACGCACTATACACACACGTACACATGGATTTTGTTTTGTAGATATGTGGTAGTGGAGTAGAGGCCTGAGGGCACACAGTGTGTTGTGAAATCTGCCTTAATTTAGCTGGACCCCAGGAAGAGTAGCTGCTGCCTTGGCAGGAACTAATGGGGATCCATAATAAACCCCAGGAAGAGTAGCTGCTGCCTTGGCAGGAACTAATGGTGATCCATAATAAACCCCAGGAAGAGTAGCTGCTGCCTTGGCAGGAACTAATGGGGATCCATAATAAACCCCAGGAAGAGTAGCTGCTGCCTTGGCAGGAACTAATGGGGATCCATAATAAACCCCAGGAAGAGTAGCTGCTGCCTTGGCAGGAACTAATGGGGATCCATAATAAACCCCGGGAAGAGTAGCTGCTGCCTTGGCAGGAACTAATGGTGATCCATAATAAACCCCGGGAAGAGTAGCTGCTGCCTTGGCAGGAACTAATGGGGATCCATAATAAACCCCGGGAAGAGAAGTTGCTGCCTTGGCAGGAACTAATGGGGATCCATAATAAACCCCAGGAAGAGTAGCTGCTGCCTTGGCAGGAACTAATGGGGATCCATAATAAACCCCAGGAAGAGTAGCTGCTGCCTTGGCAGGAACTAATGGGGATCCATAATAAACCCCAGGAAGAGTAGCTGCTGCCTTGGCAGGAACTAATGGGGATCCATAATAAACCCCAGGAAGAGTAGCTGCTGCCTTGGCAGGAACTAATGGGGATCCATAATAAACCCCAGGAAGAGTAGCTGCTGCCTTGGCAGGAACTAATGGGGATCCATAATAAACCCCAGGAAGAGTAGCTGCTGCCTTGGCAGGACCTAATGGGGATCCCTAATAAACCCCAGGAAGAGTAGCTGCTGCCTTGGCAGGAACTAATGGGGATCCATAATAAACCCCAGGAAGAGAAGCTGCTGCCTTGGCAGGAACTAATGGGGATCCATAATAAACCCCAGGAAGAGTAGCTGCTGCCTTGGCAGGAACTAATGGGGATCCATAATAAACCCCAGGAAGAGTAGCTGCTGCCTTGGCAGGAACTAATGGGGATCCATAATAAACCCCAGGAAGAGTAGCTGCTGCCTTGGCAGGAACTAATGGGGATCCATAATAAACCCCAGGAAGAGTAGCTGCTGCCTTGGCAGGAACTAATGGGGATCCATAATAAACCCCAGGAAGAGTATCTGCTGCCTTGGCAGGAACTAATGGGGATCCATAATAAACCCCAGGAAGAGTAGCTGCTGCCTTGGCAGGAACTAATGGGGATCCATAATAAACCCCAGGAAGAGTAGCTGCTGCCTTGGCAGGAACTAATGGGGATCCATAATAAACCCCAGGAAGAGTAGCTGCTGCCTTGGCAGGAACTAATGGGGATCCATAATAAACCCCAGGAAGAGTAGCTGCTGCCTTGGCAGGAACTAATGGGGATCCATAATAAACCCCAGGAAGAGTAGCTGCTGCCTTGGCAGGAACTAATGGGGATCCATAATAAACCCCAGGAAGAGTAGCTGCTGCCTTGGCAGGAACTAATGGGGATCCATAATAAACCCCAGGAAGAGTAGCTGCTGCCTTGGCAGGAACTAATGGGGATCCATAATAAACCCCAGGAAGAGTAGCTTCTGCCTTGGCAGAACTAATGGGGATCCATAATAAACCCCAGGAAGAGTAGCTGCTGCCTTGGCAGGAACTAATGGGGATCCATAATAAACCCCAGGAAGAGTAGCTGCTGCCTTGGCAGGAACTAATGGGGATCCATAATAAACCCCAGGAAGAGTAGCTGCTGCCTTGGCAGGAACTAATGGGGATCCATAATAAACCCCAGGAAGAGTAGCTGCTGCCTTGGCAGGAACTAATGGGGATCCATAATAAACCCCAGGAAGAGTAGCTGCTGCCTTGGCAGGAACTAATGGGGATCCATAATAAACCCCAGGAAGAGTAGCTGCTGCCTTGGCAGGAACTAATGGGGATCCATAATAAACCCCAGGAAGAGTAGCTGCTGCCTTGGCAGGAACTAATGGGGATCCATAATAAACCCCAGGAAGAGAAGCTGCTGCCTTGGCAGGAACTAATGGGGATCCATAATAAACCCCAGGAAGAGTAGCTGCTGCCTTGGCAGGAACTAATGGGGATCCATAATAAACCCCAGGAAGAGTAGCTGCTGCCTTGGCAGGAACTAATGGGGATCCATAATAAACCCCAGGAAGAGTAGCTGCTGCCTTGGCAGGAACTAATGGGGATCCATAATAAACCCCAGGAAGAGTAGCTGCTGCCTTGGCAGGAACTAATGGGGATCCATAATAAACCCCAGGAAGAGTAGCTGCTGCCTTGGCAGGAACTAATGGGGATCCATAATAAACCCCAGGAAGAGTAGCTGCTGCCTTGGCAGGAACTAATGGGGATCCATAATAAACCCCAGGAAGAGTAGCTGCTGCCTTGGCAGGAACTAATGGGGATCCATAATAAACCCCGGGAAGAGTAGCTGCTGCCTTGGCAGGAACTAATGGGGATCCATAATAAACCCCGGGAAGAGTAGCTGCTGCCTTGGCAGGAACTAATGGGGATCCATAATAAACCCCAGGAAGAGTAGCTGCTGCCTTGGCAGGAACTAATGGGGATCCATAATAAACCCCAGGAAGAGTAGCTGCTGCCTTGGCAGGAACTAATGGGGATCCATAATAAACCCCAGGAAGAGTAGCTGCTGCCTTGGCAGGAACTAATGGGGATCCATAATAAACCCCAGGAAGAGTAGCTGCTGCCTTGGCAGGAACTAATGGGGATCCATAATAAACCCCAGGAAGAGTAGCTGCTGCCTTGGCAGGAACTAATGGGGATCCATAATAAACCCCGGGAAGAGTAGCTGCTGCCTTGGCAGGAACTAATGGGGATCCATAATAAACCCCAGGAAGAGTAGCTGCTGCCTTGGCAGGAACTAATGGGGATCCATAATAAACCCCAGGAAGAGTAGCTGCTGCCTTGGCAGGAACTAATGGGGATCCATAATAAACCCCAGGAAGAGTAGCTGCTGCCTTGGCAGGAACTAATGGGGATCCATAATAAACCCCAGGAAGAGTAGCTGCTGCCTTGGGATGCGGATGCTATCCATCTGGTCAGTCAGGCTGGCTGCAATCACTTTAATGCAACTTCAAATCCAAATTCTGGAAAATGGAAGGAATGGAAGGCAATGTTTTGATTGGGTGGGATTCCCTCGCTAGTGTTCTTCCTTCTCTCACAGGGAACAACCAAACTCTGACCAATCAGCGGCTTTGAATGTTGCTACGTTTCTCGTGGGTGTGGTTTTGCACCAAGTTTGGCGTGGATAAAAAGGCAGCGTCTTCAACGTCACTTCCTAGAGTAGCTAAAACTGAGCATGCAACGTTTCCAAAAACGTCTCCGTGAAGCAAGATGGCGACACACTGACACAACACTTCCTGATCTTCACATAGGGTGATGTCATCAATGGCTCCGTCCATTCTTTTTACGGCGTATGATACAACCACCACTACTACGGTTACTATGACTACCATCGTCGTCGCCATGGTTACTACTCTGAAATCCCTACTTTCACTGCTGTGGTTTACGTATAAGCTTTAACTGTGTTCTATATTTATTTATATCTCATGGAAGTTTTTTATGTTGTTGTTTTGTTTTGATTTATTGTCCTCAGAGAGTGTGGTTGTTTTCACAGTTCATTTGATTGATTTATTCCTTCAATATTCTCTTTCTTAATATCAATCTCTCTCTCTCTCTGTGTGTCTACATGTATCATCTTGTCTGTCCTGAAAAAGAGAAACAAATATGTTTTACAAACAAGGATAGGATTAATTTAGAACTAATAAAAGTTAATAGTTCGTCTGATAAAAATAAAACTACAAAAACATCTAGAAGTCCTGTCAACAACAACCTCCCCACATCATCTCCTGACCTCTCTGTTCTATAAAACATCTTAAGGAAATGTTCCCCTTTTCCCTTAAAGTTTCCTTTACTTTAAGTCAGTTGCACAAAACATTTAAAGGCAAATTTCCCCCTTAAATTAAGTGAAAAGGTTAAGGGTGCCCATGAGGTCCCGTAAGTCCTTCATTCAGTATGGATATCAATGTAAACAGCATTTGTGGAGGTGAATGTTGCTTTCCTCTGCCCTGGTTTCAAAAGAAAAACCTCCACCAGCTAGCTAGGTAGCTAAACACTGGAAGGTGCACAGTCCATGGCTACAAAGCTAGCTACATTACACTGAACAAAAATATAAACGCAACAATTTCAATGATTTTACTGAGTTACAGTTCATAGAAGGAAATCAGTAAATTGAAATAAATTAATTTGGCCCTAGTCTTTTGATTTCACATGACTGGGGAGGCCAGGCCCAGCCAATGGGGAGCCAGGCCCAGCCAATCAGAATATGTTTTTTCCCACAGAAGGGCTTTATTACAGACAGAAACCCACCTCAGTTTCATCAGCTGTCTGGGTGGCTGGTCTCAGACGATCCTGCAGGTGAATAGATGTGGTCTGCGGTTGTGAGGCCGGTTGCACGCACTGCCAAATTATCTAAAACGACGTTGGAGGTGGCTTATGGTAGAGAAATTAACATTAAATTCTCTGGCAACAGCTTTGGTGGATATTCCTGCAGTCAGCATGCCAATTGGACACTCCCTCAAAACTTGAGACATCTGTGACATTGTGTTGTGACAAAACAGAACATTTTAGAGTGGCCTTTTATTGTCCCCAGCACAAGGTGCACCTGTGTAATGATCATGCTGTTTAATCAGCTTCTTGATATGCCACACCAGCCAGGTGGATGGATTATCTTGGCAAAGGATAAATGCTCACTGACAGGGATGTAAACAAATTTGTGCACAAAATGTGAGAGGAAGCTTTTTGTGCATATGGAACATTTCTGGGCTTTTTTATTTCAGCTCATGAAACATGGGACCAACAGTTTCCATGTTGTGTTGATATTGTTGTTCAGTGTAGCTAGCTAAGTAATAGAAACGAGTTTAATAAATAAACGTGGTTCATTTGTTTCTCCGGTCTTGAATGTAAAAGTTCTATTTTGCGACCTCCCAAAATAAATGCGATCTCTTTGATGAGACTTCAGTCAGTGAATCAGGTCATCTCCATGGTAACCAGAGACTCTTTCTGTCATACTGCCTTCAAACTACCGTAAAACCCCTTACGAATGCCCTTAGCTAAGGAAACCCCTTACGAATGCCCTTAGCTAAGGAAACCCCTTACGAATGCCCTTAGCTAAGGAAACCCCTTACGAATGCCCTTAGCTAAGGAAACCCCTTACGAATGCCCTTAGCTAAGGAAACCCCTTACGAATGCCCTTAGCTAAGGAAACCCCTTACGAATGCCCTTAGCTAAGGAAACCCCTTACGTATGCCCTTAGCTAAGGACATGTTTAAACAGGCCCTATGTAAAACCCCTTACGAATGCCCTTAGCTAAGGAAATGTTTAAACAGGCCCTATGTAAAACCCCTTACGAATGCCCTTAGCTAAGGAAATGTTTGACAGGCCCTATGCAAAACCCATTAACAATGCCCTTAGCTAAGGGAAAATGATTCCTTAAGGGAAACACAATATGTTTTATGCAACCAGGACCTGACCCTTAACCCCTGACCTTTGACCTCTAACCCTAAACAACAGCTCTACCAGAGACGGAAAGGAAGCGAGACCCCCCCCCCGGTTTAATGAAAGCCTAAGTAGACCAAACCCAGCTACACACCCAGTTAAGTAGACCGGAATTTACAAAGAAATGTCAATGCTAAATGACCTGAGTGAACTATGTTCATTTGGCTCTACCAACCACACTGCTTTAACTAACATCATCTCACTGTCACTCACAGGCGCTGGCCCTTTAAGATCAGATACAGTATGAAAAATGTATGCACTCACTAACTGTAAGTCGCTCTGGATAAGAGCATCTGCTAAATGAATAAAATGTAAAATGTAAAAAAATGAGCGCTGGCCCTTTAAAACAACATCAGATATCAAGCCATATCATTTATCATTGCCATTACAGCACTGCTGGTAGTCATCCTTCCCCTCTAACCAGGAAGTGATTCAGACCAGGTGACACCAGGTGAGTGGACTCCCTGGACAGTCAGTGCTGCTGTGGACCTCGTGGGCTGAGAGGCTCCGCTCAATATACCACTACATACCATCCTATTACATACCACTACATACCATCCTATTACATACCATTACAGTCTGCTTTGTAACAAACATACACCATCTATAGCCATACCATCACATTTGGCAAAACATTCCAAACCACCTCACCATATCATTCCCAGTGTTTCCCCTAACCAAGAGTCCTGCCCCGGTCCTGAAGCTATAGTAATGGGACAGGGGATCATATCATTCCAGGCCGACGGGTTGTCACTAGCTTCTATACCCACAAAGTCATAAACCCCGCCCATTTCTACAATTTCTCTCCTTAAAATGTGATTTTAAACCTAACCCTAACCTTAACCATACTGCTAACCTTATGCCTAACCCTAACCTTACATTAAACTCATTTTTGTTGCCAAATCTGACTTTGTGGCTGTGGAATCTGACTTTGTGGCTATAGAAGCTAGTGTAAACCAGGTCGACGGACCAGAGCGCCCTCTCTGTCCCCCACTGATGACATCACGCTGCTGCTAATGCTTCTGCTGCATGGCAACGCAACACAGTCAGACCCTGGATACGATATGCAACAAACACACACAGGTAGATCTCTGTCGGCTGCGTTCCATCATGTTGTTATAATGAGCAGGAAAATACACAATGTAAAATAATATAGAATAATATATTATCACAGTTCTAACAACTGAAGCTGCACCACTACTGTATATAATGAAAAGCAACCCTAAAGGTGTAGATGTTCAGTTCTCTTCTTCATAACGATTACGATGATGATGATGATTATTATTATTATTATTAGTAGTAGTAGTATTATTTATGGTTGTTATGATTGTTATTATTAATGATTATTAGTAGTAGTATTTATGGTTGTTATTATGATTGTTATTATTGATGATGATGATAATTTGTTGTAGTAATAGTAGTATTTATGGTTATTAATATGATTGTTATTATTTATGATTATTATTATGATGAACATTATGATTATATTATACTTGAGCTGCTGTATTTTCTGTCTGTTAAACCAACAGTCTTTGCATCGCTACAAGAGTGGAAAGACCTCTGTCCTAAAACAAACCTCCTGGACAACTCCCCCCTCACCTGCTGCAGATATTGGGGGTAGTGGAGTTTAGTGCTTTCCATTACAGGACTG
Source organism: Coregonus lavaretus (assembly GCF_964263955.1). Taxonomy (NCBI): domain Eukaryota; kingdom Metazoa; phylum Chordata; class Actinopteri; order Salmoniformes; family Salmonidae; genus Coregonus; species Coregonus lavaretus. Next base: position 536,776 of record NC_140009.1, on the reverse strand, counting down.
TTTAGTGGACAGAAAATACAGCTGTCACCGTGCTACAAGGAAAAAAGACGCCCACAAATAGTTCAAAATAAACAATGTACAGAATAGTGAATATAATAACGTTATCTGCCTGCTAAACAGATTAATATAATGATCTATCTCATGAGAGGAGAGAACAGCTGTGTCCTGGACAATACCTGTATGGAGTAGAAAACAGAACTGCTGGGTAGAAACAAGTCTGTATGCAAGAAACGATCAAAGTATAATTCTACAATAATGGCTTCGACAAGTGTCTGTTTTCCTGTCCTGCTGAACCACAGAGTCAACGCACATCCCCACTGCTCAAACAAACTCAAATCAAATCAAATTTTATTGGCCACAGGTGCAGACATTACAGTGAAATGCTTACTTACAGCCCATAACCAACAGTGCATTTATTTTTAACAAAAAAGTAAAAACTGTAGCCTACAGGGAGAGTAGAATTACAAAAATATAAACGCAACAATTTCAAAGATTTTTCTGAGTTACAGTTCATAGAAGGAAATCAGTCAATTGAAATAAATTCATTAGGCCCTAATCTATGGATTTCACATGACTGGGCAGGGAAGCAGCCATGGGTGGGCCTGGGAGGGCATAGACCCACCCACTTGGGAGCCAGGCCCACCCACTTGGGAGCCAGGCCCATCCAATCAGAAATAGTTTTCCCCCACAAAAGGGCTTCTGGCCACACCAGATCTCTCTGGTGTCATGTCAGACCTTAGACCTGAGGTGGATTGTGAAGGCTGAGTGAATTCTGACTGCAGAAAAGAGACAATGTAGAATACCTTCATACTGAATATGGTTTCCCATCCTCTGAATACAGCATCCATCACTGGGCTTGTTATACTGTAATCTGAGTGAATAGGCCAAGCTAGAACGGTTAGTGCTATCCGGAATCCTTGGGACGTCCCTACACTAAAACCTAACCTTTAACCGTTTTACATTTCGACTTCAATGGGGTGAAGTCAGAGTTGGACGCCCCAAGGATTCCGTTTAGACTTTTCCAAGCTGGAACATCAAGTTGTTTGGATAAGCATAGAGAGCCTATTAAATTACAAGAGGGGATATTTCAGAAACCCTCAATGTTCCGGATGGGGTGAAAATGGCAGCCATTTTGGTCAGGGGAGAAGGCCAAACCAGTCTCATTGGAATGAATGGCAGTAGAGGCAGAATCCTGATTTAACTTAAGCAGGAAAATAAAAGTAAGACGTGATATATTGATATATCAGAAATGGTATAATATAATTAGTCACCCTAAATTATTGTCATATAATTATAAATAGTTTATATGGTTTTTATACAAATTGTCTGTATAAATAACCTCTCAAATATATGTGAACAGACCATAAACGTATACATGTTTTGTTTTCTTGGAAAGCTTTGAGTGCTATTATATGATACAATATCAGTAGTTGTTGCATTTACAACTTGTCTAAGTCCTATCGTCAACTGATTTCAGCCAGGGCATGGCTGTGGATTGACGGCATTGTTTGAATGGAATGTTGGCATTTTGTCAGTTCATTTGAAAACCTTATGGAATCATTCCTCTAAAACTGGCTGGCTAGCTAACAAACATACAGTGCAGATAAATTCTTCCAATTCATTGTTTTACACAATATCTTATCACAGCACTGGCAAACCATGGTAGACCAACTCCCTGACCAACATGGCTGACCTTTTATAATGTCATGGCTAGAAGGGATACCACGTCATGCTCCCGAGTGGCGCAGCGGTCTAAGGCACTGCATCTCAGCGGTCTAAGGCACTGCATCTCAGCGGTCTAAGGCACTGCATCTCAGTGGTCTAAGGCACTGCATCTCAGTGGTCTAAGGCACTGCATCTCAGCGGTCTAAGGCACTGCATCTCAGCGGTCTAAGGCACTGCATCTCAGCGGTCTAAGGCACTGCATCTCAGCGGTCTAAGGCACTGCATCTCAGCGGTCTAAGGCACTGCATCTCAGCGGTCTAAGGCACTGCATCTCAGCGGTCTAAGGCACTGCATCTCAGCGGTCTAAGGCGTCACTACAGACCCCCTGGTTCGATTCCAGGCTGTATCACAACCGGCCGTGATTGGGAGTCCCATAGGGCGGCACACAATTGGCCCAGCGTTGTCCGGGTTTGGCCGGTGTAGGCCGTCATTGTAAATAAGAATTTGTTCTTAACTGACTTGCCAAGTTAAATAAAGGTTAAAAAAATAACGAGAGTTTGCGTCTTACACAGCGTCGAGTTCTACAGTAGATTGGACTTGATTTCCACAGAATCATATGCTAGCTAGCGGAACCATTGAGGAAAAACTAGCTACAACTCACCAATTTACTTTCTACTGACCACTACATTACATGATGTAAATACAAACATGACTTGTGTTTTCAGCTAGTAACCCCCTGCTCTAACAGAATGGGGGTTCTGAGTACCTGGTGTCCCTGCTCTAACAGAATGGGGGTTCTGAGTACCTGGTGACTTGTGTTATCAGCTAGGAATTATGTCCTCATAGAACTTAGAAGACAGCGGCTAGAGGTCCATGTATGGAGGTTCTGAGTACCGCTGTTTTTCTTATTGCACCCACCTGGTGTCCCAGCTCTGCCAGTCCCTGATGGGAAGAATGGAGGTTCTGAGTACCTGGTGTCCCTGCTCTAACAGAATGGGAGTTCTGAGTACCTGGTGTCCCTGCTCTAACAGAATGGGAGTTCTGAGTACCTGGTGTCCCTGCTCTAATGGATATATTTTCATGTACTACCTGGGCACCAGACTACAGGAACTAAAGTAATGGAATACTAATAACTATAATGTTATCCTCTCCAGCCCTACCCTCTCCACCCCTACCCTCTCCACCCCTACCCTCTCCACCCCTACCCTCTCCAGCCCTATCCTCTCCACCCCTATCCTCTCCACCCCTATCCTCTCCACCCCTACCCTCTCCACCCCTATCCTCTCCACCCCTACCCTCTCCACCCCTACCCTCTCCAGCCCTATCCTCTCCACCCCTACCCTCTCCACCCCTATCCTCTCCACCCCTATCCTCTCCAGCCCTATCCTCTCCACCCCTACCCTCTCCACCCCTATCCTCTCCACCCCTACCCTCTCCACCCCTATCCTCTCCACCCCTATCCTCTCCACCCCTACCCTCTCCACCCCTACCCTCTCCAGCCCTATCCTCTCCACCCCTACCCTCTCCACCCCTACCCTCTCCAGCCCTATCCTCTCCACCCCTACCCTCTCCACCCCTACCCTCTCCAGCCCTATCCTCTCCACCCCTATCCTCTCCATCCCTACCCTCTCCACCCCTATCCTCTCCACCCCTACCCTCTCCACCCCTATCCTCTCCACCCCTACCCTCTCCACCCCTACCCTCTCCAGCCCTATCCTCTCCACCCCTACCCTCTCCAGCCCTACCCTCTCCACCACTATCCTCTCCAGCCCTATCCTCTCCAGCCCTATCCTCTCCACCCCTACCCTCTCCACCCCTATCCTCTCCACCCCTACCCTCTCCACCCCTACCCTCTCCAGCCCTACCCTCTCCAGCCCTATCCTCTCCACCCCTACCCTCTCCACCCCTATCCTCTCCACCCCTATCTTCTCCACCCCTACCCTCTCCAGCCCTATCCTCTCCACCCCCATCCTCTCCACCCCTATCCTCTCCACCCCTACCCTCTCCACCCCTACCCTCTCCACCCCTACCCTCTCCACCCCTACCCTCTCCACCCCTACCCTCTCCACCCCTATCCTCTCCACCCCTATCCTCTCCACCCCTACCCTCTCCACCCCTACCCTCTCCAGCCCTATCCTCTCCACCCCTATCCTCTCCACCCCTACCCTCTCCACCCCTATCTTCTCCACCCCTACCCTCTCCACCCCTACCCTCTCCACCCCTATCCTCTCCACCCCTACCCTCTCCACCCCTATCCTATCCTCTCCACCCCTACCCTCTCCACCCCTATCCTCTCCACCCCTACCCTCTCCACCCCTACCCTCTCCACCCCTATCCTCTCCACCCCTATGAAGAGAGGAATAACGCTGTAGGAGAGTCAAAAAGTGAGTAAAAAAACACCCTACATTTACATGTAGTAAGTCCTAGAAGTCGCTTTCACATCAGAGTCTCCAAAAGTCTCCAATAACACCAGAAAAAGTCGCTAGATTTAAAGCTAGTCTCTTTTTTTTATTATTGTCGCTAGAGGGGTCTGAAAACTCGCTAAATATAGCGACAAAGTCGCTAAGTTGGCAACACTGCTAGCTACGTCGGCGCGAGGTGGAGCAGACGGGACGATGTCACTTCTACAAAAATATGGTATCCCTTCTAGCCATAAGAAGGTTAACGTCCATTATAAACTGGGTCTGAGCCCTGAATGCTGATTGGCTGAAGGGATACCACAGCCGTGGTATATCAGACCGTATACCATGGGTATGACAAAACATTTATTTTTACTGCTCAAATTACGTTGTTAACCAGTTTATAATAGCAATAAGGCAACTCGGATTGTGGTATATGGCCAATATACCATGGCTAAAGGCTGTATCCAGGCACTCCGCATTGCGCATGCTTAAGAACAGCCCTTAGCCATGGTATATTGGCCATATACCACACCTCCTCGTGTATTATTGCTTAATTCTAGGATTCCAATTCCTAATTCTGTGAATAAGGTCCGCATGCAGTACTTTCTCTTTAACAGCTGGTGGCAGCACTGTCCCTCTGCGGAGATAACTGCTTGTCACTAGTTACCACAGCCACAAAGTCAAATCTGACTGTATCGTACAAATTCATTTGCTTTTTGGTCTTCATTTAAGGTTAGGGTTAGGCATACGGTTAACAGTGTGGTTAAAGTTATGTTTAAGGGTAGGGTTAGCAGAGTTTAAGAAGATAAATTGTAGAAATGGGCGGGGTTTAGCCAAAATTATGACTTTGTGGCTGTTGTAACTAGTAACGACCGCGATAACCCCGCGTCACTTCCGCTCTGACACTCCCAGCAGGAAGATGGCGGGTACTTCGAAAGAACACCGACTGTCCCAACATGTTTACGCTACTCTACAGGTAAATACACAAACTAACATACGTCTATCACTCCTGCTAGAATTGAAAACTTAACCGTTACACTGTTAGCCAAACTGTAGCTAAGTTGAATGGTACTTTTCTGCGTGAAGGACAATGATCACCAGCTAGCTAGCTAGCTAGCTAACTGCCTAACGTTAAAGTTAGATAACGGCTATAAACAAATGCCAACCTTTGTAGTTAGCCTAGCGAGCCAATGATACGATCATGTAGAGATAAGAACTAGTAGTGTAAGTTAGCTAACAAGCTACTTGGCATGTTTTTGTCATGTGAGTGAGGTAGATTGTAGTATCGTGACAAGTCTCTCGCTCTCTCTGTGTGTGTGTGTGTGTGTGTGTGTGTGTGTGTGTGTGTGTGTGTACACAGACCCTGTCATGTTCCCTGGTGGAAGGTCTGTATCTGCGTGAGGCCGACAGTATGCAGGAACTACTGTGTACTCCATCTCAACACCGCACCGACATACTGGCATGGATCTGTAGCAGGTAACACCTTCACCAGCTGTTCCGGGGCGGGGCGGCGTGGGCGGACGCCAGCAGGGCGGGGTGGCGTGGGCGGAGGCCAGCAGGGCGGCGTGGGCGGGGCGGCGTGGGTGGACGCCAGCAGGGCGGGGGGGGGGCGTGGGCGGAGGCCAGCAGGGCGGGGGGGCGTGGGTGGACGCCAGCAGGGCGGCGTGGGCGGACGCCAGCGGGGCGGGGCGGCGTGGGTGGACGCCAGCGGGGCGGCGTGGGCGGACGCCAGCAGGGCGGCGTGGGCGGACGCCAGCGGGGCGGGGCGGCGTGGGCGGACGCCAGCGGGGGGGGGGCGTGGGCGGACGCCAGTACCAAACTGATATACTTTCTCCTGGTGGACCAAGTGAGAATTCAACGGGGCGGCGTGGGCGGACGCCAGTAACATACTTTCTCCTGGTGGACCAAGTGAGAATTCATGTTTTAAAAAGGCTGATTGTACAGCCATCAGTGTTTTAACTATCTCTCTCACTCTTTTTCTCTCGCTCTCTGCAGCATCTGTCCATCACTCAGTAAGAAACTGACCTTACTCCGATCTAAAGACCTAAACACTCTCAACCAAGGTAAATATACATGTCCGTCTAAATTCCTACATCAATATTTATTTTAACCTCATTTTTATACACCCCTCCTCTCTCTCTCTACCCCCTTTTCTCTCATAAAAACACCTAGAGCTGGCAGTGTTTGGCCAGGAGATGATGCTGTGTAGAACAGACGACCTGGACCTGATCACGGTATGGAGGAATGAAGGAGGTTGGAATGAGTGAAAGGAGAGAGGGATGTGATGTTTTACTTTGAATGTTATTTTGAGGCCAACAGCAATGTTTCCATCTTGCAGTTTTTTTAAATTTATTTTTAATTTAACCTTTATTTAACCAGGTAAGCCAGTTGAGAACAAGTTCTCATTTACAACTGCGACCTGGCCAAGATAAAGCAAAGCAGTGCGATAAAAACAACACAGAGTTACATATGGGGTAAAACAAAACATAAAGTCAAAAATACAACAGAAAATATATATACAGTGTGTGCAAATGTAGCAAGTTATGGAGGTAAGGCAATAAATAGGCTATAGTGCAAAATAATTACAATAGTATTAACACTGGAATGCTAGATGTGCAAGAGATTATGTGCAAATAGAGATACTGGGGTGCAAAAGAGCAAAATAAATAACAATATAGGGATGAGGTAGTTGGGTGGGCTAATTTCAGATGGGCTGTGTACAGGTGCAGTGATCGGTAAGGTGCTCTGACAACTGATGCTTAAAGTTAGTGAGGGAGATAAGAGTCTCCAGCTTCAGAGATTTTTGCAATTTGTTCCAGTCATTTCCAGCAGAGAACTGGTAGGAATGGCGGCCAAAGGAGGTGTTGGCTTTGGGGATGACCAGTGAGATATACCTGCTGGAGCGCATACTACGGGTGGGTGTTGCTATGGTGACCAGTGAGCTAAGATAAGGCGGGGATTTGCCCAGCAGTGATTTATAGATGACCTGGAGCCAGTGGGTTTGGCGACGAATATGTAGTGAGGGCCAGCCAACAAGAGCGTACAGGTCACAGTGGTGGGTAGTATATGGGGCTTTGGTGACAAAACGGATGGCACTGTGATAGACTACATCCAATTTGCTGAGTAGAGTGTTGGAAGCTATTTTGTAAATGACATCGCCGAAGTCAAGGATCGGTAGGATAGTGAGTTTTACGAGGGCATGTTTGGTAGCATGAGTGAAGGAGGCTTTGTTGCGAAATAGGAAGCTGATTCTAGATTTAACTTTGGATTGGAGATGCTTAATGTGAGTCTGGAAGGAGAGTTTACAGTCTAACCAGACACCTAGGTATTTGTAGTTGTCCACATACTCTAGGTCAGACCCGCCGAGAGTAGTGATTCTAGTCGGGTGGGCGGGTGCAAGCAGCGTTCGATTGAAGAGCATGCATTTAGTTTTACTAGTGTTTAAGAGCAGTTGGAGGCTACGGAAGGAGTGTTGTATGGCATTGAAGCTTGTTTGGAGGTTTGATAACACAGTATCCAATGAAGGGCCAGATGTATACAAAATGGTGTCGTCTGCGTAGAGGTGGATCTGAGAGTCACCAGCAGCAAGAGCGACATCATTGCTATACACAGAGAATAGAGTCGGCCCGAGAATTGAACCCTGTGGCACCCCCATAGAGACTGCCAGAGGTCCAGATTTTAGAAAGAA
>NC_140009.1:509021-524021 GCF_964263955.1 Coregonus lavaretus | reverse complement strand
CGCTAAAGTGTTTTAGGGAGCATTTGACAGTGATGAGGGGTGGTCGTTTGACCGCGGACCCATTACGGACGCTGGCAATAAGGCAGTGATCGCTGAGATCCTGGTTGAAGACAGCGGAGGTGTATTTAGAGGGTAAATTAGTCAGGATGATATCTATGAGGGTGCCCATGTTTATGGATTTAGGGTTGTACCTGGTAGGTTCCTTGATAATTTGTGTGAGATTGAGGGCATCTAGTTTAGATTGTAGGATGGCCGGGGTGTTAAGCATATCCCAGTTTAGGTCACCAAGCAGTACGAACTCTGAGGATAGATGGGGGGCAATACATTCACATATGGTGTCCAGGGCACAGCTCGGGGCTGAGGGGGGTCTGTTGAGAGACTTATTTCTGGAAAGGTGGATTTTTAGAAGTAGAAGCTCAAACTGTTTGGGCACAGACCTGGATAGTATGATAGAGCTCTGCAGGCTATCTCTACAGTATATTGCAACTGCACCCAGTTCATACAGTTGAAGTCGGAAGTTTACATACACCTTAGCCAAATACATTTAAACTCAGTTTTTCACAATTCCTGACATTTAATCCTAGTACAAATACACTGTCTTAGGTCAGTTAGGATCACCACTTTATTTTAAGAATGTGAAATGTCAGAGTAATAGTAGAGAGAATGATTTATTTCAGCTTTTATTTATTTCATCACAAGTGGGTCAGAAGTTTACATACACTCAATTAGTATTTGGTAGCATTGCCTTTAAATTATTTAACTTGGGTGAAACGTTTCGGGTAGCCTTTCACAAGCTTCCCACAATAATTTGGGTGAATATTGGCCCATTCCTCCTGACAGAGCTGGTGTAACTGAATCAGGTTTGTAGGCCTCCTTGTTCGCACACGCTTTTTCAGTTCTGCCCACAGATTTTCTATAGGATTGAGGTCAGGGCTTTGTGATGGCCACTCCAATACCTTGACTTTGTTGTTCTTAAGCCATTTTGCCACAACTTTGGAAGTATGCTTGGGGTCATTGTCCATTTGGAAGACCCATTTGCGACCAAGCTTTAACTTCCTGACTGATGTCTTGATGTTGCTTCAATATATCCACATAATTGTCCTTCCTCATGATGCCATCTATTTTGTGAAGTGCGCCAGTCCCTCCTGCAGCAAAGCACCCCCACAGCATGATGCTGCCACCCCCGTGCTTCACAGTTGGGATGGTGCTCTTCGGCTTGCAAGCCAACCCCCTTTTTCCTCCAAACATAAAGATGGTCATTATGGCCAAACAGTTCTATTTTTGTTTCATCAGACCAGAGGATATTCTCCAAAAAGTACGATCTTTGTCCCCATGTCCAGTTGCAAACCGAAGTCCGGCTTTTTTATGGCGGTTTTGGAGCAGTGGCTTCTTCCTTGCTGAGCGGCCTTTCAGGTTATGTCGATATAGGACTCGTTTTACTGTGGATATAGATACTTCTGTACCTGTTTCCTCCAGCATCTTCACAAGGTCCTTTGCTGTTGTTCTTGGATTGACTTGTACTTTTCGCACCAAAGTACGTTCATCTCTTGGAGACAGAACGCATCTCCTTCCTGAGCGGTATGACGGCTGCATGGTCCCATGGTGTTTATACTTGCGTACTATTGTTTGTACAGATTAACGTGGTGCCTTCAGGCGTTTGGAAATTGCTCCCAAGAATGAACCAGACTTGTGGAGGTCTACCATTTTTTTCCTTGGCTGATTTCTTTTGATTTTCCCATGATGTCAAGCAAAGAGGCACTGAGTTTGAAGGTAGGCCTTGAAATACATCCACAGGTACACCTCCAATTGACTCAAATGATGTCAATTAGCCTATCAGAAGCTTCTAAAGCCATGACATCATTTTCTGGAATATTCCAAGCTGTTTAAAGGCACAGTCAACTTAGTGTATGTGAACTTCTGACCCACTGGAATTGTGATACAGTGAAATAATCTGTCTGTAAACAATTGTTGGAAAAATGGCTTGTGTCATGCACAAAGTAGATATCCTAACCAACTTGCCAAAACTATAGTTTGTTAACAAGAAATGTGTGGAGTGGTTGAAAAACGAGATTTAATGACTCCAACCTAAGTGTACGTAAACTTCCGACTTCAACTGTACGTGTTGTTCTGCTGTATTCTAACAGGCTGTGTCCCTCCTCTCTCAGGGCCGGGCCTGTCCCCTGCGCCAGCTGTGTTTCCTGGAGCAGCTGCTAACTCTAGTGCCTGGCTCCATGGAGTCTAGTGGGGACAGCAGGGCCGGAGGAGAGGGCCTACTGAAGGAACTCTTCTGTCCTGAAGCTCTGCCTCACCTGACACACGCACTCACCCCTACACTCACCCCCTGGCCCTCTGATATCAGGTACACACTCACCCCTACACTCACCCCTACACTCACCCCCTGGCCCTCTGATATAAGGTACGCACTCACCCCTACACTCACCCCCTGGCCCTCTGATATCAGGGACACACTCACCCCTACACTCACCCCCTGGCCCTTTGATATCAGGGACACACTCACCCCCACACTCACCCCCTGGCCCTTTGATATCAGGGACACACTCACCCCTACACTCACCCCCTGGCCCTCTGATATCAGGGACACACTCACCCCTACACTCACCCCCTGGCCCTCTGATATCAGGGACACACTCACCCCTACACTCACCCCCTGGCCCTCTGATATCAGGGACATACTCACCCCCTGGCCCTCTGATATCAGGGACACACTCACCCCTACACTCACCCCCTGGCCCTCTGATATCAGGGACATACTCACCCCTACACTCACCCCCTGGCCCTCTGATATCAGGGACACACTCACCCCTACACTCACCCCCTGGCCCTCTGATATCAGGGACACACTCACCCCCACACTCACCCCCTGGCCCTCTGATATCAGGGACACACTCACCCCTACACTCACCCCCTGGCCCTCTGATATCAGGGACACACTCACCCCCTGGCCCTCTGATATCAGGGACACACTCACCCCCACACTCACCCCCTGGCCCTCTGATATCAGGGACACACTCACCCCCACACTCACCCCCTGGCCCTCTGATATCAGGGACACACTCACCCCTACACTCACCCCCTGGCCCTCTGATATCAGGGACACACTCACCCCTACACTCACCCCCTGGCCCTCTGATATCAGGTACACACTCACCCCCACACTCACCCCTACACTCACCCCCTGGCCCTCTGATATCAGGGACACACTCACCCCCTGGCCCTCTGATATCAGGGACACACTCACCCCTACACTCACCCCCTGGCCCTCTGATATCAGGGACACACTCACCCCTACACTCACCCCCTGGCCCTCTGATATCAGGGACACACTCACCCCTACACTCACTGGCCCAGTACTAACCCACCTGACCTCTTTCTCCAGGGGTGCCAGGAAGGGTCAGAGGTCACTACCCAGCAGGCCGACGGGCAAGGAGGTTGCTGATGTCACAGCCCTGCTGGAGTCCACTCAAACCGCCCTGGAACAGCTGAAGGACCAGGTGAGGGTCGGTCGGTCGGTCGGTCGGTCTGTCTGTCTGTCTGTCTGTCTGTCTGTCTGTCTGTCTGTCTGTCTGTCTGTCTGTCTGTCTGTCTGTCTGTCTGTCTGTCTGTCTGTCTGTCTGTCTGTCTGTCTGTCTGTCTGTCTGTCTGTCTGTCTGTCTGTCTGTCTGTCTGTCTGTCTGTCTGTCTGTCTGTCTGTCTGTCTGTCTGTCTGTCTGTCTGTCTGTCTGTCTGTCTGTCTGTCTGTCTGTCTGTCTGTCTGTCTGTCTGTCTGTCTGTCTGTCTGTCTGTCTGTCTGTCTGTCTGTCTGTCTGTCTGTCTGTCTGTCTGTCTGTCTGTCTGTCTGTCTGTCTGTCTGTCTGTCTGTCTGTCTGTCTGTCTGTCTGTCTGTCTGTCTGTCTGTCTGTCTGTCTGTCTGTCTGTCTGTCTGTCTGTCTGTCTGTCTGTCTGTCTGTCTGTCTGTCTGTCTGTCTGTCTGTCTGTCTGTCTGTCTGTCTGTCTGTCTGTCTGTCTGTCTGTCTGTCTGTCTGTCTGTCTGTCTGTCTGTCTGTCTGTCTGTCTGTCTGTCTGTCTGTCTGTCTGTCTGTCTGTCTGTCTGTCTGTCTGTCTGTCTGTCTGTCTGTCTGTCTGTCTGTCTGTCTGTCTGTCTGTCTGTCTGTCTGTCTGTCTGTCTGTCTGTCTGTCTGTCTGTCTGTCTGTCTGTCTGTCTGTCTGTCTGTCTGTCTGTCTGTCTGTCTGTCTGTCTGTCTGTCTGTCTGTCTGTCTGTCTGTCTGTCTGTCTGTCTGTCTGTCTGTCTGTCTGTCTGTCTGTCTGTCTGTCTGTCTGTCTGTCTGTCTGTCTGTCTGTCTGTCTGTCTGTCTGTCTGTCTGTCTGTCTGTCTGTCTGTCTGTCTGTCTGTCTGTCTGTCTGTCTGTCTGTCTGTCTGTCTGTCTGTCTGTCTGTCTGTCTGTCTGTCTGTCTGTCTGTCTGTCTGTCTGTCTGTCTGGTAATCCAGGAGGGAAGTTGGAATGACATACAGTCACCTCAAATTATTGGCACCCTTGATAAAGATGAGCAAAAAATGTTTACCTCAAAATGATAGGTGCCTAAATTATTGGCACCCTTGTTTTCAATACTTTGTGCACCCTCCCCTTGCAACGATAACGGCATTGAGCCTTTTCTGTAATGTTGTATGAGATTGGAGAACACATTGGGAAGGGATCTTAGACCACTCCTCCATACAGAATCCTTCCAGATCCTTGATATCCTTCCTCTGCGCTTATGGACTTCCATCTTCAATTCAAACCACAGGTTTTCAATGGGTTCAAGTCCGGAGACTGAGATGGCCATTGCAATATGTTGATTTTGTGGTCAATTAAGCATTTCTTGGTGGATTTCGATGTGTGCTTGGAGTTATTGTCTTGCTGGAAGATCCACTTGCAGTCAATTTTCAGCCTCCTTGCAGAGGCAACCAGGTCTTTGGCTACAATGTCCTGGTAGTGGGTTAAGTTCATGATGCCGTTGACCTTAACCTTGGCCCCAGGACCAGTGGAAGGTAAACAGCCCCATAATATAACATTAATGACGTACTTCTCTGATTATGCATCATTCTTTCAATGCCAAACCCACCCCTGGCCAGAGCTCCATTTTCCTCTCATCTGACCTGGTTCCAGTGCCTATGTTTGACACCCCTGGCCGATGCCTATGTTTGACACCCCTGGCTGATGCCGTTTACCGAACTCCAGGCGTTTATTTTGTTGGTTGCTCTTAATAAAAGCTTTTTTTCTGGCAACCCTTCCAACGAGCTTATTGCATTTTTTTTTTTTTTATTGGCGTGGGGGTGGCGTCTAATTGTTGTTTTGGAGACTTGGTGACCCCAAGATACGACCAAGTTCTGTTATTCTCCAACTGTGGCCCCTTGGACTTTTCTTTGCCACCTGAACTATCTTCCTCCCTGTGGGGACAATATACACATGCACCCTCTACCAGGCAGGTTGACCTCTGTTCCAGGAGTTTTAAACTTATTCATTATTGCCCTAATAGTGGTAAGTGGTATGTATAGTTTTTTTTAGCTGGTATTTTGTACCCTTTTTGTGTGTTACCTCATTTTTATACTCCAGTGAAACAGGAAGCCATGGAAGGCCAGTTCCTTAAAGAGCGACAGAACGCACTGATTCGCCGTGTGGTTTTTTCTGTTGCTCATTCAGAAAAACGAGATCTCAGTCTTGGGGGTGTGGTTCGGTGTGGCAGGTTGTCCCTTATGAGACACCATATGAAGGAAGGCAGTAGTACTTCCTCAAAATAGTCAGAATGAATCTAAGATAACTCAAGAAATCCTGTAATTGGATAGTGTAATTCATCCTGTAATTGGATAGTGTAATTCATCCTGTAATTGGATAGTGTAATTCATCCTGTAATTGGATAGTGTAATTCATCCTGTAATTGGATAGTGTAATTCATCCTGTAATTGGATAGTGTAATTCATCCTGTAATTGGATAGTGTAATTCATCCTGTAATTGGATAGTGTAATTCATCCTGTAATTGGATATGTAATTCATCCTGTAATTGGATAGTGTAATTCATCCTGTAATTGGATAGTGTAATTCATTCATTTGGACGTTTTGGCAGAGGAGGTTTTAGTAGCACCATTTTAAAAGAAATGTGAAATGTGTTGTCTGGTTGGCAGGTCTGTCTCGGTCTGAGCTGAGGGGGCAGGTCTGTCTCGGTCTGAGCTGCGGGGGCAGGTCTGTCTCGGTCTGAGCTGAGGGGGCAGGTCTGTCTCGGTCTGAGCTGAGGGGGCAGGTCTGTCTCGGTCTGAGCTGAGGGGGCAGGTCTGTCTCGGTCTGAGCTGAGGGGGCAGGTCTGTCTCGGTCTGAGCTGAGGGGGCAGGTCTGTCTCGGTCTGAGCTGAGGGGGCAGGTCTGTCTCGGTCTGTGCTGCGGGGGCAGGTCTGTCTCGGTCTGAGGGGGCAGGTCTGTCTCGGTCTGTGCTGCGGGGGCAGGTCTGTCTCGGTCTGAGCTGCGGGGGCAGGTCTGTCTCGGTCTGTGCTGCGGGGGCAGGTCTGTCTCGGTCTGAGGGGGCAGGTCTGTCTCGGTCTGAGCTGCGGGGGCAGGTCTGTCTCGGTCTGTGCCATTGGATAGAGAGCAATCATCACAGCTGTTCGTCCCGTGGTAGTGGGCAAATGGACAAAACCCAACCCAATCAACACAGCTGTTCGTCCCGTGGTAGTGGGCAAATGGACAAAACCCAACCCAATCATCACAGCTGTTCGTCCCGTGGTAGTGGGCAAATGGACAAAACCCAACCCAATCAACACAGCTGTTCGTCCCGTGGTAGTGGGCAAATGGACAAAACACAGCTGTTCGTCCCGTGGTAGTGGGCAAATGGACAAAACCCAACCCAATCAACACAGCTGTTCGTCCCGTGGTAGTGGGCAAAACCCAACCCAATCATCACAGCTGTTCGTCCCGTGGTAGTGGGCAAATGGACAAAACACAGCTGTTCGTCCCGTGGTAGTGGGCAAATGGACAAAACCCAACCCAATCAACACAGCTGTTCGTCCCGTGGTAGTGGGCAAATGGACAAAACCCAACCCAATCATCACAGCTGTTCGTCCCGTGGTAGTGGGCAAATGGACAAAACACAGCTGTTCGTCCCGTGGTAGTGGGCAAATGGACAAAACCCAACCCAATCATCACAGCTGTTCGTCCCGTGGTAGTGGGCAAATGGACAAAACCCAACCCAATCAACACAGCTGTTCGTCCCGTGGTAGTGGGCAAATGGACAAAACCCAACCCAATCATCACAGCTGTTCGTCCCGTGGTAGTGGGCAAATGGACAAAACCCAACCCAATCAACACAGCTGTTCGTCCCGTGGTAGTGGGCAAATGGGCAAAACCCAACCCAATCAACACAGCTGTTCGTCCCGTGGTAGTGGGCAAAACCCAACCCAATCATCACAGCTGTTCGTCCCGTGGTAGTGGGCAAATGGACAAAACACAGCTGTTCGTCCCGTGGTAGTGGGCAAATGGACAAAACCCAACCCAATCAACACAGCTGTTCGTCCCGTGGTAGTGGGCAAAACCCAACCCAATCATCACAGCTGTTCGTCCCGTGGTAGTGGGCAAATGGACAAAACACAGCTGTTCGTCCCGTGGTAGTGGGCAAATGGACAAAACCCAACCCAATCAACACAGCTGTTCGTCCCGTGGTAGTGGGCAAAACCCAACCCAATCATCACAGCTGTTCGTCCCGTGGTAGTGGGCAAATGGACAAAACACAGCTGTTCGTCCCGTGGTAGTGGGCAAATGGACAAAACCCAACCCAATCAACACAGCTGTTCGTCCCGTGGTAGTGGGCAAAACCCAACCCAATCATCACAGCTGTTCGTCCCGTGGTAGTGGGCAAATGGACAAAACACAGCTGTTCGTCCCGTGGTAGTGGGCAAATGGACAAAACCCAACCCAATCAACACAGCTGTTCGTCCCGTGGTAGTGGGCAAATGGACAAAACCCAACCCAATCATCACAGCTGTTCGTCCCGTGGTAGTGGGCAAATGGACAAAACCCAACCCAATCATCACAGCTGTTCGTCCCGTGGTAGTGGGCAAATGGACAAAACCCAACCCAATCAACACAGCTGTTCGTCCCGTGGTAGTGGGCAAATGGACAAAACCCAACCCAATCAACACAGCTGTTCGTCCCGTGGTAGTGGGCAAAACCCAACCCAATCATCACAGCTGTTCGTCCCGTGGTAGTGGGCAAATGGACAAAACACAGCTGTTCGTCCCGTGGTAGTGGGCAAATGGACAAAACCCAACCCAATCAACACAGCTGTTCGTCCCGTGGTAGTGGGCAAAACCCAACCCAATCATCACAGCTGTTCGTCCCGTGGTAGTGGGCAAATGGACAAAACACAGCTGTTCGTCCCGTGGTAGTGGGCAAATGGACAAAACCCAACCCAATCAACACAGCTGTTCGTCCCGTGGTAGTGGGCAAATGGACAAAACCCAACCCAATCAACACAGCTGTTCGTCCCGTGGTAGTGGGCAAATGGACAAAACACAGCTGTTCGTCCCGTGGTAGTGGGCAAATGGACAAAACCCAACCCAATCATCACAGCTGTTCGTCCCGTGGTAGTGGGCAAATGGACAAAACCCAACCCAATCATCACAGCTGTTCGTCCCGTGGTAGTGGGCAAATGGACAAAACCCAACCCAATCAACACAGCTGTTCGTCCCGTGGTAGTGGGCAAATGGACAAAACCCAACCCAATCATCACAGCTGTTCGTCCCGTGGTAGTGGGCAAATGGACAAAACCCAACCCAATCAACACAGCTGTTCGTCCCGTGGTAGTGGGCAAATGGACAAAACCCAACCCAATCAACACAGCTGTTCGTCCCATGGTAGTGGGCAAAACCCAACCCAATCATCACAGCTGTTCGTCCCGTGGTAGTGGGCAAATGGACAAAACACAGCTGTTCGTCCCGTGGTAGTGGGCAAATGGACAAAACCCAACCCAATCATCACAGCTGTTCGTCCCGTGGTAGTGGGCAAATGGACAAAACCCAACCCAATCAACACAGCTGTTCGTCCCGTGGTAGTGGGCAAATGGACAAAACCCAACCCAATCAACACAGCTGTTCGTCCCGTGGTAGTGGGCAAAACCCAACCCAATCATCACAGCTGTTCGTCCCGTGGTAGTGGGCAAATGGACAAAACACAGCTGTTCGTCCCGTGGTAGTGGGCAAATGGACAAAACCCAACCCAATCATCACAGCTGTTCGTCCCGTGGTAGTGGGCAAATGGACAAAACCCAACCCAATCATCACAGCTGTTCGTCCCGTGGTAGTGGGCAAATGGACAAAACCCAACCCTCGTTAGGTCCTGACAAACTCTTGTCCACAAATCTCACAACTCAGTTTTGGACAATACTGACGAAATTAACCTACTTGCACTTTTTAGTACATTTTGGCACCGTAATAAATGTTTCTGACTAATATCGATGTCACGTGCCGTTTTCAACCAGAGAAGTTGGTTCTCCAGTTCAGTTCGCCTTTTAGCTGAGATGAACGTTTGTTTTATTTTATCTATAAGAATTTGTAGGGGTACCAATAATTTTGACACCTTTTTTAGATAAAAATGATTACTTGTTTAAACAAAATCTTTCTCTGTGCATTTGTATTAGTATGGAATTATATAGTCAAACAATGTAGCTCAGTATTTGTATTTATTCTATACAGTCTTTTTCATATTTTTATCGAGGGTGCCAATAATTATGGAGGTGACTGATTTGTTTTAGCGCCTTCAGACCCCTTGACTTATTCCACGTTTTAGTTTTTACAGCCTGAATTCAAAATGTATTAAATAGATTTGAAACGTAATACCCCATAATGACAGTGGAACATGATTTTAGAAATGTTTGCAAATGTATTGAAATTGAAATACAGAAATCTAATTTACATAAGTATTCAACCCCCCTGAGTCAATACATGTTAGAATCACCTTTGGCAGCGATTACAGCTGTGAGTCTTTCTGGGTAAGTCTCTAAGAGGTTTGCACACCTGGACTGTACAATATTTTCACATTATTATTTAAAAAAATCTTCAAGCTCTGTCAAGTTGGTTGTTGATCATTGCTAGACAGCCATTTTCAAGTCTTGTCATAGCAACATTCAATGTCATCTTGGTAAACACTCCAGTGTATATTTGGCCTTGTGTTTTAGGTTATTGTCCTGCTGAAAGGTGAATTCATCTCAGTGTCTGGTGGAAAGCAGACTGAACCAGGTTTTTGCCTGTGCTTAACTCTATTGTTTATTTTTATCCTGAAAAACTCCCCAGTCCTTGCCGATGACAAGCATACCCATAACATGATGCAGCCACCTCCATGCTTGAAAATATGAAGAGTGGTACTCAGTGTTGTGTTGGATTTGCCCCAAACATAACGCTTTTATTCAGGACATAAAGTTAATATTTTTGCAGTTTTACTTTAGTGCCTTATTGGAAACCGGATGCATGTTTTGGAATATTAGTATTCTGTACAGGCGTCCTTCTTTTCACTCTGTCATTTAGGTTAATATTAACTACAATGTTGTTGATCCATCCTCAGTTTTCTCCTATCACAGCCATTAAACTCTGTTTTAAAGTCACCATTGGCCTCATGGTGAAATCCCTGAGCGGTTTCCTTCCTCCCCGGAACTGAGTTAGGAAGGACGCCTGTATCTTTGTAGTGACTGGGTGTATTGATACACCAAAGTGTGATTAATAACTTCACCATGCTCAAAGGGATATTCAATATCTGATTTTTATTTTTACCCATCTACCAATAGGTGCCCTTCTTTGCGAGGCATTGGAAAACCTCCCTGGTCTTTGTAGTTGAATCTGTGTTTGAAATTCACTGCTCAACTGAGGGACCTTACAGATAATTGTATGTGTGGGGTACAGAGATGGGGTAGTCATTCAAAAATCATGTTAAACACTATTATTGCACACAGAGTGAGTCCTTGCAACTTATTATGTGACTTGTTAAGCACATTTTTACTCCTGAACTAACAGCATTTAGAAATCACATTTACATTTTAGTCATTTAGCAGACGCTCTTATCCAGAGCGACTTACAGGAGCAATTAGGGTTAAGTGCCTTTCTCAAGGGCACATTTACGTCATTTAGCAGACGCTCTTATCCAGAGCGACTCATCAATTGGTGCGTTCACCCTATAGCCAGTGGGATAACCACTTTACAATTTTGGGGGGGGGGGGGTAGAAGGATTACTTTATCCTATCCCAGGTATTCCTTAAAGAGGTGGGGTTTCAAATGTCTCCGGAAGGTGGTGAGTGACTCCGCTGTCCTGGCGTCGTGAGGGAGATTGTTCCACCATTGGGGTGCCAGAGCAGCGAACAGTTTTGACTGGGCTGAGTGGGAACTATGCTTCCGCAGAGGAAGGGGAGCCAGCAGGCCAGAGGTGGATGAACGCAATGCCCTCGTTTGGGTGTAGGGACTGATCAGAGCCCGAAGGTACAGAGGTGCCGTTCCCCTCACTGCTCCATAGGCAAGCACCATGGTCTTGTAGCGGATGCGAGCTTCAACTGGAAGCCAGTGGAGTGTGCGGAGGAGGGGGGTGACGTGAGAGAACTTGGGAAGGTTGAACACCAGACGGGCTGCGGCATTCTGGATGAGTTGTAGGGGTTTAATGGCACAGGCAGGGAGGCCAGCCAACAGCGAGTTGCAGTAGTCCAGACGGGAGATGACAAGTGCCTGGATTAGGACCTGTGCCGCTTCCTGTGTAAGGCAGGGTCGTACTCTCCGAATGTTGTAGAGCATGAACCTGCAGGAGCGGGTCACCGCCTTGATGTTGGCGGAGAACGACAGGGTGTTGTCCAGGGTCACGCCTAGGCTCTTCGCACTCTGGGAGGAGGACACAGCGGAGTTGTCAACCGTGATGGCGAGATCATGGAACGGGCAGTCCTTCCCCGGGAGGAAGAGCAGCTCCGTCTTGCCAGGGTTCAGCTTGAGGTGGTGATCCGTCATCCATACTGATATGTCTGCCAGACATGCAGAGATGCGATTCGCCACCTGGTTATCAGAAGGGGGAAAGGAGAAGATGAGTTGTGTATCGTCAGCGTAGCAATGATAGGAGAGGCCATGTGAGGATATGACAGAGCCAAGTGACTTGGTGTATAGGGAGAAAAGGAGAGGGCCTAGAACTGAGCCCTGGGGGACACCAGTGGTGAGAGCACGTGGTGCGGAGACAGCTTCTCGCCACGCCACTTGGTAGGAGCGACCGGTCAGGTAGGACGCAATCCAGGAGTGAGCCGCGCCGGAGATGCCCAGCTCGGAGAGGGTGGAGAGGAGGATCTGATGGTTCACAGTATCAAAGGCAGCAGACAGGTCTAGAAGGACAAGAGCAGAGGAGAGAGAGTTAGCTTTAGCAGTGCGGAGAGCCTCCGTGACACAGAGAAGAGCAGTCTCAGTTGAATGACCAGTCCTGAAACCTGACTGGTTTGGATCAAGAAGGTCATTCTGAGAGAGATAGCAAGAGAGTTGGCTAAAGACGGCACGCTCAATAGTTTTGGAAAGAAAAGAAAGAAGGGATACTGGTCTGTAGTTGTTGACATCAGTGGGATCGAGTGTTGGTTTCTTGAGAAGGGGAGCAACTCTCGCTCTCTTGAAGACGGAAGGGACATGGCCAGCGGTCAAGGATGAGTTGATCAGCGAGGTGAGGTAGGGGAGAAGGTCACCGGAGATGGTCTGGAGAAGAGAGGAGGGGATGGGGTCAAGCGGGCAGGTTGTTGGGCGGCCTGCAGTCACAAGTCGCAGGATTTTATCTGGAGAGAGAGGGGAGAAAGAAGTCAAAGCATAGGGTAGGGCAGTGTGAGTAGGACCAGCAGTGTCATTAGACTTAACAAACGAGGATCGAATGTCGTCAACCTTCTTTTCAAAGTGGTTGACGAAGTCATCCACAGAGAGAGAGGAGGGGGGGGGGATTCAGCAGGGAGGAGAATGTGGCAAAGAGCTTCCTAGGGTTAGAGGCAGATGCTTGGAATTTAGAGTGGTAGAAAGTGGCCTTAGCAGCAGAAACAGATGAAGAAAATGTAGAGAGGAGGGAGTGAAAAGATGCCAGGTCGGCAGGGAGTTTAGTTTTCTTCCATTTCCGCTCCGCTGCCCGGAGCTCTGTTCTGTGAGCTCGCAATGAGTCATCAAGCCACGGAGCTGGAGGGGAGGACCGAGCCGGCCGGGAGGATAGGGGACACAGAGAGTCAAAGGATGCAGAAAGGGAGGAGAGGAGGGTTGAGGAGGCAGAATCAGGAGATTGGAGGGAGAAGGATTGAGCAGAGGGAAGAGATGATAGGATGGAAGAGGAGAGAGTAGTGGGAGAGAGAGAGCGAAGGTTGCGGCGGCGCATTACCATCTGTGTAGGGGCAGAGTGAGTAGTGTGGGAGGAGAGCGAGAGAGAAAAGGAAACAAAGTAGTGGTCGGAGACATGGAGGGGAGTTGCAGTGAGATTAGTAGAGGAGCAGCATCTAGTGAAGATGAGGTCAAGCGTATTGCCTGCCTTGTGAGTAGGGGGGGACGGTGAGAGGGTGAGGTCAAAAGAGGAGAGAAGTGGAAAGAAGGAGGCAGAGAGAAATGAGTCAAATGTGGACATAGGGAGGTTGAAATCCCCCAAAACTGTGAGGGGTGAGCCATCCTCAGGAAAGGAACTTATCAAGGCGTCAAGCTCATTGATGAACTCTCCAAGGGAACCTGGAGGGCGATAGATGACAAGGATATTAAGCTTAAATGGGCTAGTGACTGTGACAGCATGGAATTCAAATGAGGAGATAGACAGATGGGTTAGGGGAAAAATTGAGAATGTCCACTTGGGAGAGATGAGGATTCCTGTGCCACCACCCCGCTGACCAGATGCTCTCGGGGTATGCGAGAACACATGGTCAGACGAGGAGAGAGCAGTAGGAGTAGCTGTGTTTTCAGTGGTAATCCATGTTTCCGTCAGCGCCAGGAAGTCGAGGGACTGGAGGGTAGCATAGGCTGGGATGAAGTCAGCTTTGTTGGCAGTAGAACGGCAGTTCCAGAGGCTGCCTGAGACCTGGAACTCCAGGTGTGGGGTGCGTGCAGGGACCACCAGGTTAGAGAGGCAGCAGCCACGCGGTGTGGGGCGTTTGTGTAGCCTGTGCAGAGAGGAGAGAACAGGGATAGGTAGAGGCATAGTTGACAGGCTGCAACAGATGGAATGGCTACAATAATGCAGAGGAGATCGGGATGAAATGAACTGAACATCAGGGAAAGGAGAGAGCAGGCCTCCCTCACCAAAAAATAAATAAATATATAACTCTCCCAACTTCCACCTCAGAAACTATAGTTGTTTCACTGAACCACCCGAATAAAACTCTCCCAACTTCCACTTTAGAAATTAGAATTGTTGTAAGCTACAGCAGACTGTTATCAGTAGCTGTAATTAAGTACAGCAGCTACCAACCACCTAACGTTAATGCCTCGGATGAGGTTAGAAAAACAGCTGAATGGTAGCAGCTAGCTGGCTCAATCACAGGTACTCTCAAGCATGAAATAACATTGGAAACAGCTAACCACAGTTGCTAAAAGTTACCCACAGTTGCTAAAAGTTACCGGTAGCTACCCTCTAGCTAGCTAGCGTTGTTGGTCCAGGTAGTGGGTAAGCTAGCCTCGTGCTTCGCCGGGGTCCACCGAATACAGTCCTTACCTACAATAATTACCTACAATAACCTTCAATAACTACCGGAGTAAGCTACCTATAATACCAAACTACAATACCTACCTACAATCTAAATACATGGTTTAAGCTTAACTCAACACCATATAAGAAGCCAAGCTTACCTTTCATAACGCAGCTTGCCATAACAAAGGGGTTGAACACTTATTGACTCAAGACATTTCAGCTTTTCATTTTGAATTAATTTGTAAACATTTATAAAAACATAATTCCACTTTTGACATGGGGTGTGTAAATCAGTGACACAAAATCTCAATTTAA